>NC_090437.1:214876449-215178592 GCF_031143425.1 Pleurodeles waltl | reverse complement strand
AAGGAAGAGTAGTGCAAGGTGGCAGGAGACGGAGACAGCAGTAAGGTAAATTTTAAACATTTTTTATTTTCCCTCCTCTGTTTCCGTCCCTTGTGCCCCTCTCCACCGCCCCTCCCCTTGAAATTTGCGGTGGCCACCGCTGTTCCTGCCTGAAGTGAACTGTTTGATGGACATCAAGCATCATCCTGGCATAAAAATAGTCCTTTTTATGAGGAGTGCATTTCTCAATGTGTGTTTTTCTAGTGGAATTGAAAATATAAAAACAGCATGCACAACTCATGCTTGCCTTAAACAGCTAAATGACACCTGCTTCTAGTGCAGCTGCCCAAATTTAATTCCACCAGTGGAACAGTGGAATTAATTAGTAATTCCATACTATAGGAGTAACAAGAAATTTCTCAATTATTCCAATTCGGCTGGTAGAATAAAACATTCTTCCCACACATAGTTTTGGGCTTATTAGGAAACTAAGTTGAAATGCTCTTACTAATTTTGGTGCATTATCAAAAGATGATGGCTTCCAAAGGAATTATCAGACATGTATACCTTATCCAGGCTACTAATCACTCAAGCTGTCCTATATTCCTTCAAAAACTGAATATTTGTTCTTCACATTCATGTGTTGCAATAACTAAAGTAGTATGTGGAGTTACTGCAATACAGAAAACAACCTCCTTGGACAGAGAGGGATAAAATACAGAGTGAAGTTTCCAATGGAAGGGTAATTTCAATTCTGCTGCAGCATACCCTGTCAGTTTTGTGATAGGAAAGGTACCCTGCATTGGGCAGAACTTTGGATAAGATCTGAGAATGGATAGATGGTCGAAAGCCACAACTATTTCCCTATCCTGAATAATGGCTGGGACTGTGATGTCTCTCTGCAAATGACTTGTATTTGGCCATAGTGTGTTTCAGATGCAGAAGGGTGGGTTATTGAATCACAAAAATGTCTTGGACCAGAGATTGTAATGAGGGGACCAAGGAAGGGGAAACCACAGTGGGCTAAGTGTGGGAGTGGAAACTAGATGAAATATAGAAAGGGACATATCTTAATGAGTTGTGGTAGGTAGTGTTATATGATAATTCTGCAACAGGTATCTATCAAACAGACTGATCAGAATGGTGCATGAAGAAACATCATAGATATTGTTAACATGTCTGATTGAGTTTTTCTCTTCGGCCATCTGTTCTGGGATGGTTACTTTGTGTATAAGAAATATATTGCTTTATATCTGGTAATAAATTGGGAATCTCAATCTGTAATAATGATATTTTTAATCTATGTAGCCTGGCAAATCTGTGAAAAAATGGTGATTGAAGTAGAGGCTGATGTATGAATTTCGTGCTGTCTTAGCAAGTTAAGTCTATGGCCACTAATAGTACAGACATTCCTTCTGATGGTTGCCAGTCAGTTATAAAATCCATGGAAATATTTCACTAGGGTTGCTGATGCATGATATATGCTGAAATAATCCAACTGTTTTCCTTCTCAGTATCTAAGTCTGAGCAGAGATGGCACACTGTTGCACATGCTTTTCAATTTCTCTCCTCATTCGTGTCTATCAAAACTGATGAATTATTAGTTCTCCAGTCTTGCAAAGTCCTGGATGTCTAGCAACTTTTAAGTTGTGACCCAGTTTCATAACATCTAATAGTACAATTTGGCCAATGATGAATAGTTAATTTGGGTGCCAAATAAGATACTTTTCTTGTTTCCTTTAAGTAGGACTTTGGCTACCCAATGGGAAGGATTTATTGACTGATACATATTTTTTAATGTTTTAAAAAAATCCTTTCCAATTAATTCACTTCTGCCTTTCAGAATTAAAGTGGTTGGAGGAATAATTACAGGTTTCAACTTCTGCCCTTGTCAGAAGAGGCCCTCTGCTTTCCACAGGTTTTTAACTGGCCTATAGTTGATCTCACACTTGAACTTAGGAACGAAAAGTGACCTTCTAGCATGTTAAGTATTCATACATTTGATTTAAAATATTCTAGATTCCTGTGATCAGTCCAGATGGTGATGCTTTTCTAACCTCCTCCCACATAGTGCTTCCAAATACCTAATGCCTCATTGATGGGAAAGGGCTCCCGATCACAGATGTAATAGAGGTGTGAAGATGTTGGAGTCCTTGCTAAATATGATACAGAATGAACATCTCCAGAGTAGGAGTATTTTGAGAAAGAATGACTCTGATGGCATATGAAGAGGTGGCAATCTCTACAATTAACCCATAGGTAACGCTGGACCCTTCTAGCGCCAAATTTATGAAGTTAAAGTCATTTTTGGACATGGAAACCTACCTTGCCTTGATGAGATGCAAGGTAGGCGTTCCCATGCAAAAAATGACTCTAGGGCCTTAATGCCATATTTATACTCCCATGCAAAAATGGTGCATGGGAGGGGGGAGGGGTAAAAAAATGGTGCAAAGCTTGCTTTGCCCCATATGTTAACACCTGGGTCAGGCAGACGTTGGGGGACCTGTGGGTCTATTTCCATGGTTGAACACCATTGAATAAGCCCACAGGTGTCCTCCCCAGTGACACCCCCACCCGCACAAGAGGGACAGCGGAGGATGGGGGACCCTATCTCAGGTAAAATCAGGTAAGTACAGGTCAGTATTTCATTTTATTATTTAAAGTGCCATAGGGGGCCCATTTAATGGGTGCAATGGCCATGCCCAGGGGACCCTGGTCCCCTGTGCTAACCCTTGTGGTGGTGGGCATGACTCCTGTCTTTTCTAAGACAAGAGTCATGTGGTATGGATGCTTTTGTGTCAGAAAATGACTCTAGGCAGGTTAGAGTAATTTTTTTCACTCTAACCTGCCTAACGTCATTTTTTGGTGCAAAACCCCCTTCTTCCATACCGCTAGCCCCACCCGGCTAACGTAATTTGTTTTTTTACACTAGACTACCCTTTGCACCAGCTTGCACCATTCCATAAATATGGTGCCCAGCTGGTGCACAGAAATGGTGCAAGCCGGTGCTAAACTTTTTGGAGCAAAACTCCGATAGTGCAGTTTTGCCCCAAAAAGTATAAATCAGGGCCTAAGAGTCACCAGAACTGGTCGTGCTTGACCACTCCCTAGATGAGATTTAAGGCCTACTGTAATGAAGCATGGATACAAAAACAAGGTTCATTCTAGTTAGAAGTTTTACTTCTGCTGGGCATGGCAGCAGGCTGTGGCGGGGAAGGGCTCCTTGAGGCCAAATATCCATTTGGACACAGCCACATTGAAGCCAATTACTTTTGGTGGGAAAGCTCCAAGTGGGAGAAATTCTAAATACAGACTAAGTCACATTTTTGGAGCTTGGATTTCCTCAGCAGGGGCAGACTGCGAGCTGTAGATTAGGAGAACTCCAGAAGGCCAGATATCCTCTCTAGAGTGTCTTGCTGAAATGGATTTGCTGCAGCAGAAAGCTCTGAGTGGGAGAAACTCTCCCACTCTTTTTCTCTATCCCCGTCGCTGCTGCCCCCGACTCCCACCACCCTTTTTCATGCCATTTCCCGCTCCCGCTTCCCAGCTGTCATCTTCTCCCCCTCTCCCTACTTAATGCCGCTGCGCGGTAGGAAGAGCAACCTCATTGACCTGGTCAGTGAACCACTCTGCCACTGCGTAGCTCCACTGACAAGTGAAGCCCTTCTGTCCTCCTGTCAGGAGTTCAAGTCCCTCCTCCACCCACCGCTTTCTGCCTGTGCCTCATCCCTTTTGTCTAGTGGGAGAGCTCTGCTCTTCTGCTAGGCTGTCCTCTGCCTCTTTTCTCCTCAATTTTATTCTTTTGTGTGCTGTTCTTTTTTGCCTTTCGCTTCTGCGCTTTACCTCTATTTTTCCCTTGTTTTCTCCTCACTCCTCTCATTCTCGCATCTTTCTCACTTCCCCCTATCTCGCTCCCCACCGCTGCTGCCCATGCGGCCCCACCCCCCTCCTCTCTCTTGTTCTCTATCCCCACTGCTACTGCCCCTGCGGCCCTGCCCCCCTTTTTTATGCCGTTTCCCCACTGCTCCTGCCTCCCAGCTGTCCTCTCCTCCTCCCCTCCCTACTTAATGATGGCTGCTGTGTGGCTGAGCCGCTGGCGCGCCAAAGGCACACCTAAGGTAAGCCCGTCTGCGACCCAAATGCAACCAGCGCCAGGACCCCTGTTCCTGCCACCTGCCACCTCTGCACATCAGCAGCACTAATCGCACTCAACCCAGGACGCAATAACAATTGCAAGCATATCCAGCTAACATCCACGGTCCCTTCAGCTGCATCTGCCGCCGCCAACCTTACACCACCACCAAGACCTTGGACCGAGTACAACCCACCGGCAACAACTCCGACCCTGAAAACTCTGAAGTGCATTCTCCTCAACGTCCGCTCCCTCCATAAACAAGCTACAGAAATCTTTGATCTCCTTGACAGCACCACCCCGGACGTCGCGTTCCTCACCGAGACCTGGACCAACACCACCTCAGTCCCGGACATCACCATCGTGAGACAGGATCTCCCGTAAAGACCGCCCCAGCTGCCCTGGGGGGGGGAATAACCATCGTCCACAGGTCCAACCTCCACCTGAGCACACACTCCGAAGACTTCAAAGAATCCACAAGCCACAAACCTCCACTTCAAGCTACACACCAACCCGACATCCACCATCAAGGGAACCCTCATCTACTGCCCCCCCAGACCATGTACACCCTTTGCCGACTCCATCACAGACTGCATCTCCGTACAAGCCATCACAGCCACCAACTGCACCCTGCTGGGATACCTCAACTTCCACCTCGAGAATCTTCAAGACCCCAACACCGCATCCCTCCTAGAAAACCTCCACAACATAGGACTTCGACAGATCGTGACGGAGCGAACACACTCTGCAGGACACACCCTCGATCCCATCTTCACTACAGGAACCTCCACTACCTTCATTCACACCACGGAACTCCCATAGACAGACCACCGATGCATCCATTTCACCTTTACGACACCCACCATCATCAGACCCCAATGCCAACCATCACATAGAAACTGGACAAGAATAACCAACGATCAGCTCACCTCCGCCCTCGCCGCCCCCACCATTGCACACAAGGTCGAAACAAACACCACAGCACGCTCCTTTCACAAAGGGATCGCTGACTGCGCCAAAACCATAGCCCCCAAAAAGAACAACAGCACCCATACAAAGAAAGCCAGATGGTTCACCCCCAAATTCTGAGAATCTAGACGCACTTGTCGCCGCCTCGAAAAAATCAGGAGAAACACCAAATCCACAAAAGCCCATAGCAACTTCAGAGCCGCCACTACCACACACCACCAACTCATAAGAAACATCAGAACGAAAGCTGTACAAGACAGAATCTCCTCACAAGCACACAACAACAAGGAACTCTACAGCATCATCAAGAAGTTCACCCAACCCAACAGTGAAACAATGGACATCCCACCCTCACAGGACCTCTGTGACAGACTCAACACCTACTTCCACCACAAAATCAAGACCGTCAACGACAGTTTCAGGAAGGACAACCTACGCGCAGAACCCCTTCTACCAAATCCCAACACCAACAAACCAACAATCACCACCTGGACCCCTCTCACCACCGAAGATACATTGAGAACAATGAAGTCCATACACTCCCCCATGGACCCATGCCCCCACCACATTTTCAACAGAGCCGCAGACACCATCAACCCCAAGCTCTGCCTCACCATCAACCGCTCACTGGCTGCTGCCACTTTCCCCGATGACTGGAAACACGCCAAAAATCAACCCCCCCCCCAAGAAACTCTCGGCAGACCCCACCAACCTCAAAAACTTCAGGCCCATCTCCCTACTTCCATTTCCTGTTAAAGTCATCAAAAAAGAAGTCAATATCCAACTCACCATGTTTATAGAAGACCAGAACATCCTCAACATCTCCCAATCCGGATTCAGGGAAAACCAAAGCACCGAAACAGCCCTCCTGGCCACAACAGACAACATCTGCTCCCTGCTGGTCAAGGGAGAGATGGCGGCTACTGAACCTCTCAACAGCTTTCGACACAGTCTCCCATCACACCCTGATAAGAAAACTCCATGAAGCCGGCATCAGAGACAAGGCCCTCGACTGGATCCAATCCTTCCTCTTAGGCAGAACTCAACAAGTGAGAATCTCCCCCTTCCTCACACACCCCACACCCACCACCTACGGAGTGCCCCAGGGATCCTCCCTCAGCCCCACGTTGTTTAACGTCTACATGGCCCCGCTAGCCACCCTCATCAGAAGCTACGGAATAAACATCATCTCCTAAGCAGACGACAAACCAACTCATCCTTTACCTCTCCAACGAACCCGACAAAGTCAGACACAACTTCCACAAAGGCATGGAAGCAGTCGCCAACTGGATGAGAAACCGCTGCCTTCAACTCAATGCAAACAAGACAGAAGTACTCATCATGGGCCCTCAACCCAACGCGTGGAATGACTACTGATGGACACCCAGCCTTGGAAACCCGCCCCCCCCTCCAGCCAAGCCCGCAACCTTGGATTCATCCTGGAGTCCGACCTCAGCTTGAACCATCAAATCAACTCAGTCACCTCCATCTGCTTCCGCATCCTCCGCCTCCTACTCAAGTCCGCCAGACTGGTTCTTGACCTACCTCGACACTGCCACATCTTGCAACACCTGCATACACTGCATTGGCTCTCATTAGAGAAAAGAATCACTTTCAAGATCCTCACCCACGCACACAAAGCCCTCCACAACACCGGACCAGCCTACCTGAACCAGCGACTCAACTTTCACGTACCCCACAGGGCCCTACCCTCAGCCCAGCTCTCTCTCACAGAAGTACCCTGCATCAGGAAAAACGGAATAGGAGGACGCTCCTTCCCCTACCTTGCAGCCACTGCCTGGAATGCCCTTCCTCTCCACATCAGACAAACCACCTCCCTCCTCAGCTTCACAAAGGAACTCAAGACATGGCTTTTTTAAGAACCACCCCACTGGTAAATGCTATACTCCCCACCGAGCGTCTTGAGACCCTAACAGGTGAGTAGTTACGCTTTACAAGCACTGATTGATTGAGAAACCTAAACCTTTGGAGTTAATTAAGTTTGTGAGCACTGCAAAGGTGGTCACCCTGCAAGAGAAACAGAACACCTCCCAACACACAAGGCCTTTTATCTCAACTCTAAGAGCAAGTTCACACCTCATCAAGTGGCCTATTCTGCTCTTAGGTGACAATTGGAAGCTCATCTGAATGGGCTCCTAGAGGCTTAGGACATGGAAGAGGTAACTGTCTAAAAGTACTTTTTGCAAAATATGTATTAGAAATCCAACTTTTCCATTGAATTGGGCTTGCAATAAATATTTTAACAAGTGCAAGAATGAACTTTATAGGTGTTTCCTAAGTGTAGATAACATTACATGTAATATTGTATCCCAATGCATTCATAATAACAGCTAAAGATGCTACAGTGAAAATAGTTGTGGGGGCTTGTCACTGTAAAGACACATTAAACAACAAGTATTGACATGTTCTAATTTTAAATACCATGTAACCTGCTTATGGCCATTAAGTACTACTTAGAAGGTGACTTATTAACATTTAAAAGGAGGGCTTTGGCCTGTCAAAAGGAATTATTTTGACAGGTTGAATTTGCAGTTTTAAAACTGCACAGATGAGCTAGTGGTAGGTCTACAATCAAGATTGCACTTTCCCTATGGGGGTGGTACAGTAGATTATGTAGGCCCCTAGTGACATTTAACTTACAGACCCTGGACACAAGTTGTACCATGTACTAGGGACTCATCAGTACGGTATATGTGCCACTTAGGTTTATAACTAATTTCAACATGTTTTAGGAGTCAGAGCACATACGTGCCTCGTTAGCAGAGTAAAAAAAGCAGGAGTATCAGTTTCCATCATTGTGACATACTTCCAAAGTAGAGAGAACTTTACCAGGGTTTGTTCTTTATAGTGTAGTTTTGGAGATTTCTAACAGTTGAGGGTAGTCTTTAATAACATGTCCGCTAACCTGCAAAAGAGGCACAGTCATCATCATTGTTTCCTTTTTTCTGCAGTCAAAGGTTCCCATTAAGAGTTTAGTGGTCCAAGAACCGCCAAACCAGTGGTGGTGGTCAGACCTCCGCACTCCTGGTGGTCCAACCACCAGATTAGAACCCTAGTGATTGAAGTCCCAGGGGACCGCTGCCACCGCCATGATCATGGATACCAATGGGCTGGCGGTGGTCAGAGCCATGGTCAGCCATGGTGGCGCTGAGGTCAGTGCCGCTGTGCTGATCTAGAGTCCTCTTTCTTCAAGCCTTTTCCTGGTGGGGTGCACACCATGAAAGGGCTGGCAGAAAGGCAGTGCTTGTGCCATAGCCTGCATGGGTTTGATCGCAGGGTAGCAGAAAGAGGGAGAGAGAGGGAGGGAGAGATCTGAAGAGAGAAAAAGAGTGAGAGAGAGAGGAAGAGAAAGAGAGAGAGAGACGGAGATAGAGATAGAAAGAAAAAACTAACTTCAGGAGGTTGGTTGGTGGAAACTAAGTTGAGTGTGAATTAGTGCAAAAGAGTGCCTGTAATTTATCAGGCAGGTGCACTGGTTGATACACAGAGGGAAATTTATATCATGTTAAGGTTAGGTGCTGTGTATTTGGTATGCTAGATCATGACAAAGATGTTTTAAAGATAGTTGATATACATCCCAGTTGCTTTTGAAGGATATCTGTACTGGGTTGGATATGTTATGCAGCCACAATTGAGTGACAAATAGGAAATCAACATTCTGCAGAGAGATAAAGTCTGCAATACTTGTGAGGTTGACTGTTGCTGAAGATTCATTTTTGTTCTATGTTTTCCATTAAAGCTGATTTAATATTTAATGCATGTTTTTTGTGGGCAGTGACTTGCATAGGGATTTTTAATCTCTTTATTTCATTTACTGTTTTTATAAAGCATTTCATGACAGACATAAGTGAAGCTTGTAGGAATGGGAAGCATATAATATTCATGTAGCACTCCTGTTCCCTCACTTACTAGCTTTAAATGGTCCCAAACTACTTTAAGTGGCACACCAAGTGACATGAAGCTATTCCTATTTAAAATGTGATGTTTGTGGTAAAGCAAGGGTTCCCACTTTACCAGTTACCTGAAGTTAAGCTGGTGTGAATTCTTATTAATCCATATTGGAACATTAGGATATGAGGAGCTCTACTAAAGACAATGAAGTAGGTCTGGGCTTACAATGCCTGGTGTAAGATCAGAGCGCTAACATTCTAATATTTTTTTCAATGTTTCTCCCTTTTTAATTTAGAACATTCTACCCTTGGTGGGTGAATGTTCTAATAGCCTTATGACCCTTCTGCCTTAGGTGGTACCAATTGTTAAAGGCCCTCTCCCTCATTATAGCGGTTCAGGGCCTTGAACAACTCGTATAGTCCTTGACTCAAACTATAAGACAATATTAAAACTTTGGAATGTTGAGAGCTCCATTGAAGACAATGGAGTGGCTCTGAGATTATAATGGCTAATATAAGCCTTCTGCTCCAACATTCTAATGTTGTCTTTCTGTTTCTCCTTTTTTGTAGTTTAGATCACTCTACTCTTAGTGGAAGGAACATTCTAATAGCCTTATAGCCCTTCTGCCTCAGGCTATACCTGTTGTTAAAGGCCGTCATTCTGGTTAAAAGCCCTCACCTGTGGCCTATAAATCGTGTATGTTAGAAATGGGGTCTCTGGTTGGCAGTCAGTTTGTACTCTGTTTATTCAGGGACCCTCACTCTAGTCAGGGATTGGAGATACACACTTATATAACCCCTGCTCACCTCTTTGGTAGCGGGGCACAAGCAATCAGGCTTATCTCAGAAGCAATGTGTAAAGTATTTGTACCAACACACACAATAATACAATGAAAACACCACAAAATTGGACACCGCACCAATTTAGTAAAATAGGTAATATTTATCTAAATCAAACAAGACCAAATGACTAAAATCCAACATACTCAAGTTAAAATATGATTTTTCAAAAGAATAAGAGTCCTATTACTAAGAAAACAATGGAAATGTTGATTTTACACAAACTACCCGGTTTGCGTAAAAAATAAAGTTGCACGGGTGAGTTTGCCTCAGACAAGCCAGCGATGCATTGATTTCTTACTCACAAGTGAGGCCTTACATCGTTAGGTAGGCAATGCATCATTTTTTCCCTTGCAAGAGAGCGATGCGTTGCTTTCCGGACGGGGCACCTCAGATCCACACCGATTCACAATGACTTTGATGCCCAGGGACAATGTGTGAGAAATCTGGTTGCACAGCGTTAGAAAACATTACTGCGTGGGTTTTGCACTGTTATCAGCAGCTGCAAGCGCATGTTGCATTGTTTCTCCAGCCGCAATGCGTCGATATCGAGTCACGATGCAGGTGGAGTGTCAATTCTGCAAAACTCTGCACAGGCGCTCTGAGTTGTCTACCGCAACTACTTGGTGAAATACATGGGGATCTATGTGCTCTTCAGACACCAGGTGACTTCTCACAGTAGTCACACTGGCTCCTGTATCTCTCAGAGCCTCCACCCTCTGTCCATTGATGGTCACCCACTGCCTGTACTTCTTAGTGTTCTCAGGCACGAGGATTCTCTGGACCATCTCATTGTCCCCTAGTGAGACAAGGGTCATCTCAGCTGACACCTACCCACCTGGAACCAACTCCTCCCCAAGCGCTACACTGGCCAAACCCCGTGACTGAGCCCCAGTGGGTGTCTGTGTCCACTTTAGACATTTGGGGTCCCCCCTCACATGGCCCACCTCGTTACATGCATAACATTTGTGGGAAGCCCCTGCTGCAGGTTTCCCTTTGGAAAACCAAGGCTTCTTTTCAATTGGGGGCTGGGAATCCTTACCCTGAGACTAAGTTGGGGCCCTTTAGAGAACTCCACCTGTTTACCCTTAGCCCCTTATTCTACTGAGAGGGACCCTGCCCAAGCTTGGCATGGTCTCCACAATACCTCTTCTGGACCCTGGTGCTCTCCCACTGGTCCGCTTCCTGTGCAATCTTCCTGGGGTCAGTTACCTTGCTGTCAATCAGGTGCTGGTGCAGCTCTGGAAAACATACTATACAAATGCTCCCAAGCAATCAAATTGTACAGCCCCTCAAAAGTTGTTACCTTACTGCCCTTCACCCAACCATCCAGTGACCTGCAAAAAGAGTCAACACATTCCAACCATGTTTGGGATTCCTTCTTTTTGTAGGACCTGAACTTGTCCTTATACTGCTCAGGGTGAGACCATATCTTGTGAGCAGAGCATCCTTCATGATAGAGTAAGTGAGCCCCTGAGGATCCACTAAGGATGTTAGATTATCCCTCCCCTCTACCTCAAAGTGCTTCCACAGGCCCACCCCCCCAATGTGCTTCAGGGACCAGATTAATGTGGAGAACAGACTCATACCCCTTAAACCACAGGTATATGTCATTCACCCTTTTATAATCCTTCACTAGGTAGGAATGTGCAGCCTCCTCGAAGGCTGAACTGTGGTACTGCTGCCACCATCTCTACTACACTGGCTCCTCAGATCCAGTTCCCTTAAACTAAGCTCATGAGCCAGAAGCATCTTCTTCTCTTCTAATGCCATCCCCCTCTCCTCCATTTCCCTCTCCATTTTCATCCTAATCTTCTCTAACTCTAACTGGTGAACACTCTCTGTCTGACTGTACTGCAACTCTTCAGGAGTCAGACCCTTGGATGGCACTACTACCTGCCCTGGAGACCCTCACTGGACATAACAGGCTCACCCACTACACCATTGTGGATGGACTGCTCTTCCTTTTCCTAATTCTCCTCCTCCCCCTGTGTGTGCCCCTCAGCTTCCTTGGCTGTTATCCAGACCCTCAGTGCCTTCTGCAGCTCCTCCTTCCTGGTGGAGCCATTAATGGGAGAAGCAATGTTTTTGCAGAACTGCCTCAACTGGGCAACTGTATAGCTCTCCAGTTTCCCTAAATCAAAAGCAGCTTCAGCTGATGCATCTCCATATTGAGACATGATGAAGAGTCAGAAGTGCAAAGTTCCCAATGAAGTTCAAAAGTCAATAAAGGATTACCACCAAATCGTGAAGGAGGGAAAAAAAAACCAAAAGAAAAAATCACAAAGACAAGAAGTATGTGGTCACATAATTGTCTGCACTGAAAACAGTAGTGTACACTTAATCACTGTATGCCAAGTACAAATACAAGTCAAATCCCAATCGCTGATCACCAGGCATAACAGGTACATCCACTACACCATTGTGAACACTCTGCACCTCCCCGTCCTCATCCTCCTCCTCTGTGTGCCCCACAGTCTCCTTGGCTGTAACCCAGGCCCTCAATGTCTTTTTTCAGCTCCTCCTTCCTGGTGGAGCTCTTAATGGGACAGGTAAGATCCTTACAGGACAGTCTCAGTTGAGCAACTGTTTAACTTTCCAGTTTCCCTAACTCAAAACAGCTCCAGCTGGTGCATCTCCAGATTGAGACATGATGGCAAGTCAAAATAGTGCAAAGTTCCAAGGCAGAAAAATAGTTCCCAATGAGAAGTGCAAGAATCAACAAAAAGATCACCAAAAATATGGAAGCAGGAAAATGTCCAAAAAAAGCAAAAGCAAAAACAAGTAGTATGTGGTCACGTAATGGTCTGCACTGAAAGCAGTAGTGTACACTTAATCACTGTATGTCAAGTACAAATTTAAGTCCAATCCTCACTGCTGATCACCAATGTTAGGAATTGGGTCTTTGGTTGGCAGTCAGTTTGTACTCTGTCCAAGCAGGGTACCTCACTTTAGTCAGGGCAATGGAGATACACACTTAGATAACTCCTGCTTACCCCCTTGGTAGCTTGGCCCAAGCAGTCTGGCTTGTCTCAGAAACAATGTGTAAAATATTTGTACCAACACACACAGTAATACAGTGAAAACATTACAAAATAGACAACACACCAACTTAGAAAAATAGGAAATATTTATCTAAATCAAACAGGACCAAAACGAGAAAAATCCAACATACACAAGCCAAATATGAATTTTCAAAAGAATAAGAGTCTTACTCCATAGAAAACAATGGAAATGTTGATTTTACACAAAGTACCTGGTTTGCGTCAAAAATCAATCAATCAATCAATCAATCAGGAATTTGTATAGTGCACTACTCACCTGTGAGGGTCTCAAGGTGCTGAGGAGGTGGGGGGAAGAAGAGGGGGGGTGTAGGTGCTGCTACTGCTCGAACAGCCAGGTCTTGAGAAGTTTCTTGGAGGTAAGAAGGTCTTTAGTCTGGGCAGGTGGGTGGGAAGAGTGTTCCACATTTTGGCAGTGAGGTACAAGAATGATCTACCGCCAGTTGTGGACATGTGGGATGGTTGCGAGGGCGAGGTCGGCAGAGTGCAGATGCGGGGTCGGGGTGTAGAAGGAGAATCATCTGTTGAGGTATTCTGGTCCGGTGTTCTGCAATGCTTTGTGAGCGTGGGTGAGGAGTTTGAAGGTGAATCTCTTGTTGACTGGGAGCCAGTGCAGGTTTTTCATGTGGTCTGTGATGTGGCAGTGGCGGGGATGTCCTGGATGAGGCGTGCGGAGGCGTTCTGGATGCGTTGCAGCCTCTTCTGGAGTTTGGCCCCAGGCGAGTGTGCGTCGGAAAATTCAGTGATGCGTTGATTCCTTACTCCCAAGTGAGCCTGTGTGTAATTTCTTGTCTTGTCAGGTAGGATGATGCGCTGTTTTTCTCCCTCGCATGAGATCGATGCATTGGTTTTTGGACAGGACACCTCGGATCTGCGCCGACATACAATGACTTTAATGCCCAGGGAGGATGTGTGAGAAATCCATTTGCACGGTGTTAGAAAACCACTCTGAGTGGGGTTTGTGTCGTCATCAGAGGCTGCAAGCAGGTTTTGCGTTATTTCTCTAGCCGCGATTCATCAATCTCCCAGCCTCGATGCAGGTGGAGTGTCGATTCTTGCCACAAAGCGGGTGGTGCTTCGTTTATCAGCCACATTTCAGATGGTGCATTGAAAATGTCCCCGCATGGCATTCTCTGCATAGATTTCAGCTCTTGTTCTGCCAACTTCACCTTTCAAGAGTCCAGTGACTGGACAGGGTACCACTTGACAGGGCAGGAGTCTTCACCAGAGAGTCCAGGTACTGGCAGAGGAAGTCTTTGGCGGCCCTGAGTTCTCAAAACAGGAGGCAAGCTCAGTTCAAGCCCTTAGAGATTCTTCTTCAAGCAGGAATGCACAACAAAGTCCAGTCTTTGTCCCATTTCACAGGCAGAAGCAGCAACTGCAAAATAGCCCAACAAAGCACAGTCAGAGGCAGGTGCAGTACATCTCCTCAACTCTTCAGCTCTTCTACTTGGCAGAGCTTCCTCTTGGTAGCAGAAGTGATCTAAAAGTGTGGGGTTTTGGGTCCACTACTTATACCCCTTTCTGCCTTTGAAGTATGCAAACTTCAAAGGAAAGTCTCTGTTGTTCACAAGATCCTGCCTTGCCCAGGCCAGACTCCAGACACACATCAGGGGGTTGGAGACTGCATTGTGAGAGGGTAGGCAGAGCTAATTCAGGTGTAAGTGACCACTACTCCCTCACTCTAGCTCAGATGGCTCATCACGATATGCAGGCTACACCCCAGCTCCCTTTGTGTCACTGTCTAGAGGAGATTTACAGACAGCCCAACTGTCAGTCTGACCCAGACAAGGAACCCACAAACAGGCAGAGTCACAGAATGGTTTAAGCAAGAAAATGCCTACTTTCTAAACATGGCATTTTCAAACTAACAATTTGAAACCTAGCTTTACCAAAAGATGTATTTTTAAAATGTGAGTTCAGAGACACCTAACTCCACATTTCTAAGTGCTCTCAAAGGGAATCTTCGCTTTATAAATATTTAAAGGCAGCCCACATGTTAACCTATGAGAGAGATAGGCCTTGCAACAGTGAAAAACAAATTTGGCAGTATTTCACTTTTAGGACATGTAAAACATATCAGTACCTGTCCCATCTTTAACATACACTGCACCCTGCCTATGGGGCTACCTTGTGTCTACCTTAGGGGTGCCTTACATGTATAAAAAGGGAAGGGTTAGGCCTGGCAAGTGGGTACACTTGTCAGGTTGAGTTGGCAGTTTAAAACTGCATACACAGACACTGCAGTGGCAGGTCTGAGCCATGTTTACAGGGCTACTAAGGTGGGTGGCACAACCAGTGATGCAGGCCCACTAGTAGCATTTGATTTACTGGCCCTGGGCACCTATAGTGCACTTTACTAGGGATGTACTAGTAAATCAAATATGCCAATAATGGAAAAGCCAATTACACATGCACTTTACACAAGATCACTTGCACTTTAGCACTGGTCAGCAGTGGTAAAGTGCCCAGAGTACCAAAACCAGCAAAAACAAAGTCCAGCACACAGTCAAAACATGGGAAGCAGAGGCAAAAAAGACAGGGGAGGCCACGCCAAGGATGCCAGGTCTAACAGTGTAGGTTTCTCAAAAATATACAATACCCAGAGACAACTACTGAGCTGCATCTTACTACAATGTTCCTTGTGTACTGACTATACAGCAATTCATATGGTAAAATAATAAGAATGAAGAATCAGTATGATGGGAACCTATGTATTCCTGAAATGTTCACAGGATACTGAGCTTAGGAACAATGGTTGTTTGTATACCTCTGAATTTGGGGTTACCCAAGCTATCATGTGATTTAGAGGACATTTTGTAAAATGTTTCCCTTTCTTGCACACTGGCTTACATTAGAAAGCCACTAATGTAGAGAAAATCCAATAGGTAATAACAAGTGTTCTACAACAGAAAATGCTCCCAAACATGACCTGTAGATATCATAATTAACCCAGCAGAATCCATGCATATCTTACAATGTAGTTAGATGTGGAGTTTGGTCCCTAGGTCAGATACCACCAAGGGAAACCAAAAAACACACAAAATCCTGAAAAGTAGACACCCAAGGGTATCAAGGGTGGTGTTTCTTGTGTATTTCTCATGAGGGTTTCTTACCTAAAACCCCTTGCACATTTCACACTTTGGCTAACAATACATTTTCTTGCCTTTGTATGAGAGAGTGTTTTGTAATTCATAGGTTTCCTACCACCCAGTGTTTTCATACATCTTCTGCTAAAAGCTGTACCTCACCTGTGTCGTTGGGGCTTAGCACCTGCAACAGCAAAGTGCCCAAAACGCAACATGGCCAATTCTAAATTTTCCACTGAAAACTGATCCTTTTTCAGAAATATGGGTAGCTGTCTTTTTTTAGCCCTAGCTCAGCCACCACTTAGGGAAATTAGTCAACCCAACATTTCTGAAAACTGGATACCTGGGGGTGTTTGGGTGGTGTGACGTATGTGGCTCTCACCTATTTTTATTCCCTAGTAGCCCTAGCAAACCTCAAACATTGGCTAAAAACACACATTTTCCTCACATTTCTATGAAGAAGAAATCTGGAACCTGTGGGAAGCCACACATTATCTACCACCCAGAGTTCAATCCCTTACATCTCCCAATAAAAATAGCATCTCATTTATATAGGTAGGCCAGGTTTCTGTGACAGGAAACATACTAAAAATCGATGTGAAGACACCAACATTTCCTGTAAAAAAATTATCTGATTTGGCAATGGGGCAGCTGCAGTATTTGGGCCCCGGGCTCAATGAGCACCTAGGAAAATATATAAACCCATACATTTCTGAAAACTAGACAACCGGGGAAGTCAAAAGAGGCGTGACTTGCATTGATCCCACAAAGTTTTCCGACCCACTTCACAAACATCACAAGTGCAAGAATAAACTATGTAAGTGTTTCCTAAGTGGAAACAACATTAAATGTGACAAATTTCCTTCCATTTCTGTGATGCAAAGGTCCTGAATATAAGGGGATCTATAAAATTCCTACTACCAAGCATTCCCCCACTTGTTCAGGCTCAGATTAAACTAGGGTCAATGGAAGACCCCCCCCGCGGACTGGAATCCAGCACACTTTCGGAATATGGGTCAAATCCCCTCTCTGCCCCCTGAAGGGGTTGAAGAAGTGGTTTGGCCCATTTGCGCTGGCAATATGGCCCAATGCCTGGGTGGGACATAAGGACCCCTTTGCTTTACCCAAATGTAGAATTCCATGGTGTCCATCCAGTGGGCTTTGTACCCCCACAGCTGACAGATTAGAAGCAAACATCACAATCGGGACAAACTACTTATATGCCCCCTTTCTAGTGCGGGGGCATTGGCTCAATACCACAGTAAGTCATCCCCAGACTTTTGTTTGTTTTGATGCCACATTGAAATCCATGGTGTCTAGTGGCTTTTTTGTCTCCGGGGGCAACCCTTGGGGTTGAAGAAACCTATTCTGGGGTGGGGACAGTCCAACCACCGTCTTACCGCCTGGAACAATGATCATCAATGAAGGATGAAGGGCAGAAGACTGGAAGATCCAAATAGGCCACCGGGACAGGAGCTCAGGAAGAAGCTGCTGCTCTGCACCGGGACCTCTGAATAGTGAGCACTGGGAGTTGGGTTGGCTCTCTTTTATAGAGTCTTGGCCCAGCCCAGAACCACGCCCAGGCATGTTGCAGGAAAAATCTCTGGAAGGCCCTGGAAAGGGGCCACACCCTAACACACTCTGAAAACCTGCAGCAATACATTGCAAAGGAACAGTATTTGTAAGCATATTAAAAATAAGTTTTCAGGATTAACTCTGCAATGCAAAAGGTTAAACCACAACATATCAGCACAATGTTTAAATTACTTTGTTTTGAGAGTGCTGGGTTTTTGCATTTTTTATCGCCAATAGAGCGCGTACTGCTCTGGTGTTGACATGTATAAAGAAAGTTGAGCTCCATTTTGTCTAGTTGTAGGCGGCGGCGGATGGATGGAGTGGGAGTTCGGGTGTACTCACGGGTGGTCTGGGCAATGCTTTCTTCCAGTTTGCTCTGTCGATCCCTCCTTTGAGCATTGAAAATGGCCGCATCACTCATAAGCTGTCCTCTAATCGTCGCCTTCGCTGCCGCCCATAGTAGCTGGGGCCGAGCCCTTATTGTTCTGAAATACGCGGCAAGGTGTGACCTAAGTTGTTCCTTTCCCTTCAGGGTTTGGTATCTGGGGTTTTGAAGAGTGGTCAGACAGTGCGGCCGTAAGAATTTCAGACATTCTAATAAACTGTAATAACCGGTGGTTGATCAGAAAATAGTCTAGCCGAGATTGAGTCCCATGTACCGAGGAAACAAAGGTGTATTCACAATCGGATGGCTGGGAAAGGCGTCATTGGTCCAACAGACCATGGTCCGATAGGACGTCACGTAGGAGGGCCCGGACTGCGTTGTTGCCCGCATCTAGACCACTTGATCGATCCAAAATAACATCTTGCACTATGTTCCAGTTCCCACCCAGCAGGTATTGGGAGGCGCCAATCTCTGCAGGGTCCGACGAATGAGTATCGCCCCCCCTCATTTTCGCCCCGAACCTTGCGTCTCACTGTGTATAGATGGTGTTCCGCTGAATAGCACCTTACCTACCCATTCTCTATTGAGTTTTTCTGATTCTGATGGGAGAGGTGTGTTTCCTGTCATAGGACAATGTCAGTTCTTTTTGACCGGAGATAAGATAGGACCTTCTGATGCTTGATATAGTGCGTCATACCATGTACATTCCAATATATGACCGTGAGCGGGGTCATCGGCCCCATTACGGAGCGTAGTAGGAATCTATTCAAAGGAGGAGGGGGGGACTACGTGTTCGTTGATACAAGGGATGAAAGGATGGTCTGGGAGTAGAGAAGCTCCGAGCACTCGAGGTCTAGGAAGACACAAATAGATAAAGGGGGAAATGTAGGGGTGACCCTCGGTCACGAAATGTAAGAAAATCAAACGGACAGAAGAGCAAGGCCGGGAGGAGAAAGAGATGCAGTAGAGGGAGGGAAAAAAAGAAATAGAAAGAAAGAATAATCACCAAGATAGAAGGAAGAGAGAATAAAAATGGAGAAAATCAAAAGGGAAAGGGGAGGGGTAA
Source organism: Pleurodeles waltl (assembly GCF_031143425.1). Lineage (NCBI taxonomy): Eukaryota > Metazoa > Chordata > Amphibia > Caudata > Salamandridae > Pleurodeles > Pleurodeles waltl. Next base: position 215,159,584 of record NC_090437.1, on the reverse strand, counting down.
AGAACAAAGAAAGCAAACAAATATAGAAAAAAGAAGAGAGGGTGAAAACTACAGTGAATGAGAAGTAACTCGCCACCGAAAGCTCTGCTAAACTGCGGGTCGGAACCTGGAAGTACTACTTAGAAGGTGACTTATTAACATTTAAAAGGAGGGCTTTGGCCTGTCAAAAGGAATTATTTTGACAGGTTGAATTTGCAGTTTTAAAACTGCACAGATGAGCTAGTGGTAGGTCTACAATCAAGATTGCACTTTCCCTATGGGGGTGGTACAGTAGATTATGTAGGCCCCTAGTGACATTTAACTTACAGACCCTGGACACAAGTTGTACCATGTACTAGGGACTCATCAGTACGGTATATGTGCCACTTAGGTTTATAACTAATTTCAACATGTTTTAGGAGTCAGAGCACATACGTGCCTCGTTAGCAGAGTAAAAAAAGCAGGAGTATCAGTTTCCATCATTGTGACATACTTCCAAAGTAGAGAGAACTTTACCAGGGTTTGTTCTTTATAGTGTAGTTTTGGAGATTTCTAACAGTTGAGGGTAGTCTTTAATAACATGTCCGCTAACCTGCAAAAGAGGCACAGTCATCATCATTGTTTCCTTTTTTCTGCAGTCAAAGGTTCCCATTAAGAGTTTAGTGGTCCAAGAACCGCCAAACCAGTGGTGGTGGTCAGACCTCCGCACTCCTGGTGGTCCAACCACCAGATTAGAACCCTAGTGATTGAAGTCCCAGGGGACCGCTGCCACCGCCATGATCATGGATACCGATGGGCTGGCGGTGGTCAGAGCCATGGTCAGCCATGGTGGCGCTGAGGTCAGTGCCGCTGTGCTGATCTAGAGTCCTCTTTCTTCAAGCCTTTTCCTGGTGGGGTGCACACCATGAAAGGGCTGGCAGAAAGGCAGTGCTTGTGCCATAGCCTGCATGGGTTTGATCGCAGGGTAGCAGAAAGAGGGAGAGAGAGGGAGGAAGAGATCTGAAGAGAGAAAAAGAGTGAGAGAGAGAGGAAGAGAAAGAGAGAGAGAGACGGAGATAGAGATAGAAAGAAAAAACTAACTTCAGGAGGTTGGTTGGTGGAAACTAAGTTGAGTGTGAATTAGTGCAAAAGAGTGCCTGTAATTTATCAGGCAGGTGCACTGGTTGATACACAGAGGGAAATTTATATCATGTTAAGGTTAGGTGCTGTGTATTTGGTATGCTAGATCATGACAAAGATGTTTTAAAGATAGTTGATATACATCCCAGTTGCTTTTGAAGGATATCTGTACTGGGTTGGATATGTTATGCAGCCACAATTGAGTGACAAATAGGAAATCAACATTCTGCAGAGAGATAAAGTCTGCAATACTTGTGAGGTTGACTGTTGCTGAAGATTCATTTTTGTTCTATGTTTTCCATTAAAGCTGATTTAATATTTAATGCATGTTTTTTGTGGGCAGTGACTTGCATAGGGATTTTTAATCTCTTTATTTCATTTACTGTTTTTATAAAGCATTTCATGACAGACATAAGTGAAGCTTGTAGGAATGGGAAGCATATAATATTCATGTAGCACTCCTGTTCCCTCACTTACTAGCTTTAAATGGTCCCAAACTACTTTAAGTGGCACACCAAGTGACATGAAGCTATTCCTATTTAAAATGTGATGTTTGTGGTAAAGCAAGGGTCCCCACTTTACCAGTTACCTGAAGTTAAGCTGGTGTGAATTCTTATTAATCCATATTGGAACATTAGGATATGAGGAGCTCTACTAAAGACAATGAAGTAGGTCTGGGCTTACAATGCCTGGTGTAAGATCAGAGCGCTAACATTCTAATATTTTTTTCAATGTTTCTCCCTTTTTAATTTAGAACATTCTACCCTTGGTGGGTGAATGTTCTAATAGCCTTATGACCCTTCTGCCTTAGGTGGTACCAATTGTTAAAGGCCCTCTCCCTCATTATAGCGGTTCAGGGCCTTGAACAACTCGTATAGTCCTTGACTCAAGCTATAAGACAATATTAAAACTTTGGAATGTTGAGAGCTCCATTGAAGACAATGGAGTGGCTCTGAGATTATAATGGCTAATATAAGCCTTCTGCTCCAACATTCTAATGTTGTCTTTCTGTTTCTCCTTTTTTGTAGTTTAGATCACTCTACTCTTAGTGGAAGGAACATTCTAATAGCCTTATAGCCCTTCTGCCTCAGGCTATACCTGTTGTTAAAGGCCGTCATTCTGGTTAAAAGCCCTCACCTGTGGCCTATAAATCGTGTATGTTAGAAATGGGGTCTCTGGTTGGCAGTCAGTTTGTACTCTGTTTATTCAGGGACCCTCACTCTAGTCAGGGATTGGAGATACACACTTATATAACCCCTGCTCACCTCTTTGGTAGCGGGGCACAAGCAATCAGGCTTATCTCAGAAGCAATGTGTAAAGTATTTGTACCAACACACACAATAATACAATGAAAACACAAAAAAATTGGACACCGCACCAATTTAGTAAAATAGGTAATATTTATCTAAATCAAACAAGACCAAATGACTAAAATCCAACATACTCAAGTTAAAATATGATTTTTCAAAAGAATAAGAGTCCTATTACTAAGAAAACAATGGAAATGTTGATTTTACACAAACTACCCGGTTTGCGTAAAAAATAAAGTTGCACGGGTGAGTTTGCCTCAGACAAGCCAGCGATGCATTGATTTCTTACTCACAAGTGAGGCCTTACATCGTTAGGTAGGCAATGCATCATTTTTTCCCTTGCAAGAGAGCGATGCGTTGCTTTCCGGACGGGGCACCTCAGATCCACACCGATTCACAATGACTTTGATGCCCAGGGACAATGTGTGAGAAATCTGGTTGCACAGCGTTAGAAAACATTACTGCGTGGGTTTTGCACTGTTATCAGCAGCTGCAAGCGCATGTTGCATTGTTTCTCCAGCCGCAATGCGTCGATCTCGAGTCACGATGCAGGTGGAGTGTCAATTCTGCAAAACTCTGCACAGGCGCTCTGAGTTGTCTACCGCAACTACTTGGTGAAATACATTGGGATCTATGTGCTCTTCAGACACCAGGTGACTTCTCACAGTAGTCACACTGGCTCCTGTATCTCTCAGAGCCTCCACCCTCTGTCCATTGATGGTCACCCACTGCCTGTACTTCTTAGTGTTCTCAGGCACGAGGATTCTCTGGACCATCTCATTGTCCCCTAGTGAGACAAGGGTCATCTCAGCTGACACCTACCCACCTGGAACCAACTCCTCCCCAAGCGCTACACTGGCCAAACCCCGTGACTGAGCCCCAGTGGGTGTCTGTGTCCACTTTAGACATTTGGGGTCCCCCCTCACATGGCCCACCTCGTTACATGCATAACATTTGTGGGAAGCCCCTGCTGCAGGTTTCCCTTTGGAAAACCAAGGCTTCTTTTCAATTGGGGGCTGGGAATCCTTACCCTGAGACTAAGTTGGGGCCCTTTAGAGAACTCCACCTGTTTACCCTTAGCCCCTTATTCTACTGAGAGGGACCCTGCCCAAGCTTGGCATGGTCTCCACAATACCTCTTCTGGACCCTGGTGCTCTCCCACTGGTCCGCTTCCTGTGCAATCTTCCTGGGGTCAGTTACCTTGCTGTCAATCAGGTGCTGGTGCAGCTCTGGAAAACATACTATACAAATGCTCCCAAGCAATCAAATTGTACAGCCCCTCAAAAGTTGTTACCTTACTGCCCTTCACCCAACCATCCAGTGACCTGCAAAAAGAGTCAACACATTCCAACCATGTTTGGGATTCCTTCTTTTTGTAGGACCTGAACTTGTCCTTATACTGCTCAGGGTGAGACCATATCTTGTGAGCAGAGCATCCTTCATGATAGAGTAAGTGAGCCCCTGAGGATCCACTAAGGATGTTAGATTATCCCTCCCCTCTACCTCAAAGTGCTTCCACAGGCCCACCCCCCCAATGTGCTTCAGGGACCAGATTAATGTGGAGAACAGACTCATACCCCTTAAACCACAGGTATATGTCATTCACCCTTTTATAATCCTTCACTAGGTAGGAATGTGCAGCCTCCTCGAAGGCTGAACTGTGGTACTGCTGCCACCATCTCTACTACACTGGCTCCTCAGATCCAGTTCCCTTAAACTAAGCTCATGAGCCAGAAGCATCTTCTTCTCTTCTAATGCCATCCCCCTCTCCTCCATTTCCCTCTCCATTTTCATCCTAATCTTCTCTAACTCAAACTGGTGAACACTCTCTGTCTGACTGTACTGCAACTCTTCAGGAGTCAGACCCTTGGATGGCACTACTACCTGCCCTGGAGACCCTCACTGGACATAACAGGCTCACCCACTACACCATTGTGGATGGACTGCTCTTCCTTTTCCTAATTCTCCTCCTCCCCCTGTGTGTGCCCCTCAGCTTCCTTGGCTGTTATCCAGACCCTCAGTGCCTTCTGCAGCTCCTCCTTCCTGGTGGAGCCATTAATGGGAGAAGCAATGTTTTTGCAGAACTGCCTCAACTGGGCAACTGTATAGCTCTCCAGTTTCCCTAAATCAAAAGCAGCTTCAGCTGATGCATCTCCATATTGAGACATGATGAAGAGTCAGAAGTGCAAAGTTCCCAATGAAGTTCAAAAGTCAATAAAGGATTACCACCAAATCGTGAAGGAGGGAAAAAAAAACCAAAAGAAAAAATCACAAAGACAAGAAGTATGTGGTCACATAATTGTCTGCACTGAAAACAGTAGTGTACACTTAATCACTGTATGCCAAGTACAAATACAAGTCAAATCCCAATCGCTGATCACCAGGCATAACAGGTACATCCACTACACCATTGTGAACACTCTGCACCTCCCCGTCCTCATCCTCCTCCTCTGTGTGCCCCACAGTCTCCTTGGCTGTAACCCAGGCCCTCAATGTCTTTTTTCAGCTCCTCCTTCCTGGTGGAGCTCTTAATGGGACAGGTAAGATCCTTACAGGACAGTCTCAGTTGAGCAACTGTTTAACTTTCCAGTTTCCCTAACTCAAAACAGCTCCAGCTGGTGCATCTCCAGATTGAGACATGATGGCAAGTCAAAATAGTGCAAAGTTCCAAGGCAGAAAAATAGTTCCCAATGAGAAGTGCAAGAATCAACAAAAAGATCACCAAAAATATGGAAGCAGGAAAATGTCCAAAAAAAGCAAAAGCAAAAACAAGTAGTATGTGGTCACGTAATGGTCTGCACTGAAAGCAGTAGTGTACACTTAATCACTGTATGTCAAGTACAAATTTAAGTCCAATCCTCACTGCTGATCACCAATGTTAGGAATTGGGTCTTTGGTTGGCAGTCAGTTTGTACTCTGTCCAAGCAGGGTACCTCACTTTAGTCAGGGCAATGGAGATACACACTTAGATAACTCCTGCTTACCCCCTTGGTAGCTTGGCCCAAGCAGTCTGGCTTGTCTCAGAAACAATGTGTAAAATATTTGTACCAACACACACAGTAATACAGTGAAAACATTACAAAATAGACAACACACCAACTTAGAAAAATAGGAAATATTTATCTAAATCAAACAGGACCAAAACGAGAAAAATCCAACATACACAAGCCAAATATGAATTTTCAAAAGAATAAGAGTCTTACTCCATAGAAAACAATGGAAATGTTGATTTTACACAAAGTACCTGGTTTGCGTCAAAAATCAATCAATCAATCAATCAATCAGGAATTTGTATAGTGCACTACTCACCTGTGAGGGTCTCAAGGTGCTGAGGAGGTGGGGGGAAGAAGAGGGGGGGTGTAGGTGCTGCTACTGCTCGAACAGCCAGGTCTTGAGAAGTTTCTTGAAGGTAAGAAGGTCTTTAGTCTGGGCAGGTGGGTGGGAAGAGTGTTCCACATTTTGGCAGTGAGGTACAAGAATGATCTACCGCCAGTTGTGGACATGTGGGATGGTTGCGAGGGCGAGGTCGGCAGAGTGCAGATGCGGGGTCGGGGTGTAGAAGGAGAATCATCTGTTGAGGTATTCTGGTCTGGTGTTCTGCAATGCTTTGTGAGCGTGGGTGAGGAGTTTGAAGGTGAATCTCTTGTTGACTGGGAGCCAGTGCAGGTTTTTCATGTGGTCTGTGATATGGCAGTGGCGGGGATGTCCTGGATGAGGCGTGCGGAGGCGTTCTGGATGCGTTGCAGCCTCTTCTGGAGTTTGGCCCCAGGCGAGTGTGCGTCGGAAAATTCAGTGATGCGTTGATTCCTTACTCCCAAGTGAGCCTGTGTGTAATTTCTTGTCTTGTCAGGTAGGATGATGCGCTGTTTTTCTCCCTCGCATGAGATCGATGCATTGGTTTTTGGACAGGACACCTCGGATCTGCGCCGACATACAATGACTTTAATGCCCAGGGAGGATGTGTGAGAAATCCATTTGCACGGTGTTAGAAAACCACTCTGAGTGGGGTTTGTGTCGTCATCAGAGGCTGCAAGCAGGTTTTGCGTTATTTCTCTAGCCGCGATTCATCAATATCCCAGCCTCGATGCAGGTGGAGTGTCGATTCTTGCCACAAAGCGGGTGGTGCTTCGTTTATCAGCCACATTTCAGATGGTGCATTGAAAATGTCCCCGCATGGCATTCTCTGCATAGATTTCAGCTCTTGTTCTGCCAACTTCACCTTTCAAGAGTCCAGTGACTGGACAGGGTACCACTTGACAGGGCAGGAGTCTTCACCAGAGAGTCCAGGTACTGGCAGAGGAAGTCTTTGGCGGCCCTGAGTCTTCAAAACAGGAGGCAAGCTCAGTTCAAGCCCTTAGAGATTCTTCTTCAAGCAGGAATGCACAACAAAGTCCAGTCTTTGTCCCATTTCACAGGCAGAAGCAGCAACTGCAAAATAGCCCAACAAAGCACAGTCAGAGGCAGGTGCAGTACATCTCCTCAACTCTTGAGCTCTTCTACTTGGCAGAGCTTCCTCTTGGTAGCAGAAGTGATCTAAAAGTGTGGGGTTTTGGGTCCACTACTTATACCCCTTTCTGCCTTTGAAGTATGCAAACTTCAAAGGAAAGTCTCTGTTGTTCACAAGATCCTGCCTTGCCCAGGCCAGACTCCAGACACACATCAGGGGGTTGGAGACTGCATTGTGAGAGGGTAGGCAGAGCTAATTCAGGTGTAAGTGACCACTACTCCCTCACTCTAGCTCAGATGGCTCATCACGATATGCAGGCTACACCCCAGCTCCCTTTGTGTCACTGTCTAGAGGAGATTTACAGACAGCCCAACTGTCAGTCTGACCCAGACAAGGAACCCACAAACAGGCAGAGTCACAGAATGGTTTAAGCAAGAAAATGCCTACTTTCTAAACATGGCATTTTCAAACTAACAATTTGAAACCTAGCTTTACCAAAAGATGTATTTTTAAAATGTGAGTTCAGAGACACCTAACTCCACATTTCTAAGTGCTCTCAAAGGGAATCTTCGCTTTATAAATATTTAAAGGCAGCCCACATGTTAACCTATGAGAGAGATAGGCCTTGCAACAGTGAAAAACAAATTTGGCAGTATTTCACTTTTAGGACATGTAAAACATATCAGTACCTGTCCCATCTTTAACATACACTGCACCCTGCCTATGGGGCTACCTTGTGTCTACCTTAGGGGTGCCTTACATGTATAAAAAGGGAAGGGTTAGGCCTGGCAAGTGGGTACACTTGTCAGGTTGAGTTGGCAGTTTAAAACTGCATACACAGACACTGCAGTGGCAGGTCTGAGCCATGTTTACAGGGCTACTAAGGTGGGTGGCACAACCAGTGATGCAGGCCCACTAGTAGCATTTGATTTACTGGCCCTGGGCACCTATAGTGCACTTTACTAGGGATGTACTAGTAAATCAAATATGCCAATAATGGAAAAGCCAATTACACATGCACTTTACACAAGATCACTTGCACTTTAGCACTGGTCAGCAGTGGTAAAGTGCCCAGAGTACCAAAACCAGCAAAAACAAAGTCCAGCACACAGTCAAAACATGGGAAGCAGAGGCAAAAAAGACAGGGGAGGCCATGCCAAGGATGCCAGGTCTAACAGTGTAGGTTTCTCAAAAATATACAATACCCAGAGACAACTACTGAGCTGCATCTTACTACAATGTTCCTTGTGTACTGACTATACAGCAATTCATATGGTAAAATAATAAGAATGAAGAATCAGTATGATGGGAACCTATGTATTCCTGAAATGTTCACAGGATACTGAGCTTAGGAACAATGGTTGTTTGTATACCTCTGAATTTGGGGTTACCCAAGCTATCATGTGATTTAGAGGACATTTTGTAAAATGTTTCCCTTTCTTGCACACTGGCTTACATTAGAAAGCCACTAATGTAGAGAAAATCCAATAGGTAATAACAAGTGTTCTACAACAGAAAATGCTCCCAAACATGACCTGTAGATATCATAATTAACCCAGCAGAATCCATGCATATCTTACAATGTAGTTAGATGTGGAGTTTGGTCCCTAGGTCAGATACCACCAAGGGAAACCAAAAAACACACAAAATCCTGAAAAGTAGACACCCAAGGGTATCAAGGGTGGTGTTTCTTGTGTATTTCTCATGAGGGTTTCTTACCTAAAACCCCTTGCACATTTCACACTTTGGCTAACAATACATTTTCTTGCCTTTGTATGAGAGAGTGTTTTGTAATTCATAGGTTTCCTACCACCCAGTGTTTTCATACATCTTCTGCTAAAAGCTGTACCTCACCTGTGTCGTTGGGGCTTAGCACCTGCAACAGCAAAGTGCCCAAAACGCAACATGGCCAATTCTAAATTTTCCACTGAAAACTGATCCTTTTTCAGAAATATGGGTAGCTGTCTTTTTTTAGCCCTAGCTCAGCCACCACTTAGGGAAATTAGTCAACCCAACATTTCTGAAAACTGGATACCTGGGGGTGTTTGGGTGGTGTGACGTATGTGGCTCTCACCTATTTTTATTCCCTAGTAGCCCTAGCAAACCTCAAACATTGGCTAAAAACACACATTTTCCTCACATTTCTATGAAGAAGAAATCTGGAACCTGTGGGAAGCCACACATTATCTACCACCCAGAGTTCAATCCCTTACATCTCCCAATAAAAATAGCATCTCATTTATATAGGTAGGCCAGGTTTCTGTGACAGGAAACATACTAAAAATCGATGTGAAGACACCAACATTTCCTGTAAAAAAATTATCTGATTTGGCAATGGGGCAGCTGCAGTATTTGGGCCCCGGGCTCAATGAGCACCTAGGAAAATATATAAACCCATACATTTCTGAAAACTAGACAACCGGGGAAGTCAAAAGAGGCGTGACTTGCATTGATCCCACAAAGTTTTCCGACCCACTTCACAAACATCACAAGTGCAAGAATAAACTATGTAAGTGTTTCCTAAGTGGAAACAACATTAAATGTGACAAATTTCCTTCCATTTCTGTGATGCAAAGGTCCTGAATATAAGGGGATCTATAAAATTCCTACTACCAAGCATTCCCCCACTTGTTCAGGCTCAGATTAAACTAGGGTCAATGGAAGACCCCCCCCCCGCGGACTGGAATCCAGCACACTTTCGGAATATGGGTCAAATCCCCTCTCTGCCCCCTGAAGGGGTTGAAGAAGTGGTTTGGCCCATTTGCGCTGGCAATATGGCCCAATGCCTGGGTGGGACATAAGGACCCCTTTGCTTTACCCAAATGTAGAATTCCATGGTGTCCATCCAGTGGGCTTTGTACCCCCCCAGCTGACAGATTAGAAGCAAACATCACAATCGGGACAAACTACTTATATGCCCCCTTTCTAGTGCGGGGGCATTGGCTCAATACCACAGTAAGTCATCCCCAGACTTTTGTTTGTTTTGATGCCACATTGAAATCCATGGTGTCTAGTGGCTTTTTTGTCTCCGGGGGCAACCCTTGGGGTTGAAGAAACCTATTCTGGGGTGGGGACAGTCCAACCACCGTCTTACCGCCTGGAACAATGATCATCAATGAAGGATGAAGGGCAGAAGACTGGAAGATCCAAATAGGCCACCGGGACAGGAGCTCAGGAAGAAGCTGCTGCTCTGCACCGGGACCTCTGAATAGTGAGCACTGGGAGTTGGGTTGGCTCTCTTTTATAGAGTCTTGGCCCAGCCCAGAACCACGCCCAGGCATGTTGCAGGAAAAATCTCTGGAAGGCCCTGGAAAGGGGCCACACCCTAACACACTCTGAAAACCTGCAGCAATACATTGCAAAGGAACAGTATTTGTAAGCATATTAAAAATAAGTTTTCAGGATTAACTCTGCAATGCAAAAGGTTAAACCACAACATATCAGCACAATGTTTAAATTACTTTGTTTTGAGAGTGCTGGGTTTTTGCATTTTTTATCGCCAATAGAGCGCGTACTGCTCTGGTGTTGACATGTATAAAGAAAGTTGAGCTCCATTTTGTCTAGTTGTAGGCGGCGGCGGATGGATGGAGTGGGAGTTCGGGTGTACTCACGGGTGGTCTGGGCAATGCTTTCTTCCAGTTTGCTCTGTCGATCCCTCCTTTGAGCATTGAAAATGGCCGCATCACTCATAAGCTGTCCTCTAATCGTCGCCTTCGCTGCCGCCCATAGTAGCTGGGGCCGAGCCCTTATTGTTCTGAAATACGCGGCAAGGTGTGACCTAAGTTGTTCCTTTCCCTTCAGGGTTTGGTATCTGGGGTTTTGAAGAGTGGTCAGACAGTGCGGCCGTAAGAATTTCAGACATTCTAATAAACTGTAATAACCGGTGGTTGATCAGAAAATAGTCTAGCCGAGATTGAGTCCCATGTACCGAGGAAACAAAGGTGTATTCACAATCGGATGGCTGGGAAAGGCGTCATTGGTCCAACAGACCATGGTCCGATAGGACGTCACGTAGGAGGGCCCGGACTGCGTTGTTGCCCGCATCTAGACCACTTGATCGATCCAAAATAACATCTTGCACTATGTTCCAGTTCCCACCCAGCAGGTATTGGGAGGCGCCAATCTCTGCAGGGTCCGACGAATGAGTATCGCCCCCCCTCATTTTCGCCCCGAACCTTGCGTCTCACTGTGTATAGATGGTGTTCCGCTGAATAGCACCTTACCTACCCATTCTCTATTGAGTTTTTCTGATTCTGATGGGAGAGGTGTGTTTCCTGTCATAGGACAATGTCAGTTCTTTTTGACCGGAGATAAGATAGGACCTTCTGATGCTTGATATAGTGCGTCATACCATGTACATTCCAATATATGACCGTGAGCGGGGTCATCGGCCCCATTACGGAGCGTAGTAGGAATCTATTCAAAGGAGGAGGGGGGGACTACGTGTTCGTTGATACAAGGGATGAAAGGATGGTCTGGGAGTAGAGAAGCTCCGAGCACTCGAGGTCTAGGAAGACACAAATAGATAAAGGGGGAAATGTAGGGGTGACCCTCGGTCACGAAATGTAAGAAAATCAAACGGACAGAAGAGCAAGGCCGGGAGGAGAAAGAGATGCAGTAGAGGGAGGGAAAAAAAGAAATAGAAAGAAAGAATAATCACCAAGATAGAAGGAAGAGAGAATAAAAATGGAGAAAATCAAAAGGGAAAGGGGAGGGGTAAAGAACAAAGAAAGAGGGAAAGAAAGCAAACAAATATAGAAAAAAGAAGAGAGGGTGAAAACTACAGTGAATGAGAAGTAGCTCGCCACCGAAAGCTCTGCTAAACTGCGGGTCGGAACCTGGAAGTACTACTTAGAAGGTGACTTATTAACATTTAAAAGGAGGGCTTTGGCCTGTCAAAAGGAATTATTTTGACAGGTTGAATTTGCAGTTTTAAAACTGCACAGATGAGCTAGTGGTAGGTCTACAATCAAGATTGCACTTTCCCTATGGGGGTGGTACAGTAGATTATGTAGGCCCCTAGTGACATTTAACTTACAGACCCTGGACACAAGTTGTACCATGTACTAGGGACTCATCAGTACGGTATATGTGCCACTTAGGTTTATAACTAATTTCAACATGTTTTAGGAGTCAGAGCACATACGTGCCTCGTTAGCAGAGTAAAAAAAGCAGGAATATCAGTTTCCATAATTGTGACATACTTCCAAAGTAGAGAGAACTTTACCAGGGTTTGTTCTTTATAGTGTAGTTTTGGAGATTTCTAACAGTTGAGGGTAGTCTTTAATAACATGTCCGCTAACCTGCAAAAGAGGCACAGTCATCATCATTGTTTCCTTTTTTCTGCAGTCAAAGGTTCCCATTAAGAGTTTAGTGGTCCAAGAACCGCCAAACCAGTGGTGGTGGTCAGACCTCCGCACTCCTGGTGGTCCAACCACCAGATTAGAACCCTAGTGATTGAAGTCCCAGGGGACCGCTGCCACCGCCATGATCATGGATACCGATGGGCTGGCGGTGGTCAGAGCCATGGTCAGCCATGGTGGCGCTGAGGTCAGTGCCGCTGTGCTGATCTAGAGTCCTCTTTCTTCAAGCCTTTTCCTGGTGGGGTGCACACCATGAAAGGGCTGGCAGAAAGGCAGTGCTTGTGCCATAGCCTGCATGGGTTTGATCGCAGGGTAGCAGAAAGAGGGAGAGAGAGGGAGGGAGAGATCTGAAGAGAGAAAAAGAGTGAGAGAGAGAGGAAGAGAAAGAGAGAGAGAGACGGAGATAGAGATAGAAAGAAAAAACTAACTTCAGGAGGTTGGTTGGTGGAAACTAAGTTGAGTGTGAATTAGTGCAAAAGAGTGCCTGTAATTTATCAGGCAGGTGCACTGGTTGATACACAGAGGGAAATTTATATCATGTTAAGGTTAGGTGCTGTGTATTTGGTATGCTAGATCATGACAAAGATGTTTTAAAGATAGTTGATATACATCCCAGTTGCTTTTGAAGGATATCTGTACTGGGTTGGATATGTTATGCAGCCACAATTGAGTGACAAATAGGAAATCAACATTCTGCAGAGAGATAAAGTCTGCAATACTTGTGAGGTTGACTGTTGCTGAAGATTCATTTTTGTTCTATGTTTTCCATTAAAGCTGATTTAATATTTAATGCATGTTTTTTGTGGGCAGTGACTTGCATAGGGATTTTTAATCTCTTTATTTCATTTACTGTTTTTATAAAGCATTTCATGACAGACATAAGTGAAGCTTGTAGGAATGGGAAGCATATAATATTCATGTAGCACTCCTGTTCCCTCACTTACTAGCTTTAAATGGTCCCAAACTACTTTAAGTGGCACACCAAGTGACATGAAGCTATTCCTATTTAAAATGTGATGTTTGTGGTAAAGCAAGGGTCCCCACTTTACCAGTTACCTGAAGTTAAGCTGGTGTGAATTCTTATTAATCCATATTGGAACATTAGGATATGAGGAGCTCTACTAAAGACAATGAAGTAGGTCTGGGCTTACAATGCCTGGTGTAAGATCAGAGCGCTAACATTCTAATATTTTTTTCAATGTTTCTCCCTTTTTAATTTAGAACATTCTACCCTTGGTGGGTGAATGTTCTAATAGCCTTATGACCCTTCTGCCTTAGGTGGTACCAATTGTTAAAGGCCCTCTCCCTCATTATAGCGGTTCAGGGCCTTGAACAACTCGTATAGTCCTTGACTCAAACTATAAGACAATATTAAAACTTTGGAATGTTGAGAGCTCCATTGAAGACAATGGAGTGGCTCTGAGATTATAATGGCTAATATAAGCCTTCTGCTCCAACATTCTAATGTTGTCTTTCTGTTTCTCCTTTTTTGTAGTTTAGATCACTCTACTCTTAGTGGAAGGAACATTCTAATAGCCTTATAGCCCTTCTGCCTCAGGCTATACCTGTTGTTAAAGGCCGTCATTCTGGTTAAAAGCCCTCACCTGTGGCCTATAAATCGTGTATGTTAGAAATGGGGTCTCTGGTTGGCAGTCAGTTTGTACTCTGTTTATTCAGGGACCCTCACTCTAGTCAGGGATTGGAGATACACACTTATATAACCCCTGCTCACCTCTTTGGTAGCGGGGCACAAGCAATCAGGCTTATCTCAGAAGCAATGTGTAAAGTATTTGTACCAACACACACAATAATACAATGAAAACACCACAAAATTGGACACCGCACCAATTTAGTAAAATAGGTAATATTTATCTAAATCAAACAAGACCAAATGACTAAAATCCAACATACTCAAGTTAAAATATGATTTTTCAAAAGAATAAGAGTCCTATTACTAAGAAAACAATGGAAATGTTGATTTTACACAAACTACCCGGTTTGCGTAAAAAATAAAGTTGCACGGGTGAGTTTGCCTCAGACAAGCCAGCGATGCATTGATTTCTTACTCACAAGTGAGGCCTTACATCGATAGGTAGGCAATGCATCATTTTTTCCCTTGCAAGAGAGCGATGCGTTGCTTTCCGGACGGGGCACCTCAGATCCACACCGATTCACAATGACTTTGATGCCCAGGGACAATGTGTGAGAAATCTGGTTGCACAGCGTTAGAAAACATTACTGCGTGGGTTTTGCACTGTTATCAGCAGCTGCAAGCGCATGTTGCATTGTTTCTCCAGCCGCAATGCGTCGATCTCGAGTCACGATGCAGGTGGAGTGTCAATTCTGCAAAACTCTGCACAGGCGCTCTGAGTTGTCTACCGCAACTACTTGGTGAAATACATGGGGATCTATGTGCTCTTCAGACACCAGGTGACTTCTCACAGTAGTCACACTGGCTCCTGTATCTCTCAGAGCCTCCACCCTCTGTCCATTGATGGTCACCCACTGCCTGTACTTCTTAGTGTTCTCAGGCACGAGGATTCTCTGGACCATCTCATTGTCCCCTAGTGAGACAAGGGTCATCTCAGCTGACACCTACCCACCTGGAACCAACTCCTCCCCAAGCGCTACACTGGCCAAACCCCGTGACTGAGCCCCAGTGGGTGTCTGTGTCCACTTTAGACATTTGGGGTCCCCCCTCACATGGCCCACCTCGTTACATGCATAACATTTGTGGGAAGCCCCTGCTGCAGGTTTCCCTTTGGAAAACCAAGGCTTCTTTTCAATTGGGGGCTGGGAATCCTTACCCTGAGACTAAGTTGGGGCCCTGTAGAGAACTCCACCTGTTTACCCTTAGCCCCTTATTCTACTGAGAGGGACCCTGCCCAAGCTTGGCATGGTCTCCACAATACCTCTTCTGGACCCTGGTGCTCTCCCACTGGTCCGCTTCCTGTGCAATCTTCCTGGGGTCAGTTACCTTGCTGTCAATCAGGTGCTGGTGCAGCTCTGGAAAACATACTATACAAATGCTCCCAAGCAATCAAATTGTACAGCCCCTCAAAAGTTGTTACCTTACTGCCCTTCACCCAACCATCCAGTGACCTGCAAAAAGAGTCAACACATTCCAACCATGTTTGGGATTCCTTCTTTTTGTAGGACCTGAACTTGTCCTTATACTGCTCAGGGTGAGACCATATCTTGTGAGCAGAGCATCCTTCATGATAGAGTAAGTGAGCCCCTGAGGATCCACTAAGGATGTCAGATTATCCCTCCCCTCTACCTCAAAGTGCTTCCACAGGCCCACCCCCCCAATGTGCTTCAGGGACCAGATTAATGTGGAGAACAGACTCATACCCCTTAAACCACAGGTATATGTCATTCACCCTTTTATAATCCTTCACTAGGTAGGAATGTGCAGCCTCCTCGAAGGCTGAACTGTGGTACTGCTGCCACCATCTCTACTACACTGGCTCCTCAGATCCAGTTCCCTTAAACTAAGCTCATGAGCCAGAAGCATCTTCTTCTCTTCTAATGCCATCCCCCTCTCCTCCATCTCCCTCTCCATTTTCATCCTAATCTTCTCTAACTCAAACTGGTGAACACTCTCTGTCTGACTGTACTGCAACTCTTCAGGAGTCAGACCCTTGGATGGCACTACTACCTGCCCTGGAGACCCTCACTGGACATAACAGGCTCACCCACTACACCATTGTGGATGGACTGCTCTTCCTTTTCCTAATTCTCCTCCTCCCCCTGTGTGTGCCCCTCAGCTTCCTTGGCTGTTATCCAGACCCTCAGTGCCTTCTGCAGCTCCTCCTTCCTGGTGGAGCCATTAATGGGAGAAGCAATGTTTTTGCAGAACTGCCTCAACTGGGCAACTGTATAGCTCTCCAGTTTCCCTAAATCAAAAGCAGCTTCAGCTGATGCATCTCCATATTGAGACATGATGAAGAGTCAGAAGTGCAAAGTTCCCAATGAAGTTCAAAAGTCAATAAAGGATTACCACCAAATCGTGAAGGAGGGAAAAAAAACCAAAAGAAAAAATCACAAAGACAAGAAGTATGTGGTCACATAATTGTCTGCACTGAAAACAGTAGTGTACACTTAATCACTGTATGCCAAGTACAAATACAAGTCAAATCCCAATCGCTGATCACCAGGCATAACAGGTACATCCACTACACCATTATGAACACTCTGCACCTCCCCGTCCTCATCCTCCTCCTCTGTGTGCCCCACAGTCTCCTT
This sequence comes from Pleurodeles waltl, assembly GCF_031143425.1. Classification (NCBI taxonomy): domain Eukaryota; kingdom Metazoa; phylum Chordata; class Amphibia; order Caudata; family Salamandridae; genus Pleurodeles; species Pleurodeles waltl. Next base: position 215,143,118 of record NC_090437.1, on the reverse strand, counting down.
GGCTGTAACCCAGGCCCTCAATGTCTTTTTTCAGCTCCTCCTTCCTGGTGGAGCTCTTAATGGGACAGGTAAGATCCTTACAGGACAGTCTCAGTTGAGCAACTGTTTAACTTTCCAGTTTCCCTAACTCAAAACAGCTCCAGCTGGTGCATCTCCAGATTGAGACATGATGGCAAGTCAAAATAGTGCAAAGTTCCAAGGCAGAAAAATAGTTCCCAATGAGAAGTGCAAGAATCAACAAAAAGATCACCAAAAATATGGAAGCAGGAAAATGTCCAAAAAAAGCAAAAGCAAAAACAAGTAGTATGTGGTCACGTAATGGTCTGCACTGAAAGCAGTAGTGTACACTTAATCACTGTATGTCAAGTACAAATTTAAGTCCAATCCTCACTGCTGATCACCAATGTTAGGAATTGGGTCTTTGGTTGGCAGTCAGTTTGTACTCTGTCCAAGCAGGGTACCTCACTTTAGTCAGGGCAATGGAGATACACACTTAGATAACTCCTGCTTACCCCCTTGGTAGCTTGGCCCAAGCAGTCTGGCTTGTCTCAGAAACAATGTGTAAAATATTTGTACCAACACACACAGTAATACAGTGAAAACATTACAAAATAGACAACACACCAACTTAGAAAAATAGGAAATATTTATCTAAATCAAACAGGACCAAAACGAGAAAAATCCAACATACACAAGCCAAATATGAATTTTCAAAAGAATAAGAGTCTTACTCCATAGAAAACAATGGAAATGTTGATTTTACACAAAGTACCTGGTTTGCGTCAAAAATCAATCAATCAATCAATCAATCAGGAATTTGTATAGTGCACTACTCACCTGTGAGGGTCTCAAGGTGCTGAGGAGGTGGGGGGAAGAAGAGGGGGGGTGTAGGTGCTGCTACTGCTCGAACAGCCAGGTCTTGAGAAGTTTCTTGAAGGTAAGAAGGTCTTTAGTCTGGGCAGGTGGGTGGGAAGAGTGTTCCACATTTTGGCAGTGAGGTACAAGAATGATCTACCGCCAGTTGTGGACATGTGGGATGGTTGCGAGGGCGAGGTCGGCAGAGTGCAGATGCGGGGTCGGGGTGTAGAAGGAGAATCAACTGTTGAGGTATTCTGGTCCGGTGTTCTGCAATGCTTTGTGAGCGTGGGTGAGGAGTTTGAAGGTGAATCTCTTGTTGACTGGGAGCCAGTGCAGGTTTTTCATGTGGTCTGTGATGTGGCAGTGGCGGGGATGTCCTGGATGAGGCGTGCGGAGGCGTTCTGGATGCGTTGCAGCCTCTTCTGGAGTTTGGCCCCAGGCGAGTGTGCGTCGGAAAATTCAGTGATGCGTTGATTCCTTACTCCCAAGTGAGCCTGTGTGTAATTTCTTGTCTTGTCAGGTAGGATGATGCGCTGTTTTTCTCCCTCGCATGAGATCGATGCGTTGGTTTTTGGACAGGACACCTCGGATCTGCGCCGACATACAATGACTTTAATGCCCAGGGAGGATGTGTGAGAAATCCATTTGCACGGTGTTAGAAAACCACTCTGAGTGGGGTTTGTGTCGTCATCAGAGGCTGCAAGCAGGTTTTGCGTTATTTCTCTAGCCGCGATTCATCAATCTCCCAGCCTCGATGCAGGTGGAGTGTCGATTCTTGCCACAAAGCGGGTGGTGCTTCGTTTATCAGCCACATTTCAGATGGTGCATTGAAAATGTCCCCGCATGGCATTCTCTGCATAGATTTCAGCTCTTGTTCTGCCAACTTCACCTTTCAAGAGTCCAGTGACTGGACAGGGTACCACTTGACAGGGCAGGAGTCTTCACCAGAGAGTCCAGGTACTGGAAGAGGAAGTCTTTGGCGGCCCTGAGTCTTCAAAACAGGAGGCAAGCTCAGTTCAAGCCCTTAGAGATTCTTCTTCAAGCAGGAATGCACAACAAAGTCCAGTCTTTGTCCCATTTCACAGGCAGAAGCAGCAACTGCAAAATAGCCCAACAAAGCACAGTCACAGGCAGGTGCAGTACATCTCCTCAACTCTTCAGCTCTTCTACTTGGCAGAGCTTCCTCTTGGTAGCAGAAGTGATCTAAAAGTGTGGGGTTTTGGGTCCACTACTTATACCCCTTTCTGCCTTTGAAGTATGCAAACTTCAAAGGAAAGTCTCTGTTGTTCACAAGATCCTGCCTTGCCCAGGCCAGACTCCAGACACACATCAGGGGGTTGGAGACTGCATTGTGAGAGGGTAGGCAGAGCTAATTCAGGTGTAAGTGACCACTACTCCCTCACTCTAGCTCAGATGGCTCATCACGATATGCAGGCTACACCCCAGCTCCCTTTGTGTCACTGTCTAGAGGAGATTTACAGACAGCCCAACTGTCAGTCTGACCCAGACAAGGAACCCACAAACAGGCAGAGTCACAGAATGGTTTAAGCAAGAAAATGCCTACTTTCTAAACATGGCATTTTCAAACTAACAATTTGAAACCTAGCTTTACCAAAAGATGTATTTTTAAAATGTGAGTTCAGAGACACCTAACTCCACATTTCTAAGTGCTCTCAAAGGGAATCTTCGCTTTATAAATATTTAAAGGCAGCCCACATGTTAACCTATGAGAGAGATAGGCCTTGCAACAGTGAAAAACAAATTTGGCAGTATTTCACTTTTAGGACATGTAAAACATATCAGTACCTGTCCCATCTTTAACATACACTGCACCCTGCCTATGGGGCTACCTTGTGTCTACCTTAGGGGTGCCTTACATGTATAAAAAGGGAAGGGTTAGGCCTGGCAAGTGGGTACACTTGTCAGGTTGAGTTGGCAGTTTAAAACTGCATACACAGACACTGCAGTGGCAGGTCTGAGCCATGTTTACAGGGCTACTAAGGTGGGTGGCACAACCAGTGATGCAGGCCCACTAGTAGCATTTGATTTACTGGCCCTGGGCACCTATAGTGCACTTTACTAGGGATGTACTAGTAAATCAAATATGCCAATAATGGAAAAGCCAATTACACATGCACTTTACACAAGATCACTTGCACTTTAGCACTGGTCAGCAGTGGTAAAGTGCCCAGAGTACCAAAACCAGCAAAAACAAAGTCCAGCGCACAGTCAAAACATGGGAAGCAGAGGCAAAAAAGACAGGGGAGGCCACGCCAAGGATGCCAGGTCTAACAGTGTAGGTTTCTCAAAAATATACAATACCCAGAGACAACTACTGAGCTGCATCTTACTACAATGTTCCTTGTGTACTGACTATACAGCAATTCATATGGTAAAATAATAAGAATGAAGAATCAGTATGATGGGAACCTATGTATTCCTGAAATGTTCACAGGATACTGAGCTTAGGAACAATGGTTGTTTGTATACCTCTGAATTTGGGGTTACCCAAGCTATCATGTGATTTAGAGGACATTTTGTAAAATGTTTCCCTTTCTTGCACACTGGCTTACATTAGAAAGCCACTAATGTAGAGAAAATCCAATAGGTAATAACAAGTGTTCTACAACAGAAAATGCTCCCAAACATGACCTGTAGATATCATAATTAACCCAGCAGAATCCATGCATATCTTACAATGTAGTTAGATGTGGAGTTTGGTCCCTAGGTCAGATACCACCAAGGGAAACCAAAAAACACACAAAATCCTGAAAAGTAGACACCCAAGGGTATCAAGGGTGGTGTTTCTTGTGTATTTCTCATGAGGGTTTCTTACCTAAAACCCCTTGCACATTTCACACTTTGGCTAACAATACATTTTCTTGCCTTTGTATGAGAGAGTGTTTTGTAATTCATAGGTTTCCTACCACCCAGTGTTTTCATACATCTTCTGCTAAAAGCTGTACCTCACCTGTGTCGTTGGGGCTTAGCACCTGCAACAGCAAAGTGCCCAAAACGCAACATGGCCAATTCTAAATTTTCCACTGAAAACTGATCCTTTTTCAGAAATATGGGTAGCTGTCTTTTTTTAGCCCTAGCTCAGCCACCACTTAGGGAAATTAGTCAACCCAACATTTCTGAAAACTGGATACCTGGGGGTGTTTGGGTGGTGTGACGTATGTGGCTCTCACCTATTTTTATTCCCTAGTAGCCCTAGCAAACCTCAAACATTGGCTAAAAACACACATTTTCCTCACATTTCTATGAAGAAGAAATCTGGAACCTGTGGGAAGCCACACATTATCTACCACCCAGAGTTCAATCCCTTACATCTCCCAATAAAAATAGCATCTCATTTATATAGGTAGGCCAGGTTTCTGTGACAGGAAACATACTAAAAATCGATGTGAAGACACCAACATTTCCTGTAAAAAAATTATCTGATTTGGCAATGGGGCAGCTGCAGTATTTGGGCCCCGGGCTCAATGAGCACCTAGGAAAATATATAAACCCATACATTTCTGAAAACTAGACAACCGGGGAAGTCAAAAGAGGCGTGACTTGCATTGATCCCACAAAGTTTTCCGACCCACTTCACAAACATCACAAGTGCAAGAATAAACTATGTAAGTGTTTCCTAAGTGGAAACAACATTAAATGTGACAAATTTCCTTCCATTTCTGTGATGCAAAGGTCCTGAATATAAGGGGATCTATAAAATTCCTACTACCAAGCATTCCCCCACTTGTTCAGGCTCAGATTAAACTAGGGTCAATGGAAGACCCCCCCCGCGGACTGGAATCCAGCACACTTTCGGAATATGGGTCAAATCCCCTCTCTGCCCCCTGAAGGGGTTGAAGAAGTGGTTTGGCCCATTTGCGCTGGCAATATGGCCCAATGCCTGGGTGGGACATAAGGACCCCTTTGCTTTACCCAAATGTAGAATTCCATGGTGTCCATCCAGTGGGCTTTGTACCCCCCCAGCTGACAGATTAGAAGCAAACATCACAATCGGGACAAACTACTTATATGCCCCCTTTCTAGTGCGGGGGCATTGGCTCAATACCACAGTAAGTCATCCCCAGACTTTTGTTTGTTTTGATGCCACATTGAAATCCATGGTGTCTAGTGGCTTTTTTGTCTCCGGGGGCAACCCTTGGGGTTGAAGAAACCTATTCTGGGGTGGGGACAGTCCAACCACCGTCTTACCGCCTGGAACAATGATCATCAATGAAGGATGAAGGGCAGAAGACTGGAAGATCCAAATAGGCCACCGGGACAGGAGCTCAGGAAGAAGCTGCTGCTCTGCACCGGGACCTCTGAATAGTGAGCACTGGGAGTTGGGTTGGCTCTCTTTTATAGAGTCTTGGCCCAGCCCAGAACCACGCCCAGGCATGTTGCAGGAAAAATCTCTGGAAGGCCCTGGAAAGGGGCCACACCCTAACACACTCTGAAAACCTGCAGCAATACATTGCAAAGGAACAGTATTTGTAAGCATATTAAAAATAAGTTTTCAGGATTAACTCTGCAATGCAAAAGGTTAAACCACAACATATCAGCACAATGTTTAAATTACTTTGTTTTGAGAGTGCTGGGTTTTTGCATTTTTTATCGCCAATAGAGCGCGTACTGCTCTGGTGTTGACATGTATAAAGAAAGTTGAGCTCCATTTTGTCTAGTTGTAGGCGGCGGCGGATGGATGGAGTGGGAGTTCGGGTGTACTCACGGGTGGTCTGGGCAATGCTTTCTTCCAGTTTGCTCTGTCGATCCCTCCTTTGAGCATTGAAAATGGCCGCATCACTCATAAGCTGTCCTCTAATCGTCGCCTTCGCTGCCGCCCATAGTAGCTGGGGCCGAGCCCTTATTGTTCTGAAATACGCGGCAAGGTGTGACCTAAGTTGTTCCTTTCCCTTCAGGGTTTGGTATCTGGGGTTTTGAAGAGTGGTCAGACAGTGCGGCCGTAAGAATTTCAGACATTCTAATAAACTGTAATAACCGGTGGTTGATCAGAAAATAGTCTAGCCGAGATTGAGTCCCATGTACCGAGGAAACAAAGGTGTATTCACAATCGGATGGCTGGGAAAGGCGTCATTGGTCCAACAGACCATGGTCCGATAGGACGTCACGTAGGAGGGCCCGGACTGCGTTGTTGCCCGCATCTAGACCACTTGATCGATCCAAAATAACATCTTGCACTATGTTCCAGTTCCCACCCAGCAGGTATTGGGAGGCGCCAATCTCTGCAGGGTCCGACGAATGAGTATCGCCCCCCCCTCATTTTCGCCCCGAACCTTGCGTCTCACTGTGTATAGATGGTGTTCCGCTGAATAGCACCTTGCCTACCCATTCTCTATTGAGTTTTTCTGATTCTGATGGGGAGAGGTGTGTTTCCTTTCATAGGACAATGTCAGTTCTTTTTGACCGGAGATAAGATAGGACCTTCTGATGCTTGATATAGTGCGTCATACCATGTACATTCCAATATATGACCGTGAGCGGGGTCATCGGCCCCATTACGGAGCGTAGTAGGAATCTATTCAAAGGAGGAGGGGGGGACTACGTGTTCATTGATACAAGGGATGAAAGGATGGTCTGGGAGTAGAGAAGCTCCGAGCACTCGAGGTCTAGGAAGACACAAATAGATAAAGGGGGAAATGTAGGGGTGACCCTCGGTCACGAAATGTAAGAAAATCAAATGGACAGAAGAGCAAGGCCGGGAGGAGAAAGAGATGCAGTAGAGGGAGGGAAAAAAAGAAATAGAAAGAAAGAATAATCACCAAGATAGAAGGAAGAGAGAATAAAAATGGAGAAAATCAAAAGGGAAAGGGGAGGGGTAAAGAACAAAGAAAGAGGGAAAGAAAGCAAACAAATATAGAAAAAAGAAGAGAGGGTGAAAACTACAGTGAATGAGAAGTAGCTCGCCACCGAAAGCTCTGCTAAACTGCGGGTCGGAACCTGGAAGACCCGCGCACCGGGCAGGTGTTGGGGAGCAGGATGGGAACCAAGAGGTTGGACAGCTGTCCAAGACGACTGCCAGGGGGCCCCACTGACAGGTAATGCAGGGCAATAATGCGTGGGGAGCAGAGAGCCTGAAGTATGGAGAGTTGGAATATAACGAAATATCAAATATGTCGGAGGGCAACACTAAAAAAGTGTGGAGGAGAAGAGAACAATCTAGCCAACCATCCAGTCAGGTAATCGTGAAGTAGCACCCATTTAAGCATTAAAAAAAAGGGTGGAGTCTATGCTACTTCATAAGAAGGTCGGCCAACGGGATATGTCTCGGGGATCATGTAAAGCCTGATCGCCATTGTCAGAGACTTCAAGGGGGGGCTAGTCTAGGGCCCTAGAACTACAGGAAGGGGAGTAGCCATACAACACGACCTAGGGAATACCTAGGAAAAGTAAGATGATCTTAGGGAAGCGCGGAATGGAGACTAAAATCCCATGCCTTGTGTTAACTGTGCTTCTCTCCAATTTGGTGAATGGGGATAAATGAGACGGGGGAGAGATGAATCTCCCTATTTATCAGGGACGTGTTGAATGCCGAAGGTCCACCGGGGACCCACCCTACTGCCTCACCCCGCGGCTACGAGACTGCAGAAGAGAGAGAATTAGGTGGCACAGGGGGGTAGGGCAGAAAAGAAGGTGCAGGCGGCGTCTGGTGGTAAGAGCACAACCCACAACCAGAGGCCAAATGCATGAAACGTGTAATGTAATCGATACCATAAAAAAGCGTTAATAATAAAGATATAACTCTGTACAGACTGTATCAGGAAGCATTTTCAATATTACTTTAACAAAACATTTGTATCCACTGCTGCTCTGTGTTTCCGACCATAATTCTGTCCCCAAGGTGGCAGAGTGTTGGCAATGAGGCAAGCCTCGTATCAGGCCCAAAAGCAGTAGGACACCACAACAGACATAGCATGAACGTAAAATCATAACACGACCCAGACCCCTCCCTGACCCCTTCCATCCGGGAAGAAAGGCAATGATAGTGATAGTCTAATATGACACTTAGCTGTCTGTTGAGGAAGAACCCATTGCTGGGTTGAGAGCGAGAAGTCATCAGGGCACCCTGGGTTCTGGCATTATGAGTGCTCTTCGAGGGATGGCTTCAAGGGGGAATGGGACTTGTCTGTGCCCTGGTCCTGAGTGTGGTCAATCACCGCTTGGAGGGCATGGTCACGACCCTCCTGTGATTTAAGCGAGCTGTCATAGATCCTGCCTCTCTTTCGCGAGGCTTAACGCTAAGGATGAGACATCGGGGGCGAAGCAGCGGAGAGATCCTCAGTAGTAAGGGTGTCAAGTTGTGAGTGCTCAGAGGCGATGTCCATAGGATGTGGGGTAAGGCCATTCAGGAAGGAGCTGAGATCTGCAGGTTAAGTGAAGGTCCTGAATTTGCCGTTGTATGTAATCCACATGCAAGCCGGATCAAAAAGACCATATTTAACATCCAGGTTCCTGAGTTGTGGGCGAAGGGCCAGGAATGCCTTCCGCCTATCATTGGTTAGTCTAGAGAAATCTATTGCCACTCTAATCTCGTGTCCCTACAGAGAGTATGGGCCTTGGGATTTGGCTGCTGAGATGATCTGGCGAGCCTGCTCATGGCGCAGAAAACATGTGATGATAGGACGGGGCTTGCGGGGGTAGCTTTATGTAAAGGGACAATCCTATGGACCCTTTGGAATTCCAATGGCAGTGAAAACTCCAGGCCAGTAAGCTCAGGCAGGACAGATTTGAGAAAAGTTTTGATATCAGAGCCCTCCTTGTGTACCAGGATGCCAAAAAAGTGTACGTTGGCTCTGCGACTTCTATCCTCCAAGTCAATAACCTTGGTTTGTAAAAAACGTAACTCTGCCTCGTGATTGGGCAGTGCCGCTACCTGACCCTCCATAGTCGTGAGGCGTTGATCCAAATCATGCACTGTCTCCCGGAAGCCAGCAATATCATCCCGAATGGACGAGGAAGCCACCATTAGATCTGAAATTTTATAATCCATTTCCTCCAGACGACGCCCCACTGTGGTGATCTCCAGCAATATGCGATCCGCCGCCTCCAATGCAGGGGGGTCTGCTGGTGAAGATGCGGAACATGGAGGGGCTGTCTGCGCTGCCATGGTTTTTGGTTGGGCAATAGCCTCCGAAAACAACAGTTGGAGGGAGTGTTTGCCAGAAGACTTCCCATTTGGCATTGCCCTAGGGTGGCAAAGTTCCTGGAGAGGAATTACCTAGTGGAGACACAGCTGTTGAACCCCGTTCCTGCTTGAGGAGCACTGATATCTGTAACATAGCCAACAAGGCTACTGGTACCGTAGCCGTCGTAAGGGATCAAACCAGCAGATGGAGGGGCCACACGACTGCATGAGTGGGCCCAAACATAAGGTTGCGTTCTCTCCTCCGCCTTCAGACAATCCGAGTGGTGACAGACCCCTTCTTCGGGACTTCTGGAGGCAGTCTATACTAGTTCTAGTTCAGGGCCCACCACTAATTGCCAGACTGATACAGTGGTGAAAGAGTGGAGGATAGAGGAATGGTGACTGCAGTGATGAGCCCTGGTGAATCTGACTGATTGGGACCTCAGTCACTGCTCCTTCGTAGACAGGCAGGTGGACTCTGCCCTTCGAGATTCACCACCGGGGGAATCAGTCACTTTTCGTAGGCGGGGACCCTCTTGCCGGGTCTTCTGAGGTTGGCTCCTGTCCCTGCCTGAGGGACTCTAGGTGGGATAGTGCTGCTCCCTCCTACACACCTCTCTGCAAGGTGCCCCCTCCAAACTCCAAGATGGGCTCCCAAAACTAGATTGCCAGGATCTGGGAGGGGCCCAGTATAATTCACCCCGCTGAATATAGTCTGGGGCACCTGCCCAACATACTTTCATGCTCCTGCGGGGCTCCTCCGCAGAGTCGAAATGCACCGCCGCATGCCGGGCCGCTAGCCGATCCTCCGCACGGAGGGGAAGGGCAATCACCCCTTACCTCCTCCTAATGGAAAGCCCTGGTAGAGGAAGCGGGTCTCGAGCTGGCTCACGCGACCAAAGTGAGGCGCTCATACCCTCATATCGCTGCTGACGCCGTCCATCCTTCCCCGTAATCGAAGCCGCGGCTCAGCGTGCCTCGCTAGGCCGTGCCCGGCCGTTATCTGTCGGCGGCCAGAATAGCCGCTGAGCGCCGCGGGACTCTCTGTTTATCGGGCCTGGCGCTCCCTGAGGGGTCTCCAGCATATCAGGAGAGGCTCCAGATGATAAATAGTGCCCCCTCCACCGGCCCCCAACCCGGCCTGCGACACGGAGCACCTCGTTCAGGTGGCTATTAGAGACGGCGGCCAGACCACGCCCCTTGATTATTGATTTTGAAGAAAGTTAGGGAAGTCATCTGGTTCTTTTTTGCTAACCTGTATTGTGACACCCAGTGCTTTAATAAAGATTCAGTGGAAAACAATTTGTCAGTATTCTTATGGATTGTCAACAATTTGTCAGTATTCTTACGGGATTATCTACTTTGGGTATACATTTTGAAGTGAGATTGCAACTTATTTAACACAATATTTATGGAGTAAAATTGCTTCACATGCAAGGTGTTGTTAGCTGTTTCATTTCAAGTAATCATTTGACTTTAAAGACTGAGCTTTGTGCTTTTGTTCTTTGGTGAAGTTTGGCAAATCGTATTTTTCCAACTCTGCTTTGAAAATGTACCATTCTGCTTTATTTGTTCTTCTGACCTTCTATTTTTGAAGTTTTAGAAATTAAATAAGCAAAAATAAAAGTGGCTGCGTTGTATCATAATGTCCTGAACAAAGTACGTAATGAAGTGAACAAGTCTACTTGACTTGAGCTGCCTACATTGCCATTTACTAATTTTTTTTGCCACACCCTAGCAGAGGAAATGCACACACACAGACAATTTTCAATGCAGTTTACCAAGAAAATGTTATATAATTTCTTATATGGTCACTCCAGAATTTTGGCCTTTTTCTGGATCTTATTTTTGCTGGTATTAGTTATTTGTGCACCGTAACACTGCCATTGAAAGTCACTGTGCATGTGGTTTGGCCATAAAGGTGGTCATTACAACCCTGGCGGTTGGTGTTAAAGCGGCGGTAAGACCGCCAACAGGCCGGCGGGAAAACAAAAGGAATCACGACCGTGGCGGAAACCGCCAACATAGACAGTCACTTTAACACTCCTACCGCCACGGCAGTACAAACAAACAGCATGGCGGTCACCGCCAACAGACAGGCGGAGGACAATGTACCACCCACAGTATCACAACCTACCAATCCGCCACCTTTTCCGGGCGGATTCACCACAAACAAAAACACGGCGTAAACAGGACTTCGAAGGGAAAACGCTCACTTCTGCACACCCCACGAGGAATCCGGACACCATGGAACCCGAGCTCCAGATCCTGCCAGCCCTTATTTTCTTGCCCCTCTACCAGGAGCACGAATGCCAGCGGCGAAGACCACAGTGAGAACTGCACCTACGACACAGCTGAGGGGGAGGGAAAAAACAGGGACACACACACGCAACACCCCACCCCCACCCTCACCCACTACAACACACACACTAATACAGCATGATACATTACAGTTACACCCCCCAAACCCCTGGAAGAATGCAAAGACAAAAGGAAATGAGTGTAACTATTGTAATATATTAAAATCCAGTACACAAAAATATATATACACTATAAATATATACACCAAGAATAGTAGTCCAGGTAGTGCTCCATTGAAGTCCGTGGAACACTGGGCCCACACGGGATGGGCGAGGCCCACACTCAATCCCCGAAAATGACGGAGAGGACACTGCAGGGGCATCAGATAGCAATAAAACAGGCACCTCAGGGGGAAGGGAAAGGGAAAGGGGGGGGCACCTCCGCCGGTTGAGTGCAGGACGCCAAATCTACGAGGGGGCTACATGCCCACTGTTTAATCTAGGGGGGTGCAAAGTCACAGACTCTCAAGTCTCTACAGTGGGTGGGTTGCCCACTGTTCAATCCTGGGGAGTGCAAAGCCACAGTCTCTCAAGTCTCTACAGTGGGTGGGTTGCCCACTGTTCCATCCTGTGGAGTGCGAAGCCACAGTCTCTCAAGTGGATAACAGTCTCCACTGGTTCTGTAGGGGTGTCCATGTGCCCAGAGTGCTTCATCCCGCCAAGGACTGAGGTAGTGGATGTCAATCTCCACTGGTTCTGGAGGGGGCTTTGTGCCCAGAGTGCTTTATCCTGCCAAGGACTGAGGTAGTGGATGTATCTCTCCACTGGTTCTGGTGGGGGCCTTGTGCCTAGAGTGCTTCATCCTGCCAAGGACTGAGGTAGTGGATGTGAATCTCCACTGGTTCTGGAAGGGGCCTTGTGCCCAGAGTGCTTCATCATGCTTGTGACGGACTCAGTAGTGTCAGTGCCCTTGGCGCTCATGGGCCAGCGGTGCTTTTTGCTCTGTGTCCTTGGCAGCAGTGCTTGTGGCGGCAGTGTCCTGTTCAGCGGTGCTTGTGGCGGCGGTGTCCTTGGCAGCAGTGCTTGTGGCAGCAGTCTCCTGTTCAGTGGTGCTTGTGGCAGCTGGGTCCTTGGCAGCAGTGCAAGTGGCGGCAGTGTCCTGTTCAGCGGTGCTTGTGGCAGCAGTGTCCTTGGCAGCGGTGCTTGTGGTGGCAGTGTCCTATTCAGCGGTGCTTGTGGCTGCGGTGTCCTGTTCAGCGGTGCCTGTGGCGGCAGTGTCCTGTTCAGCGGTGCTTGTGGCGGCAGTGTCCTGTTCAGCGTTGCTTGTGGCGGCAGTGTACTGTTCAGCTGTGCTTGTGGCGGCGGGGTCATTGGCAGGGACTCAGCTGCTGGCTGTCCTGTCTGGCCCAGCAGGGCTGGTGCTGGCGGTCCCTTATGGTCAAGCGGGGCTGGTGCTGGCGGTCCCTTATAGCCCAGCGGGGCTGGGGCTGGTGCTGGCGGTGCTGGAGGTCCTGTCCTGGGCAGCTGGGCTGGTGCTGGCGGTCCTGTCCTGGGCAGCTGGGCTGGTGCTGGCGGTCCTATCCTGGGCTGCAAGGCTGGTGCTGGCGGTGGCCTCCTGTGCAGCAGGGCTGGTGCTGGCCTCCTGGGCAGCGGGGATTGTGGCGGTCTTCTCCGCTGTGCTGCTCTTCCCAGACTTGCTGAGTTTCTTGTGTCCCTTCCCCACCTTGGAAGGTGTCCCAGCTGACTCCACACTCACACCTGTACCCCTGGGAGCGGCTTTGGTGGCTGGAGTATTCCCCCTCTCTCGCCGGGTACTGGCCAACTTTTGATGCTTGACAGGTGGGGGACTGTCCGTACTGTGGCTCCGTGCCACTCTGGGTGCCCTGCTGCCCGGTGCACTCCAGATTCCGGTGACTACAGGCACCACTGGTCCCGGAGATGTTGTGGCTGAGGTGCTAGGTTGGGACCTGGAGAGTTGGGCCCTAGGAGACTGACGGGGTGGGGGAGGTGAGGGAAAGAGGTCAAGGGTGGACAGGAAAAGTTTCTTGGGAACACTGGGACGGGTACCTGGAGGGGGTTTGGGAGTGGAGGAAGAGGTTGTGGTTGTAGGAGGTATTAGTTTGGTGACTTTGGGTGAAGGTGCATGCGCTGTAGGCTGTTGTGAGGTGGATGGCTGTTGGGTGGGTGTGTGGCTGCGTTTTTGTATCTTGGGACGACGCGTCATAGACACACCGGGAGAGGACACAGGGGACATGTGAATGGTAGTGGGGGTGGTGACTGCACGTGAGCGGGGTGTGGTGGTGTGTGTGCTGGTGATGGAAGTATTGGCTGTAGATGTAGTGCATGCAGGTGTGAGTAGAGACGAGACTGGGAGGGAGGAGGGAGATGAGGACACAGTGGAGGCAGTGGATGTTGGTGTGTCTGCATGTGTGTGATGCTTGAGTGAGTGCCTGTGGGATTTGTGGTGCTTATGTTTGCCTGAGCTTCCTTTGTGTGTTGACAGGTGTGCATGCTGGTCTGAAGGTGTGCTTGGGATAGGCTGAGGTAGAGGGGATTGGGTCTGGGTGGAGGAAGTTGGAGGGGGAGGCTAGAGACAGGGACAATAGCTGCCATCAGTGCTGAGGCCAGAGTCTGAAAAGCTTGCTGAAGGGCCGCCTGACCAGAATGAAGGCCCTCCAGGAATGCATTTGTCTGTTGCAACTGCCTTTCTACACCCTGAATGGCATTCAAAATGGTAGACTGCCCAACAGTGAGGGACCTGAGGAGGTCAATGGCCTCCTCACTGAGGGCAGCATGGGTGACTGGGGCAGGGCCTGAGGTGCCTGGGGCAAAGGTGATGACCACCCTCCTGGGTGAGCGGGCACAGGGCAAAGGCTGAGGGGCTGCTGGGAGGGCAGTGAGGTGGGGGTTTGGCGGCTGTACCTGTAGATGCAGGGGGCACAGATGTGGCCGCCACCACAAGGGAGCTCCCATCAGAGGACGAGTCCGTATCACTGGTGTCAGCTCCTGTCCCCGCCGTGGAGTTCCCCTCGCCCTCCGTCCCACTGGTGAATTCCGAGTCCGTAGTGTCACCCCCCCAGGGCCATGTGGGATGCATCTTCCTCCTGCTCCGGTGCCAATGCTCCTCTGCCTGATAATGCTAATGCACACAAGAACAGGGAGACCACAAAAAGGGGGGAAATACAGAAGAAAGACATGTTGAGTGCATGCATTATCGCTACCGTTGGCGGACACGACAGACACAGAAGCCCCCTGAACTACGCCGCGCACTTGGGGTCCACTGTTCAATCCCTGGGACATGGCCTACAAGGCTATGGCTGACATCTGCACACATGGATGTCACAGGAGCCTGACTAGGTGTACTTGGCACTATACACAGGTGGGGTGGGGTGCCACAGGGTCTTCCAGAACAAGGGGACCTAACTAGCACACTCGTCCTGGCCTAGGGAAACCCACAGCCCACCTCCCCCACCCAGACACCTCCACTGCGCGCAAAATCAGCAGAATGAGTGTGTACTCACCCCCTTGTGGCTGCTGTGATGCCCTCAAGTGCCCATCCAACTCCGGGTACGCCACCGCCAGGATCCTGAACATCAGGGGGTCATGGTGCGACAGGCACCCCTCCCACGTTGGGAGGCCATCCCCAGCTGGGCCTCCGCCGTCTTCTTGCTCCAGCGGCGAATGTCCTCCCATCTCTTACGGCAGTGGGTGCTCCGTCTGTGGTATACCCCCAGGGTGCGGACGTCCTTGGCGATGGCACGTCAAATATCCTTCTTCTGGTGGGCGCTGACCTACATGAATTGTACAGGGGAAAAAGAAAAGTTATTACCAACTGCACCGTCACAGTCATTGGTCCCTATCCCTACCCTTGCCATGTGGCACATGCACTCACCGTCGTTTCATGCACGCCTCAATCTCCCCCCCATCTTTCATCCACCCTACTCCACAAAGGCATATCCCATACAGCATGCTCCTAGTGTACTTACCTGTTTATCTGGAGGACCGTAGAGTAGCGTGTACTGGGGAAGGACCCCACCCACGAGTTTCTCCAACTCCTCCGATGTGAAGGCAGGGGCCCTTTCCCCAGACGCACGAGCCATTGTCTCTTCCAGACTGAGGTCACAGCAGCACTTGCAGTGTAGGTCCTCTCCTGTTGAAGATCAGGTATCGAGTGATTGAACAGATAGAAAATGGCGGTCACGTTCGCGGCGGTGCTTACCGTCACCGCCAGCGTACATCGTCATTGGCTCCTGGAACCCATAGGGTACAATGTTAACTAATGCAGAATTGCACTGCGGTCTTTGACCGCCTACCGCCATGGTGTACAGCGCCAGCGCAGTTACCTCACATCCCTTTGTCCCACTTTATAGGTCAGGCAGCCGCCATTTCAGGGGCCCACATGGCTTAATTTTTAACTGCGTCACACATGCCTAGGCCTTGCCTCAACACTCATACAGGCCAGATTTCGGATTATGATTCGTTTTCTGTGTAAACTGTGGGTACGTACCTCTGAGTTGGTTGACTGTGTGCTTGCTGTTGTCTTTATAGGCACCGTCCGCTGGGACATGTGAGGAGATGGCGGCATCCTCCGGTGTACAGACCACTGGTGGACCTGTCGACAATGGAGGAAAGACATGTGATTATCACCTACAGGCTTGATCGTGCCACAATCCTGGAACTGTGTGCCCAGCTGCAGCGAGACCTGATGTCACCTATCCGCCATCCCACAGGAATCCCCCCTCAAGTGCAGGTGCTGTCAGTACTCCATTTCCTTGCAAGTGGGTCATTTCAAACAACAGTGGCCATAGCATCAGGGATGTCCCAGACTATGTTTTCCAATGTGTTGTCCAGAGTGTTGTCTGCCCTGCTGAAACACATGCGGAGCTACATCGTTTTCCCTCAGGTGGATGATTTGCCTACAGTGAAATGTGACTTCTATGCCCTGGGACATATCCCCAACATCATAGGTGCCATTGATGCGACACATGTGGCCTTGGTACCCCCCCCAGGAGTGAACAGGTGTACAGAAACCGGAAGAGTTATCATTCCATGAATGTGCAGATGGTGTGTTTGGCAGACCAGTACATCTCCCATGTGAATGCCAAATTCCCTGGCTCAGTGCATGACGCTTACATCCTGCGGAATAGCAGCATCCCTTATGTGATGGGTCAACTCCAGAGGCACCGTGTGTGGCTATTAGGTGAGCACCTGGAAGCAAGTCAGTGGGAATGGTTGTCTGGGTCTGGGGATATCCCTACAGGTTAGTGTGTGTCTAACACTTGCCCTCACCATTTGCAGGTGACTCTGGTTACCCCAACCTGTCATGGCTACTGACCCCAGTGAGGAATCCCAGGACAAGGGCAGAGGAACGCTACAATGAGGCCCATGGGCGGACTCAGAGGATTATAGAGCGGACCTTCGGCCTCCTGAAGGCGAGGTTCAGGTGCCTCCATATGACAGGTGGATCCTTATTCTACTCACCAAAGAAGGTGTGCCAGATCATCGTGGCCTGCTGTATGCTTCACAACTTAGCTTTGCGACAACAGGTGCCTTTTCTGCAGGAGGATGGTCCAGATGGCGGTGTTGTGGCAGCTGTGGAGCCTGTGGACAGTGAAGATGAGGAAGCAGAAGAAGAGGACATCGTCAACAGGAACTCGGTTATCCTGCAACACTTCCAATGAGACACAGGTAAGAATACAAACATGCCTACTACTACCTCTCTACTGTCTGTCGTTTTCACCCAGTGTATGGTCACTGAGTTGTCACTTTCCCTTACGATTTCACAGATGTGGGTCCCACTGTCTAAGATCTGCTTTGTTTCCTCATGGACTAGAGCTGTGTGACATTGGTATGTTGACATTACAATTGAAAGAGCATTTTGTCACTGTAATTGCTAATACACTATTTAGAAATCACAGACAGACTCCAGATTGTTTTGTGCTTTAAGGGTGTTTATTTCAGTGCTCAATATTGGAGGGGGTTGTAAAATGGTGAGGGATGATGGTGGAGGAATGTCCATGGCAGAGTCCAGTGTATTAGTCCCACAGGTGCATTGCCCAAATGGGCAAAGGAAGTGGAGCTGGGGCAGTTTGAAGATGGACAGGGTGACAAGGTGGGACAAAAGTATGACAATCAGGATGGTCTTATTTCTTGGCAGGGGTCTTGGCATTGTTCTATGTCTTTGTCCTATATCTCAAGGACCGTTTGCGGGGTGGTTCTCCCTCTGCAGGGGGTGGGGTGCTGGTGTGGTGGTCCTGTGGCGGTGCCTCCTGTCCACTACTGCCAGCGGAGGTGGTGGGCAGTTAATCGTCCAGGCTAGTGTCAGGGGCCCCTTGTTGTGCCACAGTGTCCCTCCTGGTGTTGAGGACTTCCTTCAGCACCCCTACAATGGTGCCCAGGGTGGAATTGATGGATCTGAGTTCCTCCCTGAAGCCCAAATACTGTTCCTCCTGCAGCCGCTGGGTCTCCTGAAACTTGGCCAGTACCATTGCCATCGTCTCCAGGGAATGGTGGTAGGCTCCCATGATGTTGGACAGGGCCTCGTGGAGAGTGGGTTCCATGGGCCTGTCCTCCCTCTGTCGCACAGCAGCCCTCCCAGTTCCCCTGTGTTCCTGTGCCTCCGTCCCCTGGACCGTGTACCCACTGCCACTGCCCCCAGGTCCCTGTTGTTGTTGGGGTGGTGGGTTAGCCTGGGTTCCTTGTAGTGGTGGACACACTGCTGCTTGACGTGACCTGAGGACAGAAGTATGGGCCCGCTGGGTGGGTGCTGTGCTGGTGTTTCCAGAGGGGGAAGCTCTGTGGTGGTCTGTGACTGTGTCAGGGGAACCGACTGTCCAGAGGTCCCAGATGGACCGGGCTGGCCATCTAGATCCAGTTGAACAGAGCTGCTGTCATCACTGTGGGCCTCTTCTATTGGTGGTGTGGACATGTGTGGACCCTCTTGTCTGGTGACGTTGGGTAGGGGTCCTGCAGGGGTATAAAAGGATGTTTATTACATCTGTGTGTGTGGCATGGTGTGCAATGGGTGGGTGACCCTGTACCCCAGTGCTTGCATTCCTGTGTGGGTCCTTGTGTGATGGTGGTTTAGGGGGGTGTATGGATATGTGCAGTAGGCATGCTTTGGTGATGGGTGTCCATGCTTTGTTGTTGCATGCAAGGCTTGGAGTTAGGATGTGTGGTTTGTGATGTTGGGACATTTGTGAAGAGTTGGAGTGATGGGGGTGAGGGTGAGGGTGGGGGTATGTGATAGCATGCAAGTAGGGTGGGAGATGTAATAGTTAAGATTTGACTTACCAGAGTCCATTCCTCCATCTACTCCTGCGAGGCCCTCAGGATGCAGAATAGCCAAGACTTGCTCCTCCCATGTTGTTAGTTGTGGGGGAGGAGGTGGGGGTCCGCCGCCAGTTCTCTGTACTGCGATGTGGTGTCTTGAGACAACGGAACGCACCTTCCCCCGTAGGTCGTTCCACCTCTTCCTGATGTCATCCCTATTTCTTGGATGCTGCCCCACTGCGTTGACCCTGTCCACTATTCTGCGCCATAGCTCCATCTTCCTAGCTATGGAGGTGTGCTGCACCTGTGATCCGAATAGCTGTGGCTCTATCCGGACGATTTCCTCCACCATAACCCTGAGCTTCTCCTCAGAGAACCCGGGGTGTCTTTGCCGTTCCATGTGGTGGTGTGGGTGATGTGTGGGGTGGTGTGTGTAGTGATGAGTGGGGTGATATTTAGTGGTGTGTTGTGTGTGGTGCATGGAAGTTATGTGGGTGATGGTATTGTGTGCCTGTGGATGGTTGGTAGTTGTTTGTAGTGTCTCTCTCTGGCCTTCTCTCTGTAATTTTGTCGTAGGGGTTTGTGGGTGATGTGGGTGTGTGTTTTATATTGTAATGGGTGTGTGGAAGTGGTGTGTGTATGTGTCTCAGGCGTGTGTATTTGGAATTGTCCAATGTCGTAGTGTTTTGTAAATGTGTGTGTATTTTGAGCGCGGTGGTGTGTACCGCCAATGGAATACCGCGGTGGAATGACCGCCGCATGGATTCGTGTGTCGTGATAGTGTGGGCGTATTTCTGTTGGCGTTACGGTGGAGAATTTGTTTTCGCCAGTTTATCACTGACCTTTCGTGTGGCGGACTTGTGTGGGTGTCTGAATTTTGGCGGATTCTGAGCAGTGGGTAATAATGACCGTGGCAGAATTCCGCTGCCGCAGCAGTGTGTAAGCAGTCTTCTGCACGGCGGTAAACGGATTTTACCGCCAATGTCGTAATGACCCCCAAAATGTTTTTTTTTTAAATTGATTCCACCTAATTGGTCTATTTAACTTCCTTCCTTGTAGGCCAATAGTAAATGGCTCAGAAAATTCATCAATGGCATTGGAGTTAAATATCATATGTGAGATGCAGTTTTCATTTACACACATGACAGAAACATATACAAAAATATATACAAAAATATGTACAAAAATATATATCACCCGGGGCACTACTGTTCTTTGGCTTGGCTGCAGTCTAAAAGCACTGAAGTAAAACATGGCAAGTTAAGTGTTGTCACCATGTAGGCAATTCTATTTTTATATAAACATAAATCAGGTCTAACATGTACGTCCACATGGCAGTATGCCTAATGTATAGAAATGTGGCATAATCAGTATTTAAAATGTGTGCACTCACATATGACTGACAGTGTAAAAGCTATCCCACTGCATGGACCCAGCAAGAGTTTCATAGAACAGGTGTGATTAAAGGGTTTAGTTTTCTATCTACACATGGGGAAATTCCAACTTAATTTAAAAAATATTGCTTAATAATGAAATTAAATTATCAAAACTGTTTAAAATTGTAAAATAGAACTGGCTTAAAACAAGTTCTGCTACTCATCACACTTGCAGAGCTGGAATACACATTTGTGGCTGGGAGAGTTAACACACCTGGTTCAGAAGACTTTAACCTGCACCTGAGTCTTGAAAGGACAGGGAGGTGCTAATGAACAAACACTTACCAGGGATTAGCTATCTGGTAGTGAAAAGCTTTGGACTACTGCCTTTAATGTGGAAATACCAAGAAGGGGCTCTCCTATTCATTCCCAATACATTCCTAGACAGCCAGACTCTATTCACAGTTGGGAAGGGAACAAGTTGGACCCTGCCAGGTGAGAGGAGAGATCATCCAAATAGGGGAGTGATTAATGAGCTGAAGGCATCCCAGACCAGTGGCTGGAAGGTTTTGCCATATTCAAACAGGGGCTGCTGGGTAACTTTATAATAAGTCAAAAAAGCAACTGCTGCAAAATGGGCAGGGGATTTGAGAAAATAGCTAGGGTGGGTGGTAGGATTTTTCTAGTCATGTGCTGTGTACAGGAAAAATCTGGCACATTGACTACCACCTCCTGAGAAAATTCCTGGAACTGGGAAGACCCCACCTCAACAAGGCTCTGTTGGAACATCACTGCTGACTCCTTCTGGATGGATGGGTCAAACTCTAGAATTCCATCCTTGACTCCAAAGGGCACAACAGTAAAGAATGGGACTCTGCAGTAAATATGACTGATGGGAGACATGGTGCCTAGAAGCCTACCTTGACCAGAAGGAACCTTCCCAGAAGTTGGGGAAAATTATGACTTAAACATGTTTCCACCTCAGGAGGATCAGAAGAAGAATGTGATGGCTGTACAAGAAGGTTGCATCCTAGTCAGACAAGAAAACTAGGTTTGTCCTGCTCAGAGCATTTTGCCATACTGGACACAGGTTCAGTGGGACCGCAAGTTAAAGGTATGTGCCCATGTGGGGTTCTGCCCAGCTACAGATTCAAGCTGTCCAAATGGAAATGCTAGGACCTAGGGAGGTTGGAAATCTGAAAGCAGGTGGAAAAATGTATCAGATGGACCAAGCACCCCAGCAGCCACTAAACCTCAGTTTGTCCCATTTGTCCCATTTGGAGCTTTTACCACCAAAATCAGTTGCTTCAGCTGAAGCTCTGTGATGATGTATGTGACTCTTAGGGACTCCTCCTGGCCACAGACTTGGGTTTTGCTCCACCATAAGATTTGTACATCCATTTCAGAGACTATGTCTAAAGGTAAAATGTTGGACTGGGCTGACCTGCTAGGTGTATCCAACTTCCACTCCCTTGTGGTCACCCTGATATCATACCTAGGCTCTGTTAAACCACATCGTGTTTTTTCAGTTGTGCTTTATTTTTTTCTAGATTCTTTTACATTAATATTTCAAAATCCAGATCAAGGGCTCCTCTGAACCTATTTTAATGACAAGTGTGTGTTTTTGCTCTTTACAGTTTTCTTCATAAACTAAACCTGTTTGGAAATTTTATTATGTTATGCTTTTGCTTTGAAATTGTTGCTACTACTTGAATTTAACTTACTATTTTCAAATCTAAGCTGATTAATTCTCAAAGGAGGTTATTTCAAAACTTCATTACAAAATCTCAGTAAAGCATCCAATGTGATGTTGCCACAGGAAATAGTCACAATTCTAAAATGACGTGCTCACTGGAGCAAATCACACAGGTCACCAATAGCTTTCCTATTGTCAAGTGTCTCACTGTCCTGAGATGACACAAAATGTTGTCACATTCACTAATTGGAAATGCATTGATTTCACACTATTTCAACTTACAATCACTATTCATTAGACCCACAGCCCTCATGTTGACAGTAGGCGCAAGGTCTAGCAAAGGAAATAGCTTTCCCCAGCACACAGACCATGCGGCAAGTGTTAACACGAGATGTACCACACATGTAATTTTTGAAAGCAAGTGACATTTCAGGGATATTTTTTACCTGAGTGGAACATTCAGGTACTTTTTTAGAGCAAAACTATAAATCTGAATGCAAGCAGTTGTGTTTTGAATGTGAGCTGTAAGGGGCATATATCTATGAGCCCCTAGCACCACCAGGTGTCACTTTTCATGATGCTCCAGTGGTGCTATGGCCTGCACCGTATTTACTGCAAGTCAACCCTGAATTACATTTTAGAGTTGTGTTTTACAGGGATAATTCATTTGGATACATTTTCTGAGCTTTGAATGTGAAATGCATTTCTTGTACACATAATTTCACATAATTTTGCATAATCATGCTACAGCAAATTATGGAAGTCTCACACACCACTAATGGAAACCTACTCAAAGGGTACACTGGCTACAGGACATGACGGATATTTCACTGCCAGCTTAATGAGTTATGGTGCTCTTCCTTTTTCCCATTCCAATAGGTCAATGGTTTTTGATTCCCACAGAATTCTGTTTGGTCATCAAAGCAGCCTTGTAACATCTTATTTACTGGCATAGTGGTTAGTGCTCTTGTGCCTATGTTTTTTACTTAAGTCGTGGAACTGACATGAATCATCTCATCTTATCAGTTGCCTGAATTGATGCTGTTGGTGTTGTAGATATAGTATCAGGTTTGTCAGGGAATTGTGATTGTTTTACCACTGGTGGGTGCTGGTGCTGAAATTGTGACATGCTTCTGGATTTTGAGCCACCACCATATTCTCCACAGGTAAGTGAAGACAGCACTTCAATTCACATTTGCCCTTTATGTCGCAAATTTTCATCTTCCAGTTCAAATATTTTCCTGACATTCCAAATCTTAGAAATAAAGGCATCAAGCACTGAAAAAGAAATTCTAGCCCTTGTTTCTACAACGAATACAGCAATGGCACAGATGTGATTAGATATGAATCCAGGCTGAGGATTAAGTTGATGATCAAATCAGTTGTTGGTGTTAGACTTCACAGCCTTAGGGTGGTCTTTCCTGAAACATTTTGCCTTCTCTTCCTTCCTGGTTTGTTGAAATTTGTTTTTGTTGGCTTTAGGGTTCAGGGCATTTTACCACTGCTAACCAGTGCTAACATGCTTGTTCTCTCTCCTTTACACATGGTGAAATTGCCTCACACAAAATTGGCACATTTAATTTACTGATAGGTCCCTAATAAAATAGTACTACATGAACTCAGGGACTGTACATTAAATGCTACTAGTAGGCCTGACACACTTATTGTGCCACCAAATCAAGTAGCCTGAGTGCAGTTTTAAACTGCCATTTCGAACTGGCAAAGTAATCCTTTTGCCATGCCTAAACCTTCTCTTTCAATATATGTATCACCTCTAGGGTAGGCCATTAACAGCCCAAAGATCAAGATGCAGCATATTTAAAAAGTTGGACATTCACTCTGGGTTAAATTATTACATTTAGTAAGTGATTACGTTCATTTCAGAGCTGGTAGAAATATCAAGTTTTGTGTCTAAAGAATCTTTTTGCACCACCAAATCGCAATGAACATGCACACACACTGAAGAAATTGTGCGATAGACTTCTTAGACTCCAGCAGGCACAATGGGCAGCACAGGGGGGGTCCCAGCAGGTGAGCAATGTCACCCATACTCCATCACCTTAGAGCAGGAATGAATCCCGGATGAGGATACGATAAAGAAATCTGATCATAACATGTATAGTTATTGATGCTCTCAGCCCAAATGGAATCATCCAGGCTGTCTATAAGACCAACCCAGCAAAATGAGCTGGGTACATAATCCCCATCTTTCCCATGCTCTGTAAGGCACTCCAATTCCAGCAGCGTGGAAAGGGTCTATCATCTCACCAAATTTTAAGGGATGCAATAAATCAAGACCAGAAAATTAAAGACTAGTTGCCTTAATCGATAATGAGGTGAAGTACTATGCAGGTGTGCTACTGAAACGGGTCCTCAACTGGGCTGATGCTACAGCAATTATCCCGATTAATCAGACTGGGTTCAAGAAAAAAACAGGGACTTCAACCAACATTATGACGTTGTGTATGCTGTATGAAAGCTCAAAATTTACTAAACAAAAACTGTACCTAAGTTTCATAGGCTACAAAGCGGCCTTTGACTGCGTTTGATGAAACCTGCACTGGTGCAAGCTGAAGAACTGGAGTGCCCTACCTAAGCTGTTAAGAGCAATTGAAAACCTACATATGGACACCTTGGTTATAATAAAGCTGTGCTAATGGGGCTAGCCTATCAAGGCCATTCCAACACTTTTAGGGCTCAAGCAAGGGTGTGTCTTAGCCTCAATGCTTTTTAATTTGTTCTTGGCCGACCTCTGTTCATTGCTGGCCTCAGTAATCTCCCATGCCACGAAGCTCGGCTGCATTCCAACCTCAAATTTGCTATATGCTGATGACTTGGTGGTGATTAGCCTCACCAAGGTGGGGATGCAGCACTTTCTGAATGCCACCTATGATTACTAACTAAGGAATGGCCTGACAATCAATGCCAAAAAAACTAAAATTATGAACTGCTGCAGAAGAACACGTCGCAAAAGTAGCTGGTTCTTCAACTCCACAAGGGTTGAATAAGTCATTGCATATAAATATCTTGGCCTTATATTTGATAATGAAAGCCGTTTTAAACCATACAGGTAGGAAATGAAGAGAAAAGAACTTGCCCTAGCCAGTGGTCTCAGTGTGCTTTTTAGGAATCTGACTGGGCCCTCTTACAGCTCATCTTGAAAATAGCAAGGGCGAAGATAGTCCCAACTTTGGCAAATGGTTGCGAAGCTCTTCTACGAAGGGCCACAGCCACTCTAGACAATATCAAAACCAAAATCTGCAGGGAAATTTTCCATCTACTCAGATACACCTCAGCACCCCAGATTAGGCTAGGATTTTGTCTCGTAAAGCAAATGATAGCCAGAAGTGTGGAATTTGTTATCATGTGCTACAAGTTCTACTTTCTAGATAAGATACCATAAAACATAACATCTGGCTGGAAATCAACAAACCTTACTCAGCTGCTGGGAAATTCTACAGAGGCTCCAATGACCAGCTTAGTTTAGCTTGGCGATGATCCCCAGCACCCACCCTTAGGTCATTTAAAAAGACAGCCAGCAAAACGTTGTGATGAATCTCTTCATTAGAGGACTTGGCCTCTCTCAAGAACCACACCCATGCATGGATGGTTCTAAACAGTTATTTAAAGTTAAAACCACAGCCATACTTGGGAGAAGTCTTAAGAGGCAAAAGAAAGGGTCCTTTTTTAAACTATTGCTTTGTTGATCTGCCCAGCAATGCACAGGCAGCACCCTGGCTAAAGGCAGAAGGAAAAACTCCCTACATGTTGTGCAGCCACCTTAAAAAAGCTGTGATTCACACATTATGCCTTTGTAAATCCACCCTAGATATGCACTGCTGCTGGCACAGGACTTTTTGCATCCAGGCAGGGATACGCTCCTGCAGACAAGTGATAATAGCATGCCTAAATTCTGAGGACACACGAGAAATTGCGCAAACAGTATAATATCTACTGGGCATCAAACAGACCAATTAAAAGCATCTTGCCTGCCTGCTCTGATCCCTTGGCAAGGGCCTTCAGCCCAGGTCTGTGATTGGGGATGAATGTTTGACAATTTTCAGCATTCCATCTATTATCTTTTTGTGTTAACCAGACAAGTTGGGGCCAGGGCAGAGAGGCAGGAAATTTCAAACACCTCTGGGGTGGAAACCTAAAGAACCTTCTCCTACTTCAAAGCTGGGACCGGGTATAAATAGTAGACCCTCAGATCACACTCTTCAGTACACCATTGGACCTGTGAAAGACTCAGAAAGAATGCTTGCTGCTCTGCAAGACGGACTGCTACTCCATTGTCCTGCTGCCCTGCTCATCTTCTTCCTTGCTGCATGAGTGAAAGAGCTCTATATGCTTCTTGATCAAAGGACTACAAGAGTGCTCCCAAGGGCTAGTTGGCTGTCTTCCTGATCAGAGCCCTTGGATAGAAATGCCTCCAACCTTCTTGAAGTCAGCACTTGGACTCCACTGGTTAGAAGTCTTGCCCTCCAAGTGGTGCCATCCCAGTCCTTGACCCTTGGAAGTGGACCTGAAAGTGCTCTGCCAGCTGTGACCTGTGAGCAGAACTGATGCAGTACAACACAGCTCCTCACATCCAATTCAGAGCCTCCACAGCTTGACACATCCCTGACGCTGGACCCAGCATCACAGCCCGCAACTTCTTCAGAACCGCTGCTGTGTGAGGCATCCTCAATAAAGGCCTTCGCATCCCAAGCACCTTGTAGATGGCATCCTTGATGATCACACAGGACTTTGCATTGCAGCCTCGCAGCTTCTTCGGAACTGCTGCTGCGTGAGGCATCCTTGATGCAGGACTTTGCATCACAAACCCCTCATCAATGGGATCCTCAGTAACAGTGCAGGACTCCACATCGCTTCCCAGCAGCTCCTTGAAACTGCAGCTTAATGATGCATCCTCAATGTGTGATCTTGCAACACTCCAAATCCCGGTTTTTAAGATACATTGGCCCGAATTTAAGAAAATTGGCGCTGCATCACAACTTTTCTTGTGCCCTCCTAGACCCCTCTAATGCCACCATGTGTGCGTCAAATTTAAGATACAGTGCACCACAACGGTAGTTTAACAATAGTGTCAAAATATTTGAAGCTATTGTGGCGTTTTGCTACACTAGCATCAAAAATGTTGATGCTAGTGTAACAAAGGGCAAGGAGGCCCACTGATTTAAATTGGTGTGTCATTTTATGGCCTGCTCTGAGCAGGCTTCAAAAATGACAGAAAAAATGTCACAGAGAAATCTTTTACATTTCACGTCTCCATTTTTTCAGGCCTCCTAACAGGGGAACGCCCCCCTTGCATTCATTATGCCTGGCACAGACCCAAAGTGGTGCAATGGGTTACAAAGTGGCGCAATGCATGGTGCAACCTTGTAAATATGGCGCAGGGAAAAGGCCACCTTAGCGTCAAACAAATGACACTAAGGTGGTGCTAAAGTGGTGCAGGGGGCTCTTAAATCTGCCCCATTGTTCAGCAGGCCAAACACGGTCCCTATATCTGGCCAATGTTCCATAGTGGTCAGCCTGAACTTGTAACTTTGTCCCAGTTCGGCGCAACAAGATAATCACAATTGGCGCTTTGTGCTTCTAGGCCCTATTTATACTTAAAACTTTAACATTACATAGTTCTACTAATTACATTTTTTGTAATTTGGGTCTCAAATAATTTATTACATTTTTCTAAATTGGTGTGTGATTTTTCTTGTGCTGTGTTTTCACTTTCTTACCGCTTGAAGATATGGGTTAAACACAGGCTAATTTGGCTGTGGTTGCTGCTTGAGTAGAGCTTCATCTTCCTCAACCTGTAACCCAATTTCCAACAGTTTCCCTCCAGAATCCAAATAGTATTTCTATGCAAACAAACGTATATTTACTTGACATCGTATAATAATATCACTTCAGGTGTTAAAGGTCAAATCCGTAATGCAAGATTCCGGATATTAAGCAATATTATGTTGGTGTCTAGTAAATTTAGCATGGGCTTAACTTGAACACTGTCAGTGCCTCCACCTTGAATAGGTTGAACACCTTGCTTGAGGGCATCAACGTGGCTGAAGCTGATGAAGCTTGAAACTCTGACTGCAGGTGACGAATGGTTCGCGAGGCCAAATATCAATGCAGTTTCACTTGTTTGGATTATGGATGAGGTTCCAGTCATACTTAACTATTTTTGCAGGTTTAATGATGTGAATAGTTTAAAGATTGTTTTACAAAAAGCTAATCAGCTTTATGTATAAAGGAAAGGGTCTACTAAACCCGCTTGATTCCAGTAATCTATGCTAACTCCCTCATTTGGACCAGGTCATGAAATTAGCTTTTTAAATATGACATCAGGGTATTTGTAGCAGTTTTATTTTAAAAAAACCTCATCACATATTGGCTCAGGGGCATGCAGCAGGGACTTTTACATACCTCACCTCTACACTTCTAGTTTTGAACTGAAGTTTAAGTAAATACATCAGGGAGTTTTAAGGCAAACTAGAATGCCACTGACCCTAATTCACTAATTTGTAAAAGGTCTCCGCACTTTCCACTACCAGTTTCATTACACTGTGACGTAGTTCATGTTCAGAGATTATGGACATCAAATTTCTTCAAGAACCATTGTAAACCAAAATCTATCAAGGATGAAGCCATACCTCTACCACACTCTCGTAATTTAGTCACCCCTCCAACAAAAAGTTCAACGCCTTCTGCTGCGACTGTCTCAGAGTGTCCATCACTGAGATTGGGACAGAATATATGAAGTAATCCCTTTTCTGAAACAGGTGATGGCAGTGATGATTATTGGAAGATGTTCAAGCAATGGTTGTACGTCAACCTATCTCAAAATTTCATGAGTACTATGTGTGCGCTTGATTGACTTTAGGCTCAGAAGACAGTGTATGTAGGGCCAATAGGAAGAGTGGAAATGTGTGAAGTGTTTTAAACACATTTTCAAAGCTCTCAATACCAAAAAATAGGGAGGGGATATTTTCCTCAATGAAACAACTTATTTGCAGCATAGTTGAAACGGTCAGTTAGTCAGTCAATAAAACTTTATTTCGGCCATACAGGCCATAAAAAATCATAAATTACACAAAACACCCAATAACAATCTCACAGAAGTGAAAAAGTCATCATAAAACAAATAAAACATTACTCCATAAAAAAGAAACAATTCAATAAAAAGACACATCATTTAAAACACAATTAATGTAATAAATATTATACCTCTAAAAATAGGTGTCAGTGTGTAAGAGATACAAACAGAACACCCAGCTCACCCAATTAGAAAATCATTTACCAATAATTTTTCTGGCTTTCAAGGATGATAAGATAAAATAATACATAGCAACACATAACATGTCCGTTTGTATCAACTGCAAATATGACGTTGCTTCCTTACAGGACCTAATATTTAGTGCCCTAAGAAGTGGAAATAAAAAGGCCCTTCTTTGCTAATGTTCTAAATCACAAAATAAAACGATATGCAGCTGAGGCTGGGATGTAACAGAATTGCATTTACATGGCATTAGATCCCTGAGCATGTATGCATTGGAAGGATAAGTCACCAGAAAATGTGCTAACCCAAACCAAAAACCTTATCAAGTAGAATAAATAGTTTTGAGGAGCAAAAATTGGCTCAATTTTTGGAGTAGTACATAAAGAAAGGTATGCTGCCACCGTACCTTTACCTAAATTATTATTCCATCTTTCTTCAGTAATCTGACTGAGTAACTCTTTCTTGGTCAATAAAGTGGCTTGTTTACTTATGGGCCCTGGGTTCATAAATAACTCAGATCTATTTTTATCGCCCAACATAAAAGCTGGTGTACTACTAGGAAGTAACAGCAAGCTCCTAAAAAAATGTGTTCTCACTGGTTTGCAAGGGGGTTGAACCAATATACCCCCATACACCCGCACCGTATTTGGCGATATGTATAGGCCTGGTTTTATAGACAAAGATAATTGATTTAAGTGGTACGCACCCTAGTTTAGAGATAAATTTACACAGAGGTCATTTTAGGCTATAGGGGAATATGTTCTTTTAAACTATAGAGATGACTTATTCCATCTCCCAATGTACACAAGCGCCACGTAGACAATACACCAGGCTGTTCTGTACTGCTTCTGTTATTTTACAAACAGATCATTGATATTTGACAGTTTCCACTATCAGTCTATTACCATGATATGGATTCTGGTCAAACATACAATAGGAGTAAAACCGAAGGAGATGTAAAGACATACCAGTTTAGAAGATATGTAAGATTTGTGTAATTTAGACTAATCTCAGTCGAAAGAAGAGGTCAACAATACACTGTGCCAAAGAAATGAACTCTAAACACCCAAACATAGGTGGATTTCCTGATAATAAAGCACAGCAGCCAGGGAATAGAATTGGAATTAATTCTGATCAACCAAATTAGAAATAACTGCATACATATCTTAATCATCCCCCCAAAAAACCCAAGTCATAAGTAACACGATTGGTTAGTCATGGCTTCTTAGTCACATGTTAATTGAATATTGGATTTTTTGTTTCTATACTTAGAAAATGAGAAACCACGGTTTCTGGATTGCCATGTAACACATGACATAGAGCAACTTATGAATTTATAATCACATCTACGCTTCACATCTAGTTGCTGAGGGTTAACTCAATATAACTTTTGAAACAATGTGTTTATGATGGGAATTGACCGTAGCAGCGTTTTTTAATCTTTTGACTTCTGTGGATTCCACTGCTTCATTACTGGATTCCGGGGACCCCCCCTGAATCCTTACTGGAATCTGAGGACCCCCAATTCAGCGCTACTAGAAGTAGAAGGCCCCAGCCTAAGCAATTTCTATGATTTGAACCTCAATACACAAACATACAGAAACAGGTTTACATCATATAAATGATTAAATATGTAACTGACAAATATAGAAAAGTTGAAAGTTTAATTCTAGTGGGAAGATCGGAGCTGTTTGAAATTCGGTTGTCAATTCTGAAAGAAGCAATATGCTAGTGTCTAGCCTATCACTTTGTATTTTTTGCTCCTTTTGCATGCACTTGGCACTTCAATTGAGGCCACCTATTTGCTATACTAAATGTGTTTTCTGTATGGGCTCTGCTTCCACAAACCAAACTAAAGATATCAACTTAGAGCCAGATTTATCAAGGTTATGCGTCACCTTACGCAAGGGGCAAAAGGTTGACGCAAACACTTAGTGAGATTTATCAAGCCACACAAGGCCCCCTTGTGTAGCCCTGCATGACTTAATAAATGTTGAATAACACAAGGCAGCATAAATCACTGCCTTGCATTATATGGCAGGGAGGCATTCCACCAGTGGAGCATGGGTGTTCCCACACATCCACCCATGGAGTTTGGCACGTTCCTACATTTACCATTAATGGTAGACATGGGAACAAGTCAAAATGCTATGCCTCTCCAGGGAAGGCTTGGCAAGTAGAAATATATTAATTTCTCCTTGTTTTTTCCTCTTTCTGTGCGTGTTGCGTTCTGCAGCACACATGAAAGAGGAAAATGCCTCCCAGTTTTATTTTTTATCAGGACATTGCCCCTTCCTGCTCCAAAACAATCCTGTCTACAACGCAGGCAACCTTACAGGTGCTTGCAGTGGCACTAGGCAGCCAAATGTGTGCCAGCACTAGGAAAGGACATGAATGTGCTGTATCATGTTAAATACAGTACATTCCTGCCATTTCCCTTTCACGCAGCACAGTGCAGCAAAGTGGCTTCCTGTGGTGTGCTGTGTGAAAGATTGATAAATATGCCCCTTAATTTTTAATTTCCATGTTCAAATACCTTCACATTTACATAACGTTTTAAATTTTCAATTTTACATTAGTTTGTTTATAAATCTGATGTTATTTACTTTTCTAAACTGCTGGGGACCCTCTCAGTGTGCATCTTGAACACCCAGGGATCCACAGGATCCACAGACCACTGGTTAAGAACCGCTGAACTATATGATAGAAGGGGTTTCTCTATTTTTATCACTTCCAGAAGCGATTCAGTTCTAGGGTGTGAGATAAAACTATGATAAAAAAAGTTTATAGGTACATTTAAACAGTAGTGCCTGGAAGCTCAGTTCAGACAGTGTCAGAGACAAATATCATGCATAGTTGTTTGAAAAGGTTCAATAGGAATTTGGTATTCCCGTTTTTTTTCTTATTTTGCTTTCTCGTGTATGTTGTTGTAATTATCTTGAACTGTTGGCCTAAAAGGAATTGATGTGCAAGAAAATTTCCCTCGGTCTGCGCAGAACAAAGACTTCAGACACGGAGCTAAAATAGCAATCAGTGCCAACCTCAGCATGCCACGGAGCATTGGGCCTTTCATATTCTCTCTAAATCAGGCAATAATTAAACACTAAGGACTTCACATACAATACAATTTAACCTGCTAGCTCTTCTGCCCACAGACACCGGTTTCCTGCTCCCTGAAATGGGCACGAAAATCCATTAAGAAAAGTGGATTACTTTGGTCAGGTAATAGACATAATTAGCAATATTTGGTGTCCATTAATCACAGCCCTACACTGGTGTTTGAGGGATACTTTCATCTCGGTCATTTTCTCCATTTAGTAAAACATTTCGTAGAAAAACAAAATGGCTATGGGAATGTTCTCGCCAGTCCCTCACCCATCAGTTAAAAGCTAATGTGTTTTTCTTTGAAAAAGCATCACTCGGCAACGTCATTCAGTAGGCCCCGTCAGAGACGTGCATGACAACGATTATCACAGCACAGTACAGAAATCTGGGCTTATTACTGCAAAAAAAAAAGTGCACTTCATTATAGAAACAATAAGACGTGCTCTAAATTAAATGAAAAACTGTATTTTATTTTTTTAAAAAGAACATGATGATTCTCACCAGTTTGTGGCTGTATGACCTCCAAAGTGGAATAAGCAACAACCACACGGTGGTTATATCGAAGTGCTTGAGAATGCAATAAAAGTTCCAGTTCAGCGCAACCGTGAAATAAACCAGTGCATTCTGGGATTTGATAAATGTGTTTTCTTCAATGAAAGCAGCTGGGCTAGCACTCTTGATAACAGTGATTTGTAAAAGCAAAGCCAATAGATGCATGCGGAGTATCCTTTTGACATGGAGAGATTTGATAATCACAAACAATCATGTCAGTGGCTTGACAGATAGTATGCAGATTTTTGGTGGTTTTATATTCATAGCTAATCCAAAATGAATGACTCATATAGAGAAGCATCCGTGTCCATAGGGAGAAATAAAATAGCTGAATAATTAGTAGTTCTAACTTCAGAACCACTTTTACTCTTTTTAGATGGTCTCATCATTATATTATTATAAGGATATAGCTGGTGCTAGAGATATCTTTCAAAGAAAGCACCCAGTGAAGGGGAAAAAGGTATCTTTACCCAGTCTAGCATTACTTACAGTCACCAGTAATAAACATTCCAAAATCTTACTTTGTTGGATCATGTCTGTTTATGTTTTGCGACGTAATCTGACAACATTCACCGAAGGGCCCCTTTAACCCCTTCGCTGCCAGGCCTTTTACCCCTCCTGTGCAAGGCCTTTTTTTGCCATTTTGGAATAGCTCTCGCTTAGGCCCTCATAACTTTTTGTCCACATAAGCTACCCACGCCAAATTTGCGTCCTTTTTTTCCAACATCCTAGTGATTCTAGAGGTACCCAGATTTTGTGGGTTCCCCTGAAGGAGGCCAAGAAATTAGCCAAAATACAGTGAAAATTTCGTTTTTTTAAAAAAAAAATGGGAAAAAGGGGCTGCAGAAGGAGGCTTGTGGTTTATTCCCTGAAAATGGCATCAACAAAGGATTTGCGGTGCTGAAATCACCAGCTTCCCAGCCTTCAGGAACAGACAGACTTGAATCAGAAATCCCAATTTTTCAACACAATTTTAGCATTTTACTGGGACATGCCCCATTTTTATGTTTTTTTTGTGCTCTTTCCAATCAGGGACAGAAATGGGCGTGAAACCAATGCTGGACCCCAGAAACCTAAAAATCTCTGAAAAGTAGACAAAATTCTTAATTCAGCATGGGGTAATTTGTGTAGATCCTACAAGGGTTTCCTACAGAAAATAACAACTGAAAAAAAAAGAATTGAAATTGAGGTGAAAAAAACAGCAATTTTTCTCTACGTTTTACTCTGTAACTTTTTCCTGCATGTCAGATTTTTGAAAGCAATATAACGTTACGTCTGCTGGACTCTTCTGGTTGGGGGATATATAGGGCTTGTAGGTTGATCAAGAACCCTAGGCACCCAGAGCCAATAAATGAGCTGCACCCTGCAGTGGGTTTTCATTCTATACCGGGTATACAGCAATTAATTTGCTGAAATATAAAGAGTGAAAAATATCTATCAAGAAAACCTTTGTATTTCCAAAATGGGCACAAGATAAGGTGTTGAGGAGCAGTGGTTATTTGCACATCTCTGAATTCCGGGGTGCCCATACTAGCATGTGAATTACAGGGCATTTCTCAAATAGACGTCTTTTTTACACACTCTCTTATATTTGGAAGGAAAAAATGTAAAGAAAGACAAGGGGCAATAACATTTGTTTTGCTATTCTATGTTCCCCCAAGACTCCTGATACAAATGGTACTTTACTTGTGTGGGTAGGCCTAGCGCCCGCGACAGGAAATGCCCCAAAACACAACATGGACACATCCCATTTTTCTACAGAAAACAGAGGTGTTTTTTGCAAAGTGCCTACCTGTAGATTTTGGCCTCTAGCTCAGCTGGCACCTAGGGAAACCTACCAAACCTGTGCATTTATGAAAACTAGAGACCTAGGGGAATATAAGATGGGGTGACTTGTGGGGCTCTGACCAGGTTCTGTTACCCAGAATCCTTTGCAAACCTCAAAATTTGGCTAAAAAAACATGTTTTCCTCACATTTCGGTGAGAGAAAGTTCTGGAATCTGAAAGGAGCCACAAATTTCCTTCCACCCAGCGTTCCTCCAAGTCTCCCGATAAAAATTATGCCTCACTTGTGTAGGTAGGCATAGCGCCCGCGACAGGAAATGCCCCAAAACACAACGTGGACACATCCCATTTTTCTATAGAAAACAGAGGTGTTTTTTGCAAAGTGCCTAACTGCAGATTTTGGCCTCTAGCACAGCCGGCACCTAGGGAAACCTACCAAACCTGTGAACTTTTTGAAAACTAGAGACCTAGGGGAATCCAAGATGGGGTGACTTGTATGGCTCTGACTAGGTTCTGTTACCCAGAATCCTTTGCAAACCTCAAAATTTGGCTAAAAAAACACGTTGTCCTCACATTTTGGTGACAGAAAGTCCTGGAATCTGAGAGGAGCCACAAATTTCCTTCCACCCAGCGTTCCCCGAAGTCTCCCGATACAAATGATACCTCACTTGTGTGGGTAGGCCTAGAGCCCGCGACAGGAAATGCCCCAAAACACAATGTGGGCACATCCAATTTTTCCACAGAAAACAGAGGTGTTTTTTGCAAAGTTCCTACCTGTAGATTTTGGCCTCTAGCTCAGCCAGCACCTAGGGAAACCTACCAAACCTGTGCATTTGTGAAAACTATAGACCATGGGGAATCCAAGATGGGGTGACTTGTGGGGCTCTCACCAGGTTCTGTTACCCAGAATCCTTTGCAAACCTCAAAAGTTGGCTAAAAAAACACGTTTTCCTCACATTTCGGTGACAGAAAGTTCTGGAATGTGAGAGGAGCCACAAATTTCCTTCCACCCAGCGTTCCCCCAAGTCTCCTGATAAAAATGATACCTCACTTGTGTGGGTAGGCCTAGCGCCCGCGACAGGAAATGCCCCAAAACACAACGTGGACACATCCCATTTTTCTACAGAAAACAGAGGTGTTTTTTGCAAAGTGCCTAACTGCAGATTTTGGCCTCTAGCTCAGCCGGCACCTAGGGAAACCTACCAAACCTGTGAACTTTTTGAAAACTAGAGACCTAGGGGAATCCAAGATGGGATGACTTGTGGGGCTCTGACCAGGTTCTGTTACCCAGAATCCTTTGCAAACCTCAAGATTTGGCTAAAAAAAACACGTTGTCCTCACATTTCGGTGACAGAAAGTTCTGGAATCTGAGAGGATCCACAAATTTCCTTCCACCCAGCGTTCCCCTAAGTCTCCCGATAAAAATGATACCTCACTTGTGTGGGTAGGCCAAGCACCCACAACAGGAAATTCCCCAAAACACAACGTGGACACATTTCATTTTTCTACAGAAAACAGAGGTGTTTTTTGCAAAGTGCCTACCTGTAGATTTTGGCATCTAGCTCAGCCGGCACCTAGGGAAACCTACCAAACCTGTGCATTTTTTAAAACCTAGAGACCTAGGGGAATCCAAGATGGGGTGACTTGTGGGGCTCTGACCAGGTTCTGTTACCCAGAATCCTTTGCAAACCTCATAATTTGGCAAAAAAAACAAGTTTCCTTACATTTCGGTGACAGAGAGTTCTGGAATCTGAGAGGAGCCACAAACTTCCTTCCACGCAGGGTTCCCCCAAGTCTCCCGATAAAAATGATACCTCACTTGTGTGGGTAGGCCTAGCGCCTGCGACAGGAAATGCCCTAAAACACAACGTGGATACATCCCATTTTTCTACAGAAAACATAGGTGTTTTTTGCAAATTGCCTACCTGTAGATTTTGGCCTCTAGCTCAGCTGGCACCTAGGGAAACCCACCAAACCTGTGCATTTTTGAAAACGAGAGACCTAGGGGAATTCAAGATGGGGTGACTTGTGGGGCTCTGGCCAGGTTCTGCTACCCAGAATCCTTTCCAAACCTCAAAATTTGGCTAAAAAAACATGTTTTCCTCACATTTTGGTGACAGAAAGGGAATACAAGAGGAGCCACAAATTTCCTTCCACCCAGCATTCCCCCAAGTCTCCTGATAAAAATGATACCTCACTTGTGTGGGTGGGCCAGGTGCCTGCAACAGAAAAAGGCCACAAACTTGTAGAGATTATGGGGATAGCACAGCGAGTTGATAAGCACATATTCTTCTTTTATACATCTTTAGACTGACTGTGCTTTGGGGACCCACACAAGTGAGGTGTCATTTTACTTGGGAGACTGAGGGGAATGCTGGGGAGTAGGAATTTTGTGTTGGAGCGGTGATCGTACAAACGAAAGTCAGAAAAATATGCTTTTTTAAGCACATTTTGAGGTTTGCAGAGGAGTCTGGGCAAGAAAATGTTGGGGGATCCACGCAAGCCACACCTCTCTGGACTCCTTGGGGTGTCTAGTTTAAAAAAATGTCTGGGTTTGGTAGGTTTCCCTAGATGAAGGCCGCACCCAGGACCAAAAACATAGGTGCCCCCTCCCCCCCAAACACAGGTATTTTTGTGATATATCATTTTGATGTGTCCACATACGTCTGTGATGTTCCAAACACTAAAATTGCGAAAAGAAATGCACTTGGGTTATGTGAAAAAGACCCCTCACCCACCAACCAAGTTGGTGGCATGCTTCATCATCGGGGTCCCACCTGAGACACCTAGCGTGTCACAAGAGTGCTGTGACGCCTGATTACAGCGGAGCAGGTTTTTAAATTTTTACCACACATACTGGTTGGATTTGGCACAAGGGTGAGTGATGGTTCAGTAGATCAAATTTTATTAACAAGAGATTTCACAAAAGTGAACTGGTAATAACTGAAATGCCGAAAAACTGAACCAATGACTCACAGCTCGTGAGCTGTAAAGCCACGGCAAGGCACCAACCGCTTTACAGTCCATTCACACACCTTTCATACATGACATGCACAAGACCATTCACGCCGCCAGCCACGGGCCCAGCACATTACAACACTCACATCGACAGACAGCACCAGTCAAGGGCCCATCACTTTCATACACCCACATGCGTGATACAGCAATCACACCAGCTGATGAGTGTGTGGACTGGCGTTTGGCTGGCATCGTTAGCCAAGCGCCACCCCACACACACCACCAGCCAAGCGCCACCCCAAGCACACCGCCAGCCAAGCGCCAAACCACCCATGCCACCAGCCAAGTGCCACCCCAAGCACACTGCCAGTCAAGCCCCACCCCACCCATACCGCCAGCCAAGCACCACCCACCCATACCGCCAGCCAAGCACCACACCACCCATACCGCCAGCCAAGCGCCACACCACCCATACCGCCAGCCAAGCGCCACCCCAAGCACACCGCCAGCCAAGCGCCACCCCACGCACACCGCCAGCCAAGCGCCACCCCACGCACACCGCCAGCCAAGCGCCACCCCACGCACACGCCATCACTTTTTTTTTGTTTATAAACAACAAAGAAACTATTAACTAATTATAAAATAAGTACAAAACTACAAACACAAAAGCTCTAACTAAATACATAACAGTAATGCCAACCGTGAAACTGAACATATGAAAATATAAAATAGGCAGTTTACGCTCACGGTATTTCCCAAAACATTTTCCTGGTGTGGTAACTTCTAAAACAGCCGGGCACACAGAGCCCAGGCTTTGAAGGGCAATCAGGCAGTACATCCGGCTCTCCCTCCGGATTGCTCTCCGGGCACATACTCTACATTTCTTTGTGGGTAAGTCTTTTTTGGGAGTGGGAGGAATGTGATCTGGAAAGTGGCGATCTTTCAATCTAGCCACTTCCTGCACCTCTTCTACTCTCAGAACTCTTGCCCGTTCCACCACAATAAGGCTCTCTATCACTGACTCCTGAAATTTAACAAATGTCATCCTTGACTCAGATGAACAATCCTTGAACACAATAATAGCATTAAAAGTTGCGAAATGAATTAAATGTAGGGCCAACTTTTTATACCACACGTAAGACTTCCGAAGAGCAGTGTAAAGTTCCAACCTCTGATCTACTCTATCAACACCACCCATGTGCCTATTGTAGTCCAAAATACACGCAGGTTTGCGCACTTCCACAACCGGACCCCACACAGTCACAGGGGAAGTACTCTCATCATGGATGGTCGATAGGATGTACACATCCCTCCTGTCTGAAAATTTCAGGGCTAGCAGCTCATTATTCCACAAGGCACTGCACTGTCCCCTCTCAAGTTTTTTACAGACAAGCTCCCTTGGATAGGCTTTCCAGTTACAATGAATTGTGCCACAAGCAACAGTGTCCACTCTAAACAACTCCTTGATCAACTGCACTCCAGTGTAGAAATTATCTACGTACAAATGGTGACCTTTGTTAAACAGTCATCTACCAAGTTCCCACACAATTTTTTCACTAACTCCAAAAGTGGCCGGCCAACCAGGAGGGTCAATACTGGAATCCCTACCAGTGTAGACCTGGAAATTATACACATATCCTGTACTGCTTTCAGACAGCATATACAATTTAATCCCATACCGTGCCCTCTTACTAGGAACGTACTGCTTAAAAACTAAACGCCCCTTGAAAAGAACCAAAGACTCGTCCACACTTATCTCTTTGCCTGGAACATAGACCTCTGAAAACCGATCTACAAAATGATCAAGGACAGGCCTAATCTTAAAAAGACGGTCACAATCAGGGTGATCTTGTGGCAAGGCTAAAGCATTGTCTACAAAATGCAGCATACGAAGAAGAAGCAAATAGCGATTATGTGTCATAGTTGCAGGAAATATAGCTGTTGCCATCAAGGGACTAGTAGACCAATAAGAAGCCAGTGACGGCTTCCTGATCAAGCGCATCAAAAAAGTCAAACCTAAAAACTTTTTTCTCTCTTCCAGACATGTGGGAACCCACTGAGTAGCTCTAGACTGAGGCCTAAGTCTGGCAGTGTTGTCCCTCAAATATTGCTCTGCAAACAAATTAGTCTGCTCCATAATCTCTTCCAAAAATACATCGTCCATAAACCAGTGAAAGAAATGGACAGGTAAAAGGTTTTCCGTATTGACTCTACACCCTGGGAGACCAGTAAATGCAGGTAACTGTGGCTGCTCCATGTTTGGGGCAATCCAGGTGTCAGGTCTTCTAATGGGAAACCCTTTAGCCCCAGGCTGCTGCACTCTTGGCACATCAATGTCCTCCTCTAAAACAGGCCCTTCATCTGCACTGAGAGTAGCTTCCTCATCAGAAGAATACTCTTGGACAGAAAACTCACTGCCAGATTCTCTCACTTCCTCCTCTGCCTCAGATGCAGAGTCAGTCTCGTAATCATAGTCTGAAAACTACTCAAAGAGCATGTCAACAACCTGCTGAGCGGTCACTCTGCGGCTAGCCATGATCCTCACTAACAACAAATGGATTGCCAACAACAACTAGCACTAAAATAAATAATAAACAAAGTGTAGCTTTATCACAAAGAGTTATGTACTAAAAAACCATACCACTCACTTGCCTGAAAAAGCTACTCACCAGTAACTACTCTTCACAGACACAGCAATCACCAATGATATCCCACTAAAAAGAAAAAAGCAAATTAGACATATGACAACACAAATATCATTGTGCTCAAATCTAAGGACAATTTCACACACAATACTGCATTTAGTACACCACCTACAAACATGTCGTTCATGCATGTCAACAATACTCCTTTGGAGTAAATTGCTTTCACTTACCTAAAACATACAACTATGCAAACCGCAGGACAACTACTGCCAAAACCGCAAGGATCCACAGCAAAGGTAGCAAAAGCTTTGAACTAGAAGAAAAAGAAGAAATAAACTGTTATAATCACAAATACAAATACTTCACCAGTTGACAAACACCACGGCACCAAGAACTTAAAAACTGTCCTAGTGCCTAAGTGGCTTCTGCCCCACTAGGAGGCAGATGGGCCTAAAAAAAATAGGCTGATCTGCCCCCAAGTGGGGCAGAAATGGCCACCAGCTCTGTACCCTGTTTGGGGGGGGCGGCCCTTGCCAAAGGCAGCGAATGGGGGTGCCCCCAGCACAAAAAAAACAAAGGGAACCAAAAAAAAAATCTCTGACATCTTGGTGCCTTCTGCCCCCCGTGGGGGCACATGGGCCTAAAAAAAAATAGGCTGATCTGCCTCCAAGGTGGGCAGAAATGGCCATCGCTAACGTGCCCCCTTTGGGGGCGCGACCCTTCCCAAAGGTGCTGCCCCCCCACACAAAACACACACACACACAGGATCCCTGTTGCCTAAGTGGATTCTGCCTCCCTTGGGGGCAGATGGGCGTAAAATAAATTGGCTGATCTGCCCCCAAGGGGGGCAGAAATGGCCAACAGCTCTGTGCCCCCTTTAGGGGGCGACCCTTGCCAAAGAGGGCAAAAGGGGGCACCCCCAGCACTAAACAAAAAAAGAGGAACAAAAAAAAAATCCCTGCCGTATTGGTGGTTTCTGCCCTCCTTGGGGGCAGATGGGCCTAAAAAAATAGGCCCATCTGCAGAGATGGCCAATACGAAATTTGCCCCCTTTGGGGGGGCGACCCTTTCCCAAGGGGTGCCCCCAAACACACAAAACACACACACACCACACAATCCCTGGCGCCTAGTGGGTTTCGACCCCCCAAAAACATGGCCACTCTAGCCCCAGGGGGGGGCCGAAACATATAAAATAATTATTGCCCCCGGGGCAGCGACCCTTGCCTAAGGGGTCGCTCCCCAAAAACAAAGAAAATAATTTCCCT
This sequence comes from Pleurodeles waltl, assembly GCF_031143425.1. Lineage (NCBI taxonomy): Eukaryota > Metazoa > Chordata > Amphibia > Caudata > Salamandridae > Pleurodeles > Pleurodeles waltl. The sequence continues at coordinate 215,101,890 of NC_090437.1, read as the reverse complement.
GGTGTCTAGTGGTTTTCGACCCCCCCCCGGGAGCAGAACGATCTGCCCCCAGGGGGGGCCAAAATAGGAAAAAAATTTAGCCCCCAATGGGAGCGACCCTTTCCCAAGGGGTCGCGCCCAAAATCATGCCCAACATAATTTCCCTGGTGTCTAGTGGTTTTCGCCCCCCCCCCCGAGGGCAGATCGGCCAAAAAATCGGCCGATCTGCCCGCAGGGGGGGCCAAAATAGAAAGATAATAGCCATCAATGGGAGCGACCCTTGCCCAAAAGGGTCGCTCCCAAAACTAACAATAAAAAGAAATCCCTGGTGCCTAGTGGGGATTCCTGCTCGCGATCGTGGAGCAGGAACCCACTGAAAACAGGCACAGGGGGAATGGAAAAACCCTTTCCTTTCCCCCATGTCTGTTTTCCACCCCAAGCCCCCAAAGAGGGAAGGACTCACCTGTGAGTCCTCTCTCTCCGACGCGCTGGAAGCAAAATACAGGAAATAATTGTTGCAGTTTGTTAAAATGGGCCTATGAATATGAGAGGTGAACAGAGCACCTAATCCAGGAGGGTGTTCATCAATCAAAACACGAACTTCGATCTCTGAATAGGAGAAAGGTGTTCCCAGAATTCGGCTGGGAGGTCCATTACAAAAGGAGGTCCTTTAGGGTGGTAAATGAACAACGTCAGTTGCATGTGGAAGTGTTGGTGTGGAAATCAGGATCAAACTGACCATTATAAGGTCATTTAAAGTAAAGAAAATTAGCCATGTGAATACAAGTTTGACTATAGTCTCTTACTTCTTACTTAATTGCTAATCGTTAATCATTGATACATTGCGACTTGGCCTCCCTGCCCCAGTTTTGGGAGTCCGGAAAGTCTGCACTCATAAACAGGCTGCACACAGTATAGGTAGATTAATTTCTCAGTGCCAAGGTTTAAAAGTACAAAAAAACGACAGAAATTCACCAGTTATATCTAGCAACATTAACTATAATTTACTCCCCGCCATGCACTGCTTTGACATCATTTATGACATCACTGATGACATCTCAAATCAGAAATTCACCTAACTATAACGTTACTTTGACCGTTGTTTTTTTTTCAGTGACTTTGTAACTTTTTTTTAATTATAAACTCATATTGTTATTACACGTAACAATAAAGTTACGTAACCTTTGGTTTCGTCAGTAAATTTCTAGGAAGATTTCAAAGTAAAAATATATTTAAAAATACATAGGTGATCATTATGTGTTTGGGGGTCTTTTGGGAAGACCAAAGACCACAATGTTGGCAGTAATCAGACCGCTGTATTAGGAGTCACACTGTGAAGTCTTCCAAAAAACAGCCAAATTTTCGAAACCACCAGGACACTGGAGGACGGTAAAGTGGCCAATCCACCACCAGCACTGTCCGTCCAACAACATTCCAACCATCATATTACGATCCACAAAGCACAACACAGGTTCTTCCATGGTGGAAAACCTTTGGCGGTGCAAACCGCGGGGTCTCAACTCACATCACACTGAACACAATACCACATTGAATAGTTTGAATACCCTAAACCATACATACCTACACACGGCACTATATAACACACCCCTACAAAACCCACAATCCTTTGCAAACAAAACGCCACACACAGCCACAGACAAGCAAAATCTTTCTCAGACATAGAAAAACCAACATTGGGCATCCATATACATTTCACCATGCATTTATCCTGCACCCATACAAATACAAAACACAGATTTTACTACCACAGACAATCCACAACTGTCACCCACTCACATCACAGCACCAACACGTCACCATATAGCTTTTTCTGCATCCTTTTTCTTTTAACAACTACCACCCTGTCATCATCCCCACTACCATGTACCTACAAAAACACCCCTGTTTTATGGATGATGATTTGAGGGTCATGGTGTACTAAATTGTCAGGGTAGAGCCAGACCTGTTCAGAGCACAGGTCCAGCAAACATCAATTGCCAGGAAAATGGAGTTGTGGCAAAGTATAGTCAACAGGGTCAATTCTGTGGGCAGCTGTCCACGCACAAGGGAGGAGATCAGGAATAGGTTGAACAGCCTCAGGGGGAAGGAACGGTCCAAGGAATCCAGACACCAGCTGGCAGTAATGAAGACTTGCAGCGGGCGCCCACCTCCTCCCCCTAATTTCACATCTTGGGAGGAGAAAGTCTTGGACATACTGCATCCTGAGTGCCTGACAGGAATGCCTGGGGGAGTGGAGTCGGGTAAGTCCCCACAAAATCCATGTCACGCAGTTGTCATGTCCTGCATGCTTCCTCACTACCTTAACCTATCCCAATTAACATACCACCCACTACAACTGTGTCCAAATGTCTTAATACCCCTCTCTGGCATGCCACATGTCCATTAAACTCACCTGGCCCCATAGCCCTTGGAAATGGCATATGAAGTACTGGTAACTCATAGCACTACTGCTCCTGACTGGTTCCCCTTATGTGCCAAAATACACACTGTTGACTGTTTTGAAACCTATCTCCATTTTCCTATGATGCAGGACACTGGACGTGTGTTTCCTAATGGTGTAGCAGCTACCCTGATGATTTCAGCCACCATTACTGACCCCTTCACTGTTTACTTTGTGTTTCAGTAACTAATCACTCATATTCTTTTACTGTGCACAATAAATTACACTTAAACACAGGTCCTGTGTAAGTATCAGTTATTAACCATGTACAACTTTTATGCATGACAACTCTAGTATCAATATGTCCCTCTGTATTGTACAACCTTTGTTATGGACATCACAAGTAGACTCTATCAGCAGGAGACTCATTACATTGGGATTGTAACATTTCATCTTGTTTTTTCCTCTTTTTGACACATAGAAAGAGGAAAAAGCCTCTCAGGATTTTTTTGTGCAATAAGGAGCCCCTTCCTGCACTCTAACAATCCTGTATGCAACGCAGGCATTTTAGCACCATAGTGCAAGGGTGTCGGTGTTGGCGCTAGACAGTCAAAAGGGTGCCAGCTCGGGGGAAAGGACAGAAATGTGCCATTTTTTATAAATATGACACATTCCTGCCCTTTCCTGTGACTCAAGGCAGCACAGCAAGGTGCCCTGGGCCACAAATCCAATAAATTGGGGCCTCAATGGTTAAAGTAAAGAAAATGGGCACATTCTAAAAGTGGCTATTTCAGAATCACAATAGATTCCAGAGACACCAAACTTGGGGATCACATCTCTTCCCACCTCTTCCCAATTGGGAATTACATTTATAGAGTGTAAAAAGGCAATCCCAGTGGTATTCTATATGAGAGATAGGCCTTGCAGTTTAGGAGTTTTTCACTATCTGGAGATGTAAAACGTAAAAATACATGTCCATCCTTTTAGATACACTACACCTTGCCCTCAGGGCTGTCCAGGGCCAACCTTATGGGTGTCATATGTGTAATAAAAGGGAAGGTGTGGGCCTAACAAGAGGGTTAACTTGCCAGGACGACATGGCAGTTTAAAACTGCACACACAGGCTCTGCAATGGTAGGCCTGAGCCATGTTTAAAGAGCTACTGAAGTAGGTGGCACAATCAGTGCAACAGACCTACCAGTATCATGTAATTGTCAGGCCCAGTGCACTGGTAGTGCACTTCACTAGAGACCTATAAATGAATTAAATATGCCAATTGTGGATACGCCAATGTTACCATGTTTTAAGCAGAGAGTACATGACCTTTAGCACTGGTTAGCAGTGGTAAAATGTCCAGAATCTTAAACCCAGCAGAATTGAGGTCAATAAAACATGAAGTCAGAGGGCAAAAAGTTGTGAAAACCACACCAAGGATGCTAGGTATAACATTCCTATACTGTAAACTACATGTTTTCACTATGGACATCTATTTTTAAGGTGTGTAATTGCTTTCTGCAGGGGCTCTCATAGTTTGTTCTAAAGTGTTGTATATAGGCCTTTTTCACCTGGTCAGTTAATATTGAATGCTACTGTTTAATGATAAAGTCAGCACAGTAACATTTATATGCACCTGGTTTTACCTACCACTTTTTTAATCCGATCCAGCAAGACTCTTGCAAGATCATACAAATACTTTAGAGGAAGAATTTACATTTTCATTCATTACAATGCTTACCTCTTACAGACCCCACTACTAGACTATGGGGGGACACTGCCCTCTCCCTCAGACCTTGAATGAAGAAAACTAGTGTGCAGAGTAGTGTATAAAGAGATACTGCCTCTCCATTCACACCTTTCTCAGGCTCAGCAGTGTGCATGGTAGGGTAGGGATGGTACTCACCTCACATGTGAGACCTCACTATTCAATAAGAAGTATAAGAAGTAGTAGCCTCCCCACTGACACCACTCCTCAGAAAAATAACCATATTTATTAGTGTGTGGGAAAGGATTTCCCTGTCCACTCACAGCTCTCCCCATTATGAAAGAAATATAAGTAAAGCATGAAGTTGAAATTACCTTTATGCTCATAAGTATATCTTACATAACAACTATAAAGACTATGATATGCCCCTCAAAGCTGAGACATCTCCCGAGAGTAATACATGTGTAAAATATGATGTGGGTAGAGACTGCTGTCTTTGCTCATACCTCTCTTCAAGATAATGAATGTCAATAGTGGAGTGTAAAAATGGAGTATCCTTTCTGTTGACAACTGTGTCTTGCACAACCATTGTACACATTTGAATGTAACCACACACTCGACCCTCTCTTGGACAACTCCTTGTAGAGACAATCATGTGTAATACAGTGCACACAAAGACAGAGCTCTGCACTGAAACTTCTCGCAAGAGTGACAAGCATATGTACTAAGATATGCAAAAGAACTGCTCTCTCCACCAGCAGACAGCAGTGCTTACTATGCAATGAGAGTGCATTTGCCTCAGTACCAAAAACTGCCTCTTGTATAAAAATCATTACTTTACAGCGGGAATATGCACTAATCTCTCTCTAGTACCTTAAACATGCATATACCTGCAGGAGAACAGTTGCAGTTCTTAAAGAATGAACTGCCATTTTAAGCCAACATTAGAAGACTGTATTAATCTTCAAATATTTAAAAGCTATTAAGGAAAGCAATCAGTAGTACCTTCAAATATTTTGTTTAAAAAATTAACAACATGACAAACAATAACAACAATAATACAATACAACAACAACAGTAAAAACAACAAACTTTCCACATTATGACTGATCTTTTCTGATTTATAAAATATACAAAAAAGAGTTCAGCAGGGTCAGCAAGAAAAGGAATACTCCATGAGTACCACTGGCATGTGGCAACATTTGAGGGCTATGCACCCTCAACACCTTGCTCAGGCTTACATAACTGGAGCTGCAGAGCTGGATAACTCCTCAGGGGTGTCCTTATTGTTTGAACCTGGTGACACTGTACCTGCCCAAGTACTCAAGCACATAACAACCCTCCTTATATAACTAACACACTTTTTGTCGCATAAGTAAGCAGATTATTTTGTCATCAAAAACAAGTAGAGTCGATCTACAAGCGTCTCCAAGGGTACAAATGTCACAGTAGGCAGTAAGAACAACATCAGTTGTGCAATTACATTTTTAATGCCTTTACACACAGTTACTATTCCATCTTTCTTCCAAAGTAAACAATTTTTGTTTCCTCCATACTGTGTAACATGGTACTTCTTCTTTTCAGAGCTTCTGTTTTCTATTTTCTTCCTAAAAAAGACAGAGTAATCAAACAATATGAAATTACATACTGATCAGCAATTCATAACAAGGATACGTCACTGCATTCTCTGAAGATTTCTAGATTTGTCACCCACATTCATATGCTTATATGTACCTCACCACTAACTTTATGTTTCCTTCTGTTAAAAACAATCCGCAGCCTCAAACACTGCATTTTCATCCAAAATGAAGTTATAACATTCCTTCAAACATTGCTCCATAATAATTTGTGAAGTAACACCTTCCTCTTTACACACCTCTCCTCACAGTGAGCACAATGATTTACTCTAGAGATGGCAATGCCTCCATTCAAATATCTCATAAGAGTAAAATATGTGCACAGTAATGTTCATACAAACCCTTAGCCTTGTATTAAGGGATTGCAGATGATTTGTTTTTATAATTTCGGAAACACTGCCTATCTTACTTACAACTACATACAGATTGAACATTTCATTTTTTAATACAACATCCAATGCTTGAAGATATCTCTCCACAATCTCAAGTCTATGTCTCAAACCCTATATTTATAAACATCGACATCTAGAAACAGCTTTTCACTTTCTAAACTTTGTATAGAATACATTTACCAACAGTACTGTACTGATTGACACCTCAACAAAGATCATAAAGTACATTTATAATCACCTGAACTTAGAGCAGTTTCTTATATAGAGCTGAAAACACCAGTGTGTCTCAGTTCCAAATTCAGTCACTTCTGCTGAACACAACTCCAACAGGCTTCCTTCTCCTCCAAATGCCTTTTTCTGCACCCAATCATATTACAGCATGTTTTGTTCCATGCAATAAGAATGCTAACTATTGGTTGAGCATCAACCATTTTTTGTTACTCCCCCCATTGATTTATCATAAAACACCTCATGGCAGGCTCAGTATTTTTCCATGTAGGACTCATGAGATGCTTGTGGGATCATAAACTACCTTGTGGCAGGCTCAGTAATTTCCCCTCAGTTCTCACAAGCCTCTCACAAGAGCACACATGTCCATGCAGCAAGCTTCACTTCCCGAAGCTTGTGAGCTACTCTCATGGGAGTCTCGCGGAATCGCTACAAAACTGTAGGGAAATGGTAGTATGTGGTACAAAGTATCCTCTCAACTGAAACCTATGTCTTACATGACAGGTGTGTGTATAGTAGGTTTTGGAGAGAGACTGGCCTCTCCACACACACCACTGTCTCTACATCTAAGTAGTGGTGTGTATGAAGGGACTGGCCTCTCCTGTGATATCCCTCTCTTGGTTGATGGGTGTGTATAGGAGGGTATGAGAAGAGACTGGCCTCTTCCCCCAGATCTCTCACTTACACGAAAGGTATGCGTAGTAGGGTGCCCTCACTTTCCACACCTCTTTCTCAGATAACGTTAGTTCATAGTAAGGTGTGTACATAGACTGCCCTCTCCTGCCATACCTCTCTCTCAGATGACAGGTTTGCATAGTAGGGTATATGGAGAGAGACTGCCTCTCCACTAACTCCTCTCTTTCAGATGACATATGTATATATTAGGGTGTGTTCATGCACTCAACTCTTCTGTAGACCTCTGTCTCATACGATGGTTGTATATAGTATCCATGGAGCAATTTGCACTGATGATTTATGTCTTTTGATTTTATTTAATCCTACTCAGTCATAGAAATGTGTATTTAGGGTTTGATTTTGTCTGATGCATCTATGTGATTATTGGTGCAAACTTAAGGCAGGATTTTGGAAATATGTTAATAATACGTATGATTGTGTGTTCAATGATGCAAAATTACTATGCAATATTTTCCTTTTGAGCAGAATAAAATAACAAGGTATAACCCACATTTTATACATAGCTTATATATTTTTTTAGGTTAGATCATGAAGGAAGGGTTGATTGTCCACTTGGGCACAGCTTTACAATATCACTTTGTAAAATAATTTTGATGTTGCTACTTATTTAAAACAATTATACACACAACCCTGCAATGGCGTGCATGGACACTAAACTGTTTATAATATGCAACAACTTATTCAATCATGGTGAAGAAGACAATAATTTATAATGAAATTCCTTAGGTTTAATAATTAGCAAAATGTGCTCTAAAGCAGTGAACATTACTGAACTCACTATTTCACATTCTTATATTATTTATTGAGCTCATTGTTTCACATTTTTGTATTATTTATCTTACATGCACATTATTTGACATTTGTCTATCATATTATTGCCTGTTTGCATTTATTTAAGAGCAACAATTTATGTAAGAAAATACAAAGTATTTATTTTATGTCGAGCACATTGACATGTCTCATTATAAACAATGAAACAAAAGAGCACTCATTGTGTGAACAAGGCCAGGTAACATGGCCAAAATGCTTTGTGCAGCAGGAACACAATAAGAAGATTGCTGAAACACAGATCCCTAAAGCTGTGCTGGTGCCTTCTCTTTGGATTTTGCATTGACATTTGGAAATATTTTAACAGAGCAGGAAATGGCACTGGAACCAGAGGCGGCCACTTGTTCTGGAGTACCATTGCCACCAGCGAGAGCATGGTTTGTGTGTGTGTGTATATATATATATATATATACATATATATATATATATATATATATATTTCACTGAAAAAAAACAAAGATTACAGAGACGTTATAGTTAGGTTTTGAATTTACGTCATAAAACCATAGAAATTCAGCTGGTATAGTTAGCGGTATTTCAATTAACTATAACTTGGGCCCTAAGGTAACTATGACTCGCACCCCCGCCATGCAGAGTTTTCTCATTCATCGTTTTATTGCAAATGTTGCAGAGATATTATCAATGATGCCATAGAAGATGTCATCTGTGATGTAATATGCAGAGTAATGAACTCAGCATGGTGAGGGCGTGAGTTATAGTTACCTTGGGGCACTAACAATAACTATCTACTGGTGACATGACAGGAGGTAATATATATATATATATTATTTTTGACTTGGTATACTCTTTGCGCAATTTGACGAATCTTGATGAAATTTTCCCCCAAAAAGTTTCTTGTTGAGACTTGTTGTGCACAGAAAGTTTTTGGATAAATCCTTCAAGTGGGGGCCAAGATAAATGGGGGTCATAAAAAGTATGCTTCCCATGTTAATTCCCATAGATATTTTAGACACAACTGCAACCCGAACCGCTATACTGAATTACACCAAATTGGGCAGGAAGGTCACTCCTGGTTCAGAAAGAGCCCTTTTTGTTATTTGGTATAAATCTGTTCAGTAGTTTTTGAGATATTAAAGGAAAAATAAATGTGTATATTCGGGCGGAGCCTATGCACAGATCTCATGGTGAGATCTGATTGGCTGTCAGCACTTCAACCAGAAAGTGATGGCACCCATCTTCTGACCCCTACATGATAGCACCCCACTGAAATGCATTGTAGTGAATGGTAGGCTTTGAGGGTCACAAAAAGGAGAACGTATAAAGGGTGAGAAGATATTTTAGTTACAATATAAATCATTTGTTGCTAAGGTGATTTTATCCCGTGAAAAAGTCTTCTACTGTGATTTCATTAATCATGTTTGAGGGAAAACTGTTTTCTCATGATTTTCCCCTAGAGGTTTTTGATGGTGCTCCAGATGCTAAAATGAGAGCAAATATTCTGTAAATTCACATTATCTTTCTCAGATATATGAGAATGAAGTCTGGCATTCTCAGTAAAACATGGACTTCCAATAGGAGCAGCCAGACTGTCAGTTGATGCTCTTGTGTTCTACTGCATCCTCCACGAGTGCTCTCAAGAACAACTAGAGAGCCAATAGTCCTAATTATGACAAACGTCTGGCACACCTGAAGCCATCTTGATTGAATCATACTGGTAAACCTTAATACATTTTATCTACAAAGGAACAAAATGAGGGAGTTTATTTTGTCATAGCAATCATGGTTAGTGCTGTAGAAAGAAGAAAATGAGGACATGTTTTAAGTGAGTTCTGAAATATCTTCCTGTTGTACTTCCAATAGGAGCAGCTTGTCATTTGATTCCCTTGTGCAGCCTCCCAGGGTGTTCTAAAGAACAACTAGAATGTTAACAGTCTTACTTATGACAAAAGTGTGGCACATATGAAGCCATCTTGATTGAATCAAACTGGTAAAACCTAGATCATTTAATTTAGAGGAACAAAATCCATGGTTTCATTTTTTCATAGAAATCATGGTTAGCGCTTTTGAAACAAAAATTAGGACTTGTTTTAAGTGAGCTCTCAAATATCTTCCTCTTTTATTTCAATAAAAAAATTTGACCTGTAGACCAAAACATGCACTTTCAACACCAGCAGCAGACTGCCAGTAAACTCGCTGGTTGGTGATCAGTAGTTTACTACAGTATTCTAATGAGCAACTAGAGTGATACATTCTGAATTTATGCCAATCAAAATTGAGGCACATCTGACGGTCATCTTGATGGAATCAAAGTGGAAAACTGAAAGCATTTTTTACTTAGGATACTGCAAAAAATGTGGAGATTAGGGACCTTCATAACAATAAGTCTCCCAAGATGGCTAACAGAGAAAAAAGAGCCCAAATGTAGCACAAATCTCACCTAAAGTAGCCCAAACATAGCACAATGTCAGAAATTTGCTAAACACTTAGGGACATATCTATAGTTTTTAACGCACAACTGCGCAGTTGTGCGTCAAAATATTTAGCGCCGGCTAACGCCATTCCAACGCACCATGCGGGCGCCTTATTTATGGAATGATGATAGCCGGTGCTGCAGACTGGCTGCGTCAAAAAAAATGACTCACAGCAGGCAGCGCCGGCGTATGAGAAAATGGGGGTTGTGCGTCACAAAATGGTGCACGTCAGGTCTGAGGCAAAAATCAGGCCTCAAACCGGACTTGCGCTATTTTTTTTTTATGCCCAACCTCCATTGACATGACTCCTGTCTTAGCAAAGGCAGGAGTCATGCCCCCTTGCCCAATGGCCATGCCCAGGGACTTCTGTCCCCTGGGCATGGTCATTGGGCATAGTGGCATGTAGGGGGGGGGCAAATCTGGCTCCCCTAAGCCACTTAAAAAAAACTAAACAAAAATCCTTACCCCAACTTACCTCAACTTCCCTGGGATGGGTCCCTCCATACTTGGATGTCCTCCTGGGGTGGGCAAGGGTAGCAGGGGGTGTCCCTGGGGGCAGGGGAGGGCACCTCTGGGTTCCTTCCGAGCCCACAGGTCCCTTAACGCCTGCCCTGACCAAGGCGTTAAAAAACGGCGCCCTCAAGCTGTGCGCCGTTTTTTAAGACCCACCCCCTCCTGTGCGTCAAATGACGCCAGAGTATAAATAAGGCGCACAGGCCTTAAAGTCATTTTTTTTTGGAAGGGAACGCCTACCTTGCATATCATTAACGGGAGGCAGGTTCCCCCTTAGAAAAAATGACGCACATGGTGGGATTTTGACGTCCGCGGGGTTGGGCGTCAAAGTATAAATATGGGGCAGGGTTTGCGCCGAATGTGCGTCAACATTTTTTACGCACATTCGGCGCAAGCAGAGTATAAATATGCCCCTAAGTTTCCACGAAGCATGGTACTACATGGAGAAAATTGACTCACTTTTTATAGTCTCCTTGCTGTCACTTTCTTCTGTCTCATAGAATACATACTTATTGCCCAGATAAGAATTGCAGAAAACAGTGGGTGCTCTTTAATTACAAAATGTATCTTTTATCAGTTAATTCACCATTCATTATCTCTATTTGATTTACTCCTCGATTCCAAGGACTCCCTCAACTGACACCCTTCCCTACACCAGTGTGTATCGACAACGAGGAGGCTCTGCCACTCATTTTTTTGAATCCTTAATTTGTAATCAATAAATGCTTAAACAGTTTCATAAAAAGTGAAAAAAATAAAAATCTTTTGAGCTACAATTCACACTTTGTGGCAGATTTATACTTTTATTCTGTTGCAAAACCATCCATACCACATGACTCCTTTCTTAGAAAAGACAGGAGTTATGCCCACCACCCCAATGGCCAGCAGGGTGCCCCAAGTTGGGGCCTCAATGGCACTTTAATTAAAAAAAAATACTTACCTATACTTACTCTACTTACGTAGCATGGGGTCCCCCATCCTCCGGTGTCCCTCTGGTGTGGGTGAGGGTGTTCCTGGGGCATTAGGAGGTCTCCTTTGGACCCATTCCGTGGTGTTTAACCATGGAAATGGATCCACAGGTCCCCTAACACCTGGTCTGACCCAGGTGTTAAATAATGGTGCAAAGCAATCTTTGCACCATTATTTAGCCCCTCCTCCCACTTGTGCGTCATTTAGCACTGGGGATAAATACGGGGCTGTGAGGTTACCACCATTTTTAGATGGGAACCCCTACCTTGCATCTCATTGACGCAAGTTAGGTTCATGCATCTACAAAATGGTGCAAACTCCAATATCGTGTCTAACGTCAAAATATAAATATGGAGTTAGTTTTGCACCGAATTTGCGTAAAAAAATGATGCAAATATGGCACAAATAGAGTATAAATATGCCCCTTATATCAGTTTCAAAATTGTTGATGGTTGCAGGTATTATCTTCCTAAAGAGAACACATTTCATCCATAGCCCTATACAGGATACAGAGATCTCATAAGCACCTTAAGGTCTGTGCCAAAAATCCTTCCCGGCATTACTCTCTCGTGTGTATACACGATCTGCACCCAGAGCACAGAGATTTCAGAATGCTAGTGGTTTTCAGTGGTCTGGCACTGGCAGTGAAACAGAACAGAATGCCTGTGTTGCTTGGTGACCAAATCGCCGCAGATCCAAGTGCCTGAATGACCATTATATTCTGTGGACAGGGGCAACAAGAAACCTTTACTCAGAAAGGCACTCAACCATCATGTGTTCTCTTAAGATCAGTCCCTGATCAATAAGGCTTTCATACCAGTTGAGAATTCTCTCATAGGGATATAATTGGAGGAAATAAGTTATTGGTAAAAAAATTCTGTTAAAAAGTCTCAATGACAACTTGACTGGTTTAAGTGCTAAGGCAACTGTACTAGGGACGTGATTAGCATACCATGTGCCTATTAAATAAAATTCAGAATTATGTTTTTTTTCTTGCAGGTCATCATGTCTACGATCAATATGTCACTTGCAGGCATTTTCTGCAACACCTCAGAGCTAGCAACCTATGCTAAATTCAACTCATCAGAAGATCAAGCCATATTTCAAAACCTTAGTTGCTCTCTTCCAACAGAGAAAACCAAGATGGCTGCTCAGGTTTTTATGCATAATGTCGACATTCTAAAGCTCCTCATGGCTGTGAGTATAAACGTTTTTATACTGTGTTTTTTTTTACAATCAGTTTACTAAAACCTTTCAGTTTCCTAACGTGAGGATGTGCTACGTACATGTTTTAGCGTATAAATTCTACTTGCCATTAAGCAAGGCTAAGAAATAATACAAATGCTATAGCGCCTATAATTCAGAATAATTGCTTTAACATTGTTTTACTTAACAAACACCCTAAAGCTTACATTGTAATACACAAGGGGCTCATTCCACCGCCCGCCAAAGTCTCCTGTCGGGGTGACCGCCTATGCAGCTGTCCCTCTGCAGGCCCTATTACGAGTTTCCCACTGGGCTGCTGGGTGGAAACAGAGTTTCCGCCTGCCGGCCCAGCCGGTGACTCACCACAACATTGATGCTGGCTCGAAATTGAGATGGGGGCAAAGTTGCGGTGCGTCGGATGCGACCGCACCCGTTGCGCTTTTCACTGCTCTAATTTGGGCACTGAAAAGTGCAATGGGGCTATCAATGGGGGCCCCTGCACTGCCATTGACAAGTGCATGTGCAGAACAGGGGCCCCCATGGGGCCCTAGATGCCCCCTCTCTGCTAGCCTAAGCATGGCGATCCGACCAATATGCAAAGGCTGGCAGAAAGGGGACTTGTAATTCCGGAGGGCAGCCCTGCTTGCAGTGCTGCCCCGGCCAATTAAGACCGCTGGCACTGCCAAGCTGTCGACTGGCGGCAACCTTAAGGTGCCGGCGGTCGGACCGTGGCAGCTCTGCCACGGTCATAATATGGCGGTCGGACCGCTGCTTTCGCTGTGGTCCAACCGCCATCGCGAGTCTGGCTCCTGATGAGGCCAGTGTATTTGTGCCACTCTTTAAATGTCACAAAACTGTGAGGTAACTTGACATAATCTGTCTGGACAAAGAATATGTATAACACAAAGGACTCCAAAGGCAAGAATGGCATAGGATGAGTGTGGCATGCGGTGGTTCAGTAAATAGGCACAGAAGTCAGTAGAGTTTGCAGAGGCCTTGAGTTTGTCATTGGTGCATTTTTGTGATTGGTTTACACATTGATTGTCCAATTGACATATATGTACGAAAATCTTTTTTTGTTTTGCTTATAAATTTGGAGCTGTTTGCCAATCCTTTTCCCAAAAAAAGTTACACAACCTCAGCTCCTTCCTCGTTTTGGGGTGATCTATCAAGCAGGGGCTAAGAACAAGGGGTGGGTCCCAAAACACTTTTTGCCCATGCATTTTTCTTAGGACAATTAGAGGAAGATACAAGAAAAACAGCTGACAATAATTACACCAAATTTGGCGAAAGCTAGTGCTTTATTCAGAAAGTGTGCTTTTGTGATTTGGTGTAATTCTGTCAAGCTGTTTGAGAGAAATTAAGGTTCAAACTTGTAGACATCTGTTGCTGCGATTTACATAAGTATAAGTTGCACCACTGTGATTCACTGTTTATGTCCTTAGGTATTACATCACAAATGACATCTGAAATCAATGCACGTTATACTCCCCTTAGCATCCCCTTGGCACCTCCCCTTCCCTTTGTGAAAGTTAAAAGGAATTTATTGGAGAGTGGGCAGTAATCCACAGGACCATTTTTAGACGCAGCCCTTTTTCCTTAAATTAAAATAGAGTGCACTTTAGAAAAAAAGCTGACCGTTTGATATGGTGGTCTGTCAACCACAGCAGGCCACCATCGCTGTGATGGCATCCAAACACAGAGAGAAATAATTTACGATCTACTTCATGAATGTTGATGAGGTAGGTAGAATTATGACTCACTATGGTTTGGAAATGTTCACCAAATTATTTAAAATTCCCAAAAAGTTGGTGCGCAATTTTTGACCGATTTTGCAAATTGATAAGGTTGCACGTCGGACCCATGCTGTATACGCTCACCTGTCTCAGTACTTCCAGATATGTAAGCATGCCAACAAGAAAGGTGAAAGGCTTTGACTAAGAAAATGAGGCTCCATGAGGCTCCATCCATACCCAAAAGAGAGTACATCGAGTACCTCATAAAATGTTAACTGCACACCTAATAGAACGGCAGTAAAGCATAGAGAAGTGGTCTGGCACCAATGAATAGAGTGGACGGAGCTCCATGAACAAGAGAACTAAGGATACCATGGTCAAAAAGGGCTCCTCAAGTTCTGAAGGCCAAATAGAGAAATACAGGCCCTGAATATCTAGGCCTGGCCTTGCTGCTTTACTGACAATGAGGATCCCAAATGGATGTGAGAGGTGCGGGGAGACATGAGAATCGAGTCTGGAGAGGAGGTGAGTGTGCAGAAGAGAGCTAGTATACAAAATTACCCCTCTGTAGACAGTAAGAGGCCAAAGATGCAATGGAACAATGGAGGTTAATCTGAGAAAAAACAGTGAACCTTGGAGATGCTCCAGAGGTTGGCACTTGAGGAGTCTATATGAAGCCAACCTGTGAAATAACATAAAAGGGGTGATTCGCATATAGCTTCCAAGGGCATACACAAACTATTCAATATAGCTCCAGTTGCTGGCTAGACCTCAGAAATGGAAACCTGACAGAACATAGACTGTAAAAGGACAGGATGAGGAACATGACTGTCAATTTGGCTGTAGAGACAAAACATGAGATGCCTGCAAACCACAGTTATAAAGGTTAAAAGTCACATAGATGAGCTTCAGTGTTTCACATTAGCAGATTATTAAAGCATTAAATAGCCTGAAAAACCTTCTCAACATCAAGTCCGTGGTAGGAAGTTCACCCTGAGAGGCAACTCTTGGTTACAGTGGGGACCTAGTGCTTGTGAAATCAGTGTCATAAAAAAAACCTGTTCCAAAAGGACATACAAAGATAGGACATTAGCATAAGGAAGCAAACAAAGTGTTGGTTGCAAATCAATGAAACATGGTCCACTTGACCAAAGGTGACCATTAGCAGATCCTGTACAGTATAAAGAAGGAATGAAGTGAGGACCTTTAATCAGATTTCCTGTAGGTTTGCCATGTCCTGATTGGAGCGCAGACCTTGCTGAGATGAGATATAGACCAGGTAGGCTAAAGATACAGCAAAGACTTTGAACATCTCGACAGCTGTGTCAATGTTACAGTGAACAACATGAATATAGATGGCGAAGACAACAATACCATGGAACTCATAAAAGTCTTCCTTACTGAAATTCTAAGCCTTACATAGGGAAAAATGGGAATGTTAGACTTGGCGTCCTTGACATAGTCTCCCCTGTCTTTTTTGCTTCTGCTTCCTGTTTTGACTGTGCTGGACCTTGTTTTTGCTGTTTTGGTACTCTGGGCACTTCACAACTGCTGACCAGTGCTAAAGCGCAAGTGCTCCCTGTGTACATTGTATGTGTGATTGGTTTATCCATGAATGGCACATTTGATTTACTACTAAGTCCCTAGTAAAGTGCACTGGAGGTGCACAGGGCCTGGTCATCAAATGCTACTAGTGGGCCTGCAGCACTGATTATGCCATCCACATGAACAGCCCTATAAACATGGCTCAGACTTGCCACTGCAGTGTCTGTGTGTGCAGTTTTAAACTGCCAACTCGACATTGCAAGTGTACCCACTTGCCAGGCCCAAACCTTCCCTTTTTGTACATGTAGGAACCCCTAAGGAAGGCCATAGGTAGCACAATGGACAGGGTGCAGTGTATGGTAAAGATGGGACATGTACTGATGTGTTTTACACTTCCTAACATTGAAATACTGCCAAATTAATTTTTCACTGTTGCAAGGCCTATGTCTCTCATAGGTTAACATGGGGACTGCCTTTAAATATTCTTTAAGTGCAGTTACCCTTTGGGAGCAGATGGAGAAATGGAGTTTATGATCTCTGAATTCACAATTTAAAAATACACCTTTTGGTAAAGTTGTTTTTTAGATTGTCAGTTTGAAAATGCCACTTTTGGAAAGTGGGCATTTTCTTGCTTAAACCATTCTGTGACTCCGCCTGCTTGTGTATTCCATGTCTGGGTCAGACTGACAGTTGGGCTGTTTGTGAATCTCCAGTAGAAAGTGACACAAAGGGAGCTGGGGTGTAGCCTGTATATCCTCATAGGCCTCTGGGCTAGAGTGGAGCGAGGAGTGGTCTTACACCTGAATGGGCTGTGCCTGTACTCACACATTGCAATCTCCAACCCCTGGTGTGTGTCTGGAGCCAGGCCTGGACAAGGATCTTGTGAACAACAGAGACTTTCCTTTGAAGTTTGCCTACTTCAAAGGCAGAAAGGGGTATACGTAGTGGACCCAAAACCTCAGATTTTCAGATTACTTCTAGAACGAAGAGGAATCTCTGCCAAGGAGAAGAGCTGAAGGTGGAATACTGCCCCTTTACCTGTAACTGTGAATTGCTAGGTTGGCCTGCAGTTGCTGCCTCTGCCTGAAAGAGGACAAAGTTTCGTCTTTGTGGTATATTCCTGCTTGTGAAGTGTCTCCAAGGGCTTGGACTGAGCTTGCCTCCTGTTTTGAAGACTCAGGACCATCAAAGACTTTCTCTGACAGCACTTGGACTCTCTGCTGAGACTCCTGCCCTGCCAAGTGGTACCCTATCCAGTCCCTGGGCCCTTGAAAGGTGAAGCTGGTAGAATCAAGGTGGAAATCCATGCACAGGAGCTGTGCAGGGAACATTTTGATGCACCACTTGCACCTTGCTTCTATTTTTTTGTGATTTTGAACGTCTCTTGGGAACTCTCTGGACTACTTTTGGAACTTTGTATTTTTTGAGTACTCACCAACATGTCTCAATCTGGGGATACACCAGCTGTGGCTATTAAGGCTGTTTTTGAGTTGAAGACACTTGAGGAATACACAGTTGCTCAACTGAAGCAGTTTTGTAAGGATATTGTCTGCCCAATCAAGAGCTCTGCCAGGAAGGAGGAGCTGCACAAAGGCATTGAGGGCGCTGGATCAGAGGAGGCAGTCTAGCAGAGATGGTGTCAGCAGTACCTCAGTACAGCCTGAGAGGAGCGTGCACATTCCTAAAGGCCTGGTGAAGGATTACAAGAGGGAGGATGACATCTATCTGTGCTTCAAGGGGTATGGATCAGCTCTCCACATGAACATGGTCCCTGTGGAAGCACTTCAAGGTAGAGGGGAGGGACACTTGGACAACCTTAGGGGATCCTCAGGTACTCACTTACACTATCATGAAGGATTCTCTACTCACAAGATATGTTCTCACCCCTGAGGAGTAGAAGGGTAAGTTTAAACAAAAATAAAAAATCCCAAACCTGGTTAGAATGTGTTGACTCTTTTTGGAGGTTACTGGATGGTTGGGTGAAGGGCAGTAAGATGACAACTTATGAGGGGCTGTACAATTTAATTGCTTGGGAGCATTTGTATAGTTTTTGTTTTGCAGAGCTGCACCAGCACGTAATTGACAGCAAGCTGACTGACCCCAGGAAGCTTGCTCTGGAAGCGGACTGGTGGTAAAGCACCAGGGTCCAAAAGAGGTATGGGGGAGACTCCTCCAAGGGTGGGCAGGGTCCCCATCTGAAGAAGTGGGGGAAGGGGAGTTCTCTAAAGGGCCCCAACCTAGCTCCCAGGGTAAAGCTTCCCAGCCCCCAGTTAAAAAAGAAACCATGAGTCTTTACAGGAAAACCTGCAGAGAGGGGTCCCCACAAGTGTAATGCATATGATCAGATAGGTCACATGAGGAGGACCCCAAATGTTCCAAGGGGACACAGGCACCCATTGGTGCTCAGTCACAGGGTTTGGCCAGTGTAGCTCTTGGGAAGGAGTTGGTTCCAGGTGGGCGGGAGCCAGCACAGATGACCCTTGTCTCACTAAGGGACAGTGAGATGGTCCAGAGGACCCTCGTGCCTGAAAACACTAAGAAATACAGGCAGGGGGTAACCATTAATGGACAGAGGGTAGAGGCTCTGAGAGACACACGGGTCAGTGTGACTACTGTGAGGAGTCACCTTGTGTCTGAAGAGCAGGTAGTTCCCCATGCACTTCACCATGTAGTTGCAGTCTACAACTCTGATTGCCTGTGCAAAGTGGCACAGGCTCCCTTTGAATGGGGGCGGGGCTCTCAGGTGCCTTGAGAGCAGCTCTAAGTCCAACCATGCCTGTGAATTGCCTGCTTGGCAATGACCCGGAGGATTCCCCTTGGAAGGAGGTGGAACGTTGGTCTCACTTGGAGATGTTGGGTCTGCCTGGATGTGTGTTTGTGTCCAACCGGCCAATGGCAGTCTGTCAGGGTTATCAGGAGTCCCTGGAGCCTGAAGGTGTGGCCCAGATGCCTAACAGAAGGAGAAAGGGCAAGAGGCATGGGAAACTCAACCCAGAAGTTCCCACGGTCCGGGAGGAGGCTGAACAAAAGGGGGACGCCCCGGAGCCTACAGAGGATCAGGTGGCTGACCTGGGGGAGGTGCCCGAGCTGACTGAGTGGCAGCAGGAAGGGGGTCCCACCAGGGAAGAATACTGTGAGAAACAGAAAACACGCCCTACTCTGGAAGGTTTGCGGCAGTGGGCTGCAGACCAGGCATCTGGCAAGGAGTGTGGTTCACACTTGATTTATTGGGAGGCTAGCCTCTTGTATAGCGAGCCTAAGGTTGCTGAGCCTGGGGCAGCCCGTGTGCTGGTGGTACCTCAGTGCTTCAGAGCCCACCTACTGGGTCTGGCTCATGTTGTGCCTTTATCTGGTCATATGGGACAGGACAAGACCTTTGAAAGGCTTGTCACCCACTTTTACTGGTCCCAAATGCGCAGGCACTCTGATGCACACTGTAGGTCTTGTCAGACTTGTCAAGCAAGTGGCAAAAGTGAGGGGAAATGTACGGCTCCCCTCCAACCTTTTCCTGTAATCAGCACTCCCTTTGAAATGGTGAGTATGACATTTGGGGGCCTCTGGATCCCAAGACAGCCATGGGCAACAGGTTTATTCTGGTCTTGGTGGACCATGACACCTGGTACCAAGAAGCGATCCCTTTTAGATCAATCAATTGACCCTCATGGGGTTCCCCAAGGAGGTAGTAGCTGACAGGGGTACCAACCTCATATCTGCTTACATGAAGTCTCTGTGGAAGGAGTGTGGGGTGACCTACAAGTTCACCACTCCTTACTACCCCCAAGGAAATGGTCTGGTTGAGAGATTCAACCGCACTTTGAAGGGCATGAGAATGGCCTGTCTAGGCCCCTGAGGCGTAAGTGGGAAGTCCTTTTGCCATGCCCTCTGTTTGCCTGCAGGGAGGTGCCACAAAAGGGACTTGGTTTTAGCCCCTTTGAATTGTTGTATGGACACCCTGTGAGAGGTACTCTGAGTCTAGTTAGGAAAGACTTGGAGAAGTCCTACAGCAAGACCCCCCACATGTATTTAGCTTCATGCTGGCTTTTAAGAACCAGAAACCTGCTTCAGGAAGTGCACTCAGGAGAACCTGGAAGCAAGCCAGGAAGACATGAAACGCTGGTGTGATCAGAGTACCACGCTGTTTGAGTTTCAGCCTGGCCAGAAAGTGTCAGTAATGGTCCCAGTGGAGTCTCGGGCTCTCCACGACAAGTGGACTGGGCCTTTTGAGGTGGTGGAGCACAAGAGTCCTATCCGGTGAACTTGCTGACTTCCAGGAACCCTTTGTGGGTTCTGCATGTGAACCGCCTCAAGCCTCACTTTGAGAGCTCTGAACTGACAATGCTCCCCAAACAGATAATGGGATAAAGGAAAAGAGTGAGCCTCTTCATGACCTCCTGTCTGTTAAGAACAAAGATGGGTCTTTGGAGGGTGTGAACCTCTCCCCCTCACTGACCCCAGAGCAACAGAGGGACTGTCACCAGGTGTTGGGACAGTTTGCCTCATTATTTTCCGTGATCCCAGGGGGTCAATCATTTGTGTACACATTTGTGTACACCATAAAATATACAGGGTGACTGAGAAGGTCAGGACTAACATTAAGGATGAGGTATCCAAATTGTTGGCCCTTGGGGTTATTTAATTCATTAGTAGCCCATATTCCAGTCCAGTGGTCTTGGTCCAAAGGGCTGCTGCCCCCGGTGCCACTCCAGGACTCAGATTCTGTGTGGACTACCGTGTACTGAATGCCATCACGAAGACAGACGCGCACCCACCCCCCGAGCTGATGAGCTCATTGATCCGTTGGGAGCTTCCAAGTTTCTCAGCATGTTTGATCTAACGTCTGGGTATTGGCACATTGCTGTGACTGAGGGGGCAAAGGAGAGGGTTGAAGGACTTCAGTGCAGCCTACTTGGATGACATTGCTGTGTTTAGCTCCAGCTGGGAGGGACACTTGCAGCACTTCTGCAAAGTGTTGGAGGCTCTGCAGAAGGCAGGCCTCAGTATTAAGGCGGGTGAGTCCCAAAAAGGGCAGGGCTCTGTGGTGTACTTGGGACACTAGTTCGGGAGTGGCCAGGTGGCACCCCTACAACCAAAGATTGGCAGAATTCTGGCTTGGAAACCCCCCCAAGACCCAGACTGAGGTAAGAGCCTTTTTAGGTCTCACAGGATACTATTGAAGGTTTGTAAAGGTGTATGACACTATTGTTGCTTCCTTGATGAGTTAACCTCCAACAAGCAACCTAAAAAGGTGATCTGGACTGAGGCTTGCCAAACAGCCTTTGTTGCCCTGAAGGTAGCCACATGCATGGCACCCGTGCTGAAGGCGCCGGACAAGGAGTTTGTCGTGCAGACTGAAGCATCAGAGAATGGTGTGCTTGTGGTACTACCACAGCTAAATGAAGAAGTCCTAGACCAGTCTGTAGCCATTATCAGCAGGAGGTTACTTCCCTGGGAACGTAGGTGGAGTTAAATTGAGTGGGTCTCTCTGCTCTGATTGTGCTGGCTGCCAGGGGACTCGGTGTCCCACAACTCACCGGACCAGGAAGGGGGTGGAGCCAAAGGTGCGAGCTCTACAAAGCGCATCTTACCCCCAGCAACATGGGGTTGTCTCTGCTCTGATTGTGCTGCCTGTCAGAAGACTTGGCGTCCCACAACTCGCCGGACCAGGAATGGGGATGACCCAAAGGCACGAGCGCTACAAAGCGTGTCACGCCCCCCGCAACGCGGGGATCTCTCTGCTCTGATTGTGCTGCCTGCCAGGGGACTCGGCGTCCCACAACTCACAGGACCAGGAAGGGGGCAGGGCCAAAAGCATGAGCGCTCCAAAGCGTTTCACGCCCCCCCACCGCAATGCGGGGATCTCTCTGCTCTGATTGTGCTGCCTGCCAGGGGACTCGGCTTCCCACAACTGGACCAGGAAGGGGGCAGAGCCAAAGGCGCGAGCGCTATAATGCGCGTCGTGGCCCCCCCGCATCGCCCGTTGACCGGAAGAGCCCGGGGTGGGCCACATCTCTTGGCTTCAAGGTAGACGCTTTCCTCTTCAATTTTTCAACAGTTTTTTCATATACTCACCGGCTTTTTTGATAACATCTATAAGATGGGAAAGCGCAAAGCGCAAGGTAGTCCTGCGATGGCAGCCATATTATCTAAAATTCCTAAGCCCCAAAAAAATTCAAAAAGACTAACAAATTGCGCTACCGATGAGATTGATACCTTAATTGAGGATGTGAAATCGCTGTTAAATGGGAAGGAGAGTTGAGCTTCCAAAGAACCAACCAGTGTCTCCCTTTCATCCTTTTTTTAAACTAGAGCATCAAAAAGGCCCACTGCAGTGGGCTCCATGGACCTTGCCCCAATCCTGGTACCTAAAGCGGGGTTGGATGGTGTAGTCAAACTAGTGGCTCCCAGTAAAGACCTTACCCAAATGGTAGACATGGGTGTTGCTGATGGAAGTAATACAGTCCATGACATACCCTGTTCAAATTGTTCTTCTGTTTTAGGAGGCCTTGATCTAAATATAGAGGAAAGTTGCCCGGATTCCAATTTACGAATGTCTGGTAGTCAGTCTATGGGTGAAAATTTCCAGGCAGACGTGGTTAATTTAATTGTAGACCTAAAGCAAGAGATCAAGGCATCTGACCTGGGGGCTGAAAAACTATTGTCTAGTGCAGGCCAACTTTTGGGTCCTATGTAAACTTCTAGAGAACCCAGCTCTAGTAACCGTTTCCCACAGTCTAGCTCCTACACTGGAGATCCACAGAACATTCCCACTAGGCAACGCACAGGGAAAAATCATAATCCTAAATGTGGTAATTCAATATATATGTGTAACGTTCTGAAATTAGTATCAAATTTGTATGAAGACATCCTGTCGTTAACGTATAAGGCTTTTCATTGGATTAGACATGTCAGGAATTGTGCCTCCATTATTCATTCAGATGTTATCTTCGCAAAACTTCACATAGGCAAGATAGGCCATGTGGACACAGTGAGCTAGTATTAGCAACTCCTGACTTGGCCAATGGCCTGTTATCCATAGAGGCACGAAACCCACTATGGAATAGATTGAATATCACTCTTCAACAAAATCATCCTTCTGGGGATGCTTCTGATAAGGAACCTGTGGCTGCCCCGGAAAATGGGGTGGCTACTATGGGATCTTTTGACCTACCGTCTCTCACCCCAATGGCCCCTATTTCGGATATTCCCTGGAGGGAGCATGAAACCTGGGCAAAGAGGCTTAAATCTCCAAGCAGAAGGCTAAGTTCAAATTCATTAGACATTGATTGACTCAAAGAAGAATTAACACTGCGGAATACTGTTTTATTTCATGAGGGTGGGAATCCATTTAGTAACTTGGAGGGCAGTTTCCAGGAGTCGTGCCAGACGGGTGACTCACTGGAAAAGAATTCAAGTTTACAAGACGGCTTACTATCCTCGCCTTTAGTGTCTTGCTGGTGGTTACCAATGGTTCTTATCCTATACCCAGGCCTTTCCATTCCACTGTAATTTCCTGGATCATAGCTGGTTTACGAAACAAGATTGGTGATCCAGACTGGGGCTCTCTCATTGATTCCTGTAGTATTTGCCTCTTCCAGGAAACATGGGCCACTACAAATATAAATAGGCGAGGGTTTATATCATTTTGCAAAGAGGCCATCCCCTCATCTGCGAGGAGGGCAGGAAAGGGTCTTATGACATAGATAAAGATCTCAAATGTAAGGGAAGTGAAGGAAATCAATGTGAATTCACCTGACATTTTGGCTGTTTTAATTAAACCAAAACTGTGTCCCTTGCTTTTGTGTGTAAATCTTTACAATAGGCCAGGTCCTTCCAGCAAAACTTCAGAAACTATATCCTTGCTAAATACTCTTGTGGCTGATTTACTTCCTTCACATCTTGCTATTATAGCTGGTGACTTTAATGCTTTATTAGAGCCCAATTCACTTTTTGCAGAGCTAGTCCAGGAAGAGGACGAAATATGGGGAATTCCATCTTTTCACACGTTGAGAAATCAGTTCAAATCTAGTCCGAGGGTGTGGCAGGTTACTGAGCTAATCCTGCTATATACCCTATGGCCAGGAAACTGGCGTTTTTCCCTCGGACATTCCAGCACATTCTACTTTTTCTGGAGGGTCCTACAGTAGCTTGATTGACTATTTGCTTATTGATATCAGGACTTGTTCTCCTATTTTACCAAACTCTATAGCCAGGATTCCGACTTTTCAGTGGGTACAAAGGAGGTGCTTATGGCTGGGATTGACTGGGCAGGTGCTCTTGCACCTTTTACTATGAAAGAAACAGGATTCCATCTGATTTGTATAAGTCAGATCTGACACTATGGGGCCCTTATATCAATAAAGTCTCAAATGCTATCTTGGAGAGTAATATTTTTCCTCACTTGTCGAAGGCGAGAGACGGCCACGATGGACCAGGTCTTTCGCTTTCTCACAATGAAATGGAAGGTGGTGGACCTGGATGGTGGTAGGCTCTTTGTCGTCTTTGTTGATCTTAGATCTGCTTTTGATCTCGTGTCCCGTCCCAAGCTGTGGGAGACTTTAGCCAAAATTGGAGTCCTGGGTCCATTGTTACATTTGATTAGGGAACTACACTCAGATAGCTTTGCCAGATTAAGGTGGGGGAAGGATGAAGAACTATCTGATGAGTTTCTCCTGCAGAAAGGTGTTAGACAGGGATGTGTGTTAGCTCCAACTCTTTTTTTGCTTTTTATAAATGCATGCATTCCATACTTGCTTGATACCCAAAAAGATGCACCGAACTCCTCGTGCTGTGAACATTCGGTGCACAGCCTGCCAGAAACAACGCACAGCCTGCATGGTGGTGAGAAAATCACCCCACCCTGAACCGGAACGACGCACCTGGCTCCCCTAAAGGAAATCGATGCAGCACCAGTGTTGCAACCGGAACTGTGACACACAGCCCACTGGATTGCCGCGTAGCCGAGCAGGAACGATGCAGCCCGACTTCCTGCGAGATGCATTGACGCAGCACCTGCCATGCGACAGAAATTGCCCTGCATCGCCCACCGGATCGACGTAGATCATTTGCCTTCATCCTGCACCCCCAGAATTTCTCTGCATCGTCCTTGGGGCGTCCAAATACCTTGGAACCCAAAGAGAATCCAAGTCGTCACACCGGAAATCGACTCAAGGCCCTGACTGCATGAAAAATATTGACGCATCGTCTGTGTGCACCCGGAGAAACCAACGCACACCTCCCCGTTTCCCATGCATCTCCTCCTCTGCGGCCCCTTGCAGATAATTTAGACACAAACCAGGTACTTTGTGCTTGCAAGAGACACTTATTGCTTTTTAAGAACTTAAGACTGTTTTTATCATTCTCTAAAGTGATATTTCAACGTGTACTTATCAAATCTTGATTATATTGAGCTGCATTTAACCAGATAAATATTCTCTATTTTTCTAATCACTGTGTGGGGTATTTTTGTGGTGTTATACTGTGTTATTGCATAATTTATTGCACAAATTCTTTACACATTGCCCTCTAAGTTAATCCTGACTGCTCAGTGCCAGGCTACCAGAGGGTGGGCACAGGATAATTTGGATTGTGTTTGACTTACCCTGACTAGAGTGAGGGTCCTTGCTTGGACAGGGGGTAACCTGACTACCAACCAAAGACCCCATTTCTAACAACTATGCATTCATACAATTGCAGAGATGTGGCAGACTTCATGTGGCAAGGGTAGCTACCAACGCTTTGTAGCCAAGCTGCTTAAGTCACTCACAAAACGTAATACATCAGATTTCTCTAATATAAAGGACTGCTATAAGGATCCCAATTGTGATTAGCGGAGAAACACAAAATGGCAGCATATCGAAAGGCTAATAATGGGGAAGACCCTCTGATACATCATATGGTTTCCCAACAGAAGCAAACCACCAAGACTACGTTATAGTTAGAAAACACACACATTTTTCTTGAGATATGGAACTCAGTAGTGTGGGTTGAACATCTAATGGCATATGTCTCACTTCATACACTTGTACATTTAACACCGGATATTACTCCAGCTAGTGAAGGCAACACCTACAAAACGTAGAGAGATAGGGTCGGCGGAAACTTTGGTAACCACTTCGAAAGGCAGATTACATAATCTGAAAAACACAAGACATCATAAAAACGACCTAAAGCAACAGATGTTTAGATACTATCAGCTCAGACACTCAGCCCCCAACTGTGTCAGCAAAGCAACAGGGACTAAATAGAAAATACAATTTGAGCCTTGAAGTTCCACATGGCACTGGAGGTCTGCTCTCTGCCCTCTGCAAAAATGTAATAAAGCCCACAACTATGATCAAGTGAAAATACTTGTCCAGTTGGGAAGAGATTGAGGGCACAGAAATACTGGAAGAATCATGTGGAGGGCTGTCGTTAAATATACTGAGGCACACCGTATGTCGACCCACCTAAAAGAATTGTCTATAAATGTAACAGCATCCTAGTACCTAACTACAGATAACCGAATAAAATGTTCGGAAGAATTGCAGGAAATTCTGTACATATTTAAACGTCTTCACCACTTCTTTTACATTGCCGAAGGAGGTTGTTGCTGCTACAAACTAATGGTAAGTGTGGTAAAGTGAATTCACATTTTGGGTGGACAAGTGTTCATCTCAAACGACGAGGCCACCACCTGCTAGATGTCACACAAATTCAATAAAACAAACATGTGCTGTATGCCTGGTAAAAAGACACAAAGCAAGCATGCTTGAATGAAACGCAGTGGTTAAAGTATTTAGGCAGTACATAAACAGTAGGAATGGTCACACAAAATGCAAAAAGACCCAAGCAACCAAAATCTAATAAGGGACTGGAGATATAAATGTTGAAAGAATTAAAGTGAAAAAACAGCAAGAAAAATAGAGGGCCAGATTTAAAGAAAAGTGGTGCAGGGAGGTGCTGCCCCAAAATTGGCAGCGCCGCGCTGCATCACTTTAAAAATGCAGGGATGCAGTGTATTTGAGGGAATACAGTGCACCCCTGTGTTTCCCCCTGCTCTGGCGCTAAATTTAGCTGCCAGCACAAACGCAGGCATCCTTGTACCATTGTGCAAGGATGTCTTTGTTGAGGGGTGTGATTGTTTATGTGCGGGAAGGTGGCCCTTCCTGCACATAAATAATCACTAATGGCATTTTGCTTTTTCTATGCATGTGGCAGAATGCAGCACGCATAGAAAAAGCAAACAACGAGGAGGAATAATTACATTCCTCCTCGTTGTGCCCTGCAAGATTGTTAGATTTTGGCGCTGCCTCAGGTTTACAAAATGTAATAAATCTGAGGCAGTGTCAAAATGCAATGGGTGTTGCTGTGGCACATCTACAGCAACACCCATTGCATGTCCCTTCCACGCATAGTGCTGTGTGGGAAGCTGCTGTATTTACAAGGTGGCGTTAAGCTACAAAAAGTGGCTTAACACCACCTTGTAAATATGGAGCTGTGCTTAGTGCCACAGGAGCGTCACAAAAAGTGACAATTCTGTGGCACTAGGGGCCTATAAGTATGGCCCAAAGAACACAATGTAAGTTACTATTCACAATAGACCAGGACCAAGATGCAGTTTCAGGCTGACCACAATGGAGCTTGGATAGGATGCACCATATGGATTAATCTTGGTCAGAGTTCCGAAGTCAAAAAGTTTGAAAACATTTCTAAATCCCACTTGTGAATGGGATATTGAACCAGATGTACTTACATCGGACTTGCTATTCACAATTTGTGCACAAACATTTAGTAAATCCAGCAGTATTTTTCTTACTGACCTATGTACTAATAGATTTGCTCTCAAAATACTGTATCACTGTGGATCGCAATTCGACCTACCTCGTGAATATTAGTGAGGTAGCTTGCAAACTGCGACTCACTACGATTTGCTGCCACCAAAGGAATGGTGGCCGGCTAAGGTCAATATACTACCTTATCTGTGATTGCTTTTAAGTAAAGCGATCTGTTTTTTTTTTAAAACAGCCTTTTTTCTTTTAAAGGAAAACCTGATGTGTTTACAAAGAAAAAGAAAACTCTGCAAAGCTATTTTTGAGAGTAAGCAGTAATCAATTGAAAATGGATTACTTCTAAAAATGTTTTTGGCCATTAACAAAGAGGGAAAGATCCCCTGGGGTCTCTTTCTCATTTGAAAGCGCTTTACCATGTCCTCTGAGATGCCAGTAAAATTATAAGATTTTGTGTCTGTGCTCACTCTCAAGACATTAATGCATACCCTACCAGAAGGGATCCTTATTTGGAAGGGATGCCCTAAGCACTCCTCTTCCAGATAGTGATTTCTTGAACCTCTTTAGTGATTTGGTAACATGTTACAAAACGCTAAATGGGTTTAGTACATTTGAAAAACACATTTTCTTCTTGCAAACATTATGATTTAGCCAAATGCAGGGTTTGTGTGAAGAAAATCCATTAGTACATCTGTCCCTTTGTCACTTACTTGAAGAAAAATTTTGAGATTCCTCCTAGGTCTGAAAGCAGAATGGTACCTGTTGGAAATGTGCCCTTCCTGTAAGGTCACCTGGCATTTTGTTTTGTGTTTTTATTGAGCCCAATATTTGGCTGCAGTACTCTGTGTACTACATCCCTGCTAACTAGTGGTAAATTGCTTACTCTATTCCTGTTAAACATGTTGACATTTGTAAACACCTGATTGGCACGTTTAATTTATTTTTAAATCCCTAGCATATGATACTACATGCCCCCAGGGCCTGTTAATTAAATGTTACCTGTGCACACTCATTGTGTCACACACTACATTAGCACTACAAAACATGTATCCAGGCATTTCACTGCAGCCTAGCTGGGCAGTTTTAAAACTGTGATTTTGACATGGCAAAATAAAATGTTACCAGGCTTAAACCTTCCTTTATAATACTTAAAAGTCACCACTAAGCTATGCCTTGAGGCCCGTAGGGAATGGTGCTGGTGTTTAAAAGCAGGGCATGTGTATTCAATGATTACTTTTCCCTGTCAGTGGAAAAACCCTTAGGTATTTTTTTCACTTTGGCAAGGCTGGCTGTCCCTTAGATTAACCCTGTTTTACACTATCACTTTTAAGAAGTTCTAAATTCAGTTTGTGAATAGCTTGACAAATATTTAAATGACTCATCTTAATAATAATTAAAAATCCAACTTAATGGTCAAGTCAGATTTTATAATGATATTTTGGAAATGACACTACGAGAAAGCTCTCATTTTCCTGCCTAAAACCAAAAAGATTTCGATCCAGCGTCCAGCTGTCACCTGCCCCTGATGACTCTCCTGTGGTGATATGTCTATTGCTCCTAGACAAAGGCCAAAGGGTCATGGGTGTGGGACGAGTCTTCTCCCATGGAAGGATGGCACAGTAGGAGTGCCCAGCTCCTTCCTGAGCTTC
Organism: Pleurodeles waltl; assembly: GCF_031143425.1. NCBI lineage: Eukaryota > Metazoa > Chordata > Amphibia > Caudata > Salamandridae > Pleurodeles > Pleurodeles waltl. Next base: position 215,072,212 of record NC_090437.1, on the reverse strand, counting down.
AAAGGATGCCTAAACAGTCACTTGCAAATGAGGTTCACAACTAGGCCTGCTTCACCTTTTTATTTCTAGTCAAGCTGGTTTCAAAAAACAAAGGGAGGGGGTGAATTACAAGAATCAGTTTAAGGGGTGGACAAAGTAATGTCCTCCACCCACAGGCTGGAACTGGGTATACATGTGGATACCACAGACCTCTCCTGAACCTGTAAAGAACCAAAAAAGGACTGTGCTGCTGTCTGAATGCTAAGGGAGGATTTGACCTGCCTGCCTTTATTTCAGGACCACAGAAGTGACTCCAAGGGTCAGTTGGCTGACCTCCCTTTTGAGCTACAGGGGCGATAGAGCCTTCCAAAGCCTTTTTTCTGCTTTCCTGCATCTCAGCTGCACCTGACCTAGTCCCCTCTGCTGACCACTGTAGGAGTGAGTTCGGAAACCCAAGTACTGTGTCCTTGACCTTTGGTTATGTCAGAGTGTACTCTTCCCTGCCTAACTGCAAGCTTCACCTGATTTGGCATTGAACCTCAATGTCAGTAACCTTCACTTATACGTTTACCGGATTTGATGCCGAGCAGCACTCAATCAACTGCTTCCCCGGGCTCGAAACCAAGAACCACCCCATCAAAGCTAACCTTCATTCACAGCTTCACTGCCTAAATCCAAGCAGCCACTAATCTACTCCGCCACCAGGCACAGGAGGTCCACATCATCATCAAGCCACTCCTAAGATCCAGCATGCAGCTTGCCGCATAGAAGGATTGTCAACAACCTCTATTTATCCAGAAAACTTTCTAAGTCTGAAAGTAAACTCTACACTGGGACAAACCTGGTCCCTGTACACAACTGGCAATCCATGGTAGTCAGCCTTAACCTTTGACTTTGACCTGATCTAACAAGACCAGATACCTACATGTGGTGCTTTGTGCTTTTTGGTGCTATTTGTAACTTAAACTTTAAAAACTCATATCTCTCATTTTACTCATTGGATTTTAGTCATTTTGGTGTTATTTTAGTCTCTATTTTTACACATTTTCCTAATTTGGCTTGAGTTTGTTCTTGTACTGTGTTTTCCTGTTTTTACTGTTTGATTGCTGCATACTATACACATTGTCTCTAGGTTAGGCATAATTGCTCTAAGCCAAGCTACCAGATAGTTGAGCACAGGTTTTTTAGCAACTCAAGCGGTTCACCCTGCCAAGAATTATGATTATTATTTAAGGTAGGTTCTCAACCCCCTCATCTATTACACTGATTTCTTAAATGACTTTGTCACTTTTTGAGAAGAAAAATTCTTTCTGTGCAGGATGCCACAGAAACTGAATTGTAGCCACTGCTGTGGAACTAAAGGCTGGATGCCTGAAGCAGGTTGGCCTCCTAGGTGCTCTAAAGCATTTGAGATTTCATGCTGAAAACTCAGAATTGGACTTAGTTGTTTTGTCAGAAGTGTGGGGATCTCAGCATAGGATGAAGATGAAAACCGATCAGTTGCCATGGACCTGCCAGTCAAATACAGGTCCTGTTAAAGCTGTGGAGGAAAGGTTTCCAATGTTTACAATATTTCTCCTGGTGACACAGAGGCATCCTTCTTAGTCCCTTGAGTGCTCAGGGGATGGCACCTGGAGACTCTCATGGTGTCAGAGGAGAACAACACAGTCCAGTCCCTGTCTGATTGCCACTGATCCACTGGAATTCTTCTCAGGAATGTTCTCCTCAAAATTTTGTATGTTTCTGGAGCCACCCAGGGAATTGGTCTTATGATCTATGGAGCTCTTTCTGTCCTTGGCTATCAAGTGGAAGGGGGTCCAACTTCCTCAGGTCTTTCTCACAAGTCACATATACCAACCACAGCAAATTCAGTTGCCTTGTAGCCTTTCACAAGTCTAGCAGTGTTCTGAGGAAGGCTGGATGAGGTTCCAGATTTGTAGTATTCACCACCCTGAGGAGAGAACACCCTAAGACACTCCAAGCCCCTATCTTGCTGATGAAGTAATTGTTCCCAGGCCCTGGCCTACCTATTTTACTGCAAATAGGTCCAAAATTCAATATGTCATGGCAAATTCAAAATGGCCCACATTTTCAAGAACACTAAACCTGGGCTATAAGAGCTGCGGATGTTCAAAGCAATGTACTATGAAACTATGAGTGCCCTCCCAAACATAATACTAATTTCCAGTTTGAAGACACCCTGAACCCACAACATAAATTGAAACAGTCTAGTAAGGCAAAGCAGAATCATTAGTAACAATATATGGTGTTCACAAACATGAATTGTTATTTGGTTGATCTCTTGCAAAAGATTTACCTGTGCCTCAGTCAGCCACGAACTGCAAGTATTGACACTTTTGTGCTAACAGGAGGGACAGAGCAGCCCTCACGTTGAGTATTCTGCTGACCTCAGATAGGTCATGTCTTCCAAACCAGGTGCACCCGACAAACAAAGTTGTCCATTGTATGGCTCCTGGAGGGAGTTTCACACCTAATTACATGCAGGGCAGGGCTGGCCAGCAGCTGCATGCTAAGGCCAATTAGCCTACAGTGGCACAGCGAAGTAAATAATATTCTGAAAATTATATTCTCTAACTACTCAGAAAAAAACTGAATTTACTGATAAATTGTATTTTTTTTTAAAGCAGTTAGGAAACAGTCTTGAATGTTTTTCTGTGATTGTTCCCTACTGGATACTGCAAAAATAGTGAATTCATATGCTTTCCCAGTATTTCCATTGGGAATAGCAAAATGCAATGGGCAATGAGGTAATTTTAGCTGTGTTTTCTTTAGCACTTATTACTGGATTTGTTGGCCAGTAAAGAGTTAATTTTTGAAGGTCTGTCTGGCAATACGAGAGCATGCAGACTGCAGAGGACAAGATATCAGTGAAGGCCTATTGCATGTTTTCAGAAACACAAAGAGGATGGCAATATTGTGCTTTAGTCCACATGAAACATTTAATTTTACATGCCAAAGGTGTAGTTTCTAGACCATATACAATGGCCATGTAGTAAAATTAAATATGTCATCTGGTATTTTAATCCAATATCCACTTTAGTTTAGGGGGCTGAGCACTTACATGGGGCACTGGGCAACAGTGCCCCAGTACTAGAGTTCACAATTACTAGTAGGTTACCCCCACCTAAAAAATAAATAAGTGAAAAACTGGATTTGACCATCCAAAAAGAGGTCTCTTTGCAAAAGTTAGATAAGCAGTGCCTGACTAGCCAGCCACAATACTGATTGACCACGTGCCAGAATTGACTGACCCACTGAAAAGTGGTTTTGGAAACTGATTTTCTAATTACTGGAATTACGGATGCCAGCAAAGATGGTAATAGCAAGAACATATAGTAAAATGTCGCCAACTACACTGGAGATGTGGTATGAGAGGCTATGGGAGACAGCGGCATGAGAGGGCCTCTTATGCCTCTTGATTAGGGATAGAGACACATTTTTTAGGGTATTGCTTCCTGGACTACACTTTATGAGCTGCAATACTGTAGATCTCACTTGTCTCCTGAAGTTCAATGGACTGTAATCATTTGACTAACCAGTCACTTCCTTTAACAAACGTCATAAAAATTGCACAGGAATAAGACCTGCTTGAAAGCCTGTGAATTATCAGCCAGGGAGATATACAAACTGGTAAGGACAGGGAAGACTTCTGGGTGAGTTCTACAGTTAATTACAGCTATAATACGTGTGCAATATTATATGATAATGACTCCTTATATTGCTTTGCAATATCTCTAATTAAACCTAGAACTTGTGCTTGAAAATTGAATACACTTTGGGGCTTATTTACAAGAACTGACGCATCACTGCGTTGCAGCAGTGAAGTGTCAAAAATACTTGTACTGAGAAAAGAAAGTTTATGGCAACATGGATATATTGTATTTACAATACATCACACCATGGCGTAGGGTTCCAGGATGCATCAGAAATACTGATGCATCCAAGGGAAGGATGCTGCAATACATCCATTCAAAAGGTGATGCATTGTTGAAGTTGGACTCAGAACAGACACAACTTCAGCATTGCATCAAAAATCTGAGGCAATGCGTCAGTTCAGATTGACCCAAGGGACCTAATGTGTGAGGACCAATGTAAAAGACTACATAATGGTGGAATATCATGTTCGACACATTTAGATCGGTCCTGTATGTAAGAGGTAATGTATGCAGTATGGCTATGCATCCCATTACATGGGGCTTAGTTTACTTATGTGTTTGTAGAGAACTGAATATGTGTGACTTAGCAGGTGACAGTGTAATGTAAATGCATACAAGTATATGTTGGAATGTGAAGTGGCAACACATGTATTATCTACTTTATGTGTGTACTTACCTGTTATCCTTTGGAGTATGCAGGCCTAGAAGGAGAAGTGACATTGCTGGCCTGTCCCTAACAAAAAGTACACGTCACATAGCCTTGCTGCAGTGGATGATGAGATCATAGGTGCCATGGTCCCAGGTTGGTCAAGGGGTCCTACAACATGACTGGCATATATATAGACCTACTACAATCGGTGGAGATGTGAAAAACAGACATCTTCCAGTGTGTGAAGTGACTTCAAAAGGTCAGATTCCTCTTTTAAAGCTACTGCATCAGTTCCTATGCCTGGGTTTAGGAGGCATTGGAATTCTGATGTATTGAAGGCTTTGCAAGAAACATCTAACAGAAGCGTCAAACAATGAAAATCTTGTAAATATCACAGCATCAGTTGTAAGTCACCTTTTATGACGGAACTCCAACTCTGCATACATTAAACTCTATGCGTCCTGCGCAGTTTTTTTTTAACTAAGGTCCGAAAAATGTACGCATTTGGCCAAATTAATTGCGTTGTGAATATGGACCTAACAGAGCGCCGCGGCTGCATCAAAAAAGTTACTCAAATGCAGAGTAAGCTCCTTTTCTTTTAAAGATGCTACAGAGTTTTAAAAAAGCAAGCACACAATTGGTTAAACAAAAATGTGGTAACCGCTTTGTCTGATTAACCACAAAACTGGTTTCACATTTCAATGAGGTTAGACACTCAGAAAATTATAGAGTATGGTCAATTATTACAATACATAGACCAAATGCTGACAGTAGTTCATCAAGGCATCAGTTCCACAGTACAGAACAGCCTATATGTTTTCTTTGCAACCTACATCAGAGGTCAAAGTGGTGAAGTATGTCTTCCACCCGCAGACATTAACATAGGAATAATTGGCAAAAACACAATCCAAAGGGACTTTTCAACCGTTGGGCTCAGTCAAACTATTTCACTGCACTTGAAACTAGGGGGGATATTTTCAAGCCCTGTGGACCGCCAGTGTGTCACTTTTTGTGATGCACCAGTGTCTCATAGTGCAGACCTATATCTATAATGCCACAGCCACTTTCTGTGGCTTTTCATGGCCTTGTAGATTTGGGGTAAGTCAGCACAGGGCATGTCACTGCATTGCCTTACACTGAGTCAGGGAGGCATACCATGAGTGCTGCATTGGGTATTCCCATGCAGTACCCATGGATTTTGATGCATTTCCAGATTTACAAGAATCGGCAAACCTGGGAATGTGCCAAAACTGCATTCCTCTCCAGGGCAAGTTCAAAAAGGAGAAATATTTTTATTTCTCCTCATTATTTACTCTTTCCATGTCTGCTATATTCTGCAGCACACATTGGAAGAGGAAATGCTTCTGAGGATTGTTTTGTGCAGGAAGGTATCCTTTCCTGCACAACAACTATCCTGCTGACAATGCAGACACGCCTGCACCATGGTGCAAGAATGCCTGCTTTGGCGCTAGGCAGCAATTTGTGCACCAGCGCAGGGAAAAGGACAGAAATGCACTGTGTCTTGTAAATACAATACATTTCTGCCCTTTCGAACTGGCGTAGTGCAGCAGAAAGGCATGCTGCGCTGCCCTAAGTCAATTCCTTGGAAATATGCGTCTACGTTTGTACATCAAGAGATGGGACAGGTCAGTTGTGGTGGATGAATATGTCCTCAAAAAGAATGTGAATTCACAATTTAGTTACATTTTTTTTATTATGGATTAGATTATTCTTGTGGCATTTTTCACGGCTGGACTGTGACCCAACTCTCTTTTTCCATTCAAAGTACAGCTGCGAATAGAGAAAATATGATATTGACATCATTGTTTGACTGGGGCTGGGACTACTTCTCCCAGATCCGTCTAAGGAACGTCTTGCATAGATAAAAGTTAATCGCAAAAGATATATTGTGTGGTATAGTACAGGTCTAAGTACGTACAAATTGTGTGCTCTGGGGCACATTTACAAGTCCCGTGGCGCAGGGCAGCACAGCAAGTGATCTTGCTGTGCTGCCCTGCGCCACAGTGAAAGGGCAGAAATGCACTGTATTTACAAGATATGGTGCATTTCTATCCTTTCCCCCTGCGCTGCTGCACAAATTGCTGCCTAGCGCCAACGCAGGTACCATTACACAATGGTGCAAGGATGCCTGTGTTTGTTATCTACAAAGCCATTAAAAGCCATGCAAAGCAGCTTTGTGTGGCCTCCTAGATAGGGTCTGCTCTATGCTCTGTCAGAGCATCACAATGAGGGAAGCACCCGCAGTGCACGGGGCTTGTAAATATGCACCTCTGTTTCTATAGCTCCTAACCATGAGCAACGTTCGGTTCCAGCAGACTTTACATGACCCATCCCCCTCATATTGTACTATTGGCAAGTACAATAATTGAAAAAGCAGAACAAAATAAATACTCTAGCAGTTAAAAATAAAAATATTAATAACACGCGCAGTGCTCTGCTACCTTTTGGCTGAATTAGCGCTATAGAAGAACGACAATTTACGCTACTAATAAAAAAAATAATAACAATAATAATATAGTAGTGTGTGAACACTTTTCACCCTCAGTGCATGTATCAATTATTTAACTAAGATCAGGGTACTGAGACAAGGATTAAGGCGCTATGACCTGCTGCTACATTATCATTTCTATTTAAAATGGTACTTGTTATCTTTAGATAAATAAAAAATATATATAACGGGAATAAGTTGTACCTGCTTTGTTCTTAGCTAAGGCCCAAACCGTGTTAGCATAGGTGAATGCTTAATATAATTATCTGAGTGATGCAGCCAGTTATTGGTTTAACTTCTGAATCAAACCAGATAATCACACCTATATGCGCGGGTTCCTCAGCAACAAATCCCCAGCATCATCACATTAGTAGATAACTAATGGCATGGAGTGTGTGCTTGCAGCAACATAAGTTTATTGTACGATATTAATTTGGACATTTGGGAACTTTTTTAACCGCTAAAGCATTGCTTTGTTTCGAGTTATTGGTGCCATATTGACTAATCACAATACAGTCATTAATATATAGAAAAAATATACTTGCATGATTTGTGGCATTACACAATCATAAATTCTAACTTCTCAAAGAGGGAACGGTTGCATAAACCAGGCGGATTCATGCAAAACCCACTGAAGCTGATGGTTGAGAAATACGTTAGTCGGACAATAATGTGAGTAAAATGAAAAAGCATCTTCTCGAATGCTAAGGGGCTTATTTACAAGCCCCTCGCAATGACTTAGCGTCATTTTTTTTCATGCTGCGGTGGTGCAAGCAGTCCCCTACACTGCGTCACATTTACAAACGTGCAATGGGACCATTTCCCCACTTTGGTAAGCCATGCGCCACATTATGCCCGTGCCAGGTATAATGTATGCAAGGTAGGTGCTTCCCCGTTAAAATCCACGCAGAGCTGGCCCAGTGAAATCTACAAGATTTCACTGCGCCATTCTGCGCCTTCACAGCATCAGTTTTTTAACACTTGCTCAGAGCAGGTGTTAAAGTGATGCTGGGCTTTTTTACATTTGGCCCCCCCTTGCATTGCTGGAGTAACATCATTTTTTTTTTACGGTAGTCCAGAATTGCGGTGGTATCATAAATGCAGCACTACCATAGCGTTGTTACGGGTGCAGGACTGGCTTGATTCTGATGCACCAGTTTCTTGTAAATGAGGCCTTCAGTATTAACGAACATCAATGAGATTTGCACTATGAGGTGCACTTGGGTATCAAGGAGCCACATTTTCAGGTGTCTTGAGCAGAATTTGAAAGCCTAAAAACTGCGGGACACATTTGCTAAACTCACTCAAAGCAGAGCCACAAGCAAACTTGCTGAGCTGAGTTGCGTGAAAGGTAGAGGGCAGCAATGCCCTACTATTAAAAAAGATTAAAAGGGGCATATATACAAGCCCCTATCACCACCGGAGCATCACTTTTTATGATGCTCTGGTGACACTGTGCACTGTGCTGCATTTACAAGACAGCATTAAACGACTTGTTGTGGCTTAACTCCACCTTGTAAATCGGCCCCTTCACATGCAGCGCTTTGCGTGGAAGGGACATGCTATGGGTGTTGCTGTGGGCGTTCCACAGCAACACTCATTGCACTTTGGTACTGCCCCAGATTTAAATGAAATCTTAAATCTGTGGCAACGCCAAAATCTAACACCACCCCAAATGCTTTCATTTCTCCTAGTTTTTTGCTTTTTCTTTGTGTGCTGCATTTTGCAGCACACATAGAAAGAGCAAATTGCCATTGAAAATTGTATTTGTGTAGGAAGGTGTCCCTTCCTGCAAAAAACTGTCTCCCATGAAACGCAGCTATCCTTGCACCATGGCGCAAGGGTGGCTGCGTTGGTGATATGCAGATAATTTATCGCTGACACAGGGGGCAATGTAGGGATGCACGGTACTTTTGTAAATATGGCGCATCCCTGCGTTTCAGAGCTGCCAATTTTGGTGCAGGGCCGCGCTGTGCCAGTTCTTTGTAATTATGCCCCAGAGCATTTCTGCTCTGTCCTTGTGCTGACGCACTGGGTTACAGGCAGTATTGTTTTTGCGCAGGATGGGCAGCAATACTAATAATAATTGTAATTTCCGCATTTCGTGGGTGAGAATGGGTAAGAAACATTTCAACCTGTGAAATATCTCTGTAAGTTACCATTTTTACATCAGAGGCATAGGTATGGGAGCTGAGTGCGAAGTATAAAAATCAGAGATGGCGGGGTTGTGATGTCACCATTCTGAGATGACAATATTAGGCAGAGGCAATATCTCTTGTTAAAGTCACCCATGTATTTTTGAACACCTGAACTGTTTGCGAATGTATTTATGTATGGCCCGTTCCAATGATCAGCTCTTGGACGTTCCTAAATGGTGCCCTTATCTACAGTGTTTTCGATTACCCTCTGTGGCGTTCATATTGTACCCAGAGCGTGTATGTAAGCAAGCCCTATCATGTTTGCTGACTGCCTTTTAACGTTTTAGGAAAAGTTGCCTATATCTCTGCCTTGTAATAATAATTATAGAAGGCAGATGTGCCATAAACCCTAAACAGAACCGATTCCTCTATAAATATAGATAGCTGATATATTCTATAAAGTAGTATGTACCAGCAGATACTTCAATCAGAAAATCGCTTTATTGCCACTGTCAATTACTCCTTTGATATGTTCCTCTCAACATCCCAATCCCCCTCCTTTCAGAAACAGGGTACTATTATGAATCATGGAGAAAAATGAAAGGGTTAAAGACACATGTTACGCGTTTGTCGCTATCCACAGCTTTCGCGCTGTTAAGCAATGGGGCCCTCTAGTGACAAGGTTAAGAATCGAGTCCTCCTCCCCTTTCTGGACCTCACTGATGCTTCTTCGAAAGCACATATAAAGTCAGGAGTTCATTGTTACTAATGTAAGGAAACACGCTTATGAGAGTGAATTGACTTTTTCCAGAGAACTGTATTTTCATTAGTACTGCATTTTGATGGAACTGTTTGCCCATTATATACTTGATATAATTGATTCATTCGCTTCCTTAAAGATTTGTCCGTTTATGCGTTCTTGGTGGAGGTGTTGAAGAATTAGCTTTTTTCATAACATATTAGGGGCCAGATTTATAGGCCCCTACTGCCACCTTGTGTCACAGTAACGTCATTTATTTTGACCCTAACATGGCCCAACGAGGCCAAAATTCCCACGCTGTATTTACAGAGTGGTGCAATGCATGTATTGCGCCACTCTGCTCCAGGCATAATGTATGCAAAGGAGGCGTTCCCCCATTAGAGAAGCTGGTAAAATGGTTCAAGGAAATCTATGAGATTTCCTTTCGGCATTTACTCCGGCACTTTTAACTCCGGCCCAAGAGCAGGCGTTAGAAGGTGGATTCCATTTTTTAGAATGGGCCCCTATGTACTCTGCAAGTGCAGTGCCAATATTTTGGCGCTACTCCTGCAGAGTACATCAACAGTGTCATAAAAAATAACACTATTGCCCCCTACCCTGCCACATGGTGTGCCATATTTTAAATACGGCACACACATGTTGGCAGTAGTGGGGTGCGAAGGGGCGCAGGGAAAATGGCGCTTCACTTGGTGCAGTGCCACTTTCCATAAATCCTTGCTTTTCTAGAAGTGGATTAAAGCTCCTAAAATTTTATTTTTCTAATGGTTAGTATAGAAACATAGGGGTATATTTATGATGCCCCTATAGCCACCTTGCTTAATTATTTTTTTTTACATAAATTTTGCGTTATGGTGGCGTTTCCAACAACCCATATTTACACAGTAGCGCAATGCAAGCATTGCACCACTTTTTAAACTCTTGCGCCACAGTATGCCTGCACCAGGCATAATGTATGCAAGGGGGTTATTCCCACATGGAGAGGTGCAGTGAAATTTACTAGCTGTCACTGCACCATTTTTAGCCTCATTATGATTACACCTGCCTAAGGCATTCGTTAAGATGACGCTCCCATTAAAAACAAAGGACCTCCCTCTGCTTTGCTGCATTAGCGCCATATGGCGCTAATCCAGCAAAGCACCACATTAGCGATTTAAATGATGACGTTAATGTGGACACAACCGCCATGGTGCCCTGTATTGTAAATACAACGCACACATTGTGTCATTGGGGGGACACAATGGGCGCTAGAAAAGTGGCACATCATGAATAATGCACCACTTTTCCAAAAATATGCTCCATAATTTTTTCATGCAAGATGGTTTAGAGTAAGTAATATTGAAGTTGTTGCATGTTTTTGTCTTTAAAGTACAGTTGGAAAATTTTGCAGGGAAGTAATCCAGTGCAAGAAAGGCATTCGAATGGCAAGTTCTATTAAAGTCACACGAAATGATGCTTAAATACAAAGCCTTACTGTGCGAAATTACCCTCATTTGTGTTGTAGTCAGTACATTTCTTCCTGCATCATTTTCCTGGCTTTAGGACTCTGTCCTCATTACTACTGCTAAACAGTAGTAAACTGCCTGTGCTTCACCCTACAGCATGTGTTGTACATTGGAACTCCCTGCTTGACCCACTTGATTTCCCTATATATTAATAATAAATGGTGCTTACAAAACACCTATAGAATGAGTGGTTGAATCTCATCTGTAGGCTGCAGTGTATATTTACGCCACCCACGTGTCAAAAATGCATATCTGCAAGGAAAATCATTGTGCACCGTGTTAAGAATAGAACTAGACAGGATTTCAAATTATATTCATATTTCCACTTATAGAGTTCCTAAAAATGCTTAAAAACTAATGTCTGCATTTATTTAATGGGGAAATCAGATATTTGGTAACATAACAGGAAAAGAAACTTTGTAGAAATGTGCTTTAGTTTGAGGAAATGTACTTTAGTTTGCCTGAGCCCAAACTAATATAAATCCAGTATTACCACTCATGACATCTCCAAAGCTACACACATTTGGCTGGGAGAGTTAATAGCTTTGGCTCAGAGGTCAAAAACCTACTTTGGAACCCAGAAAGAAAAAAAAAGGGTGTTAACCATTGGCCGAGGAGCAATCTGGGAGTGGACAGGAACAGCTGACTGAAATCAGGCTTTAGCATTACTTATTTTGACTTGAAGATACCATTGAGGACCTTTTGTATTCTGTGCCAGGACCATGCTAGGTAGCCAAGCTCATGTCACAATAATGGAAAAGGCCAATTTTTACTTAGTCAGATGAGAGGAGAGCTCAGGGAGGGGTCTTAGGAGCTGAATACATTCCTGATTGGAGGCAGAAGGTCCTGTCATCTTGAAAAATGGATCCTGGGTAATTCTACAGTAAGGGAATGTGAGGAAATGCATATTTCTACATGCTCACCCTTAAAGTTTTGCATGGATGCTGTTGTTTTTTCGTCTAAGCTGCAGGAGAGATCCTGGTAGCCCATTGGTTAGTGACCTCATCATCCCTCCAGGGCACTTTCTGGGCATAAATATGGCACCCTGAACCTCTGATCACAATGGAACTAGAGAAAGGACCGAAGAAGGGCTGCCCGGCTGACCCCTGGAAATGAAAGGCTGCATCAACTGCTGGACTGTACCTGCCACACCTTGGGCTACAATAAGAGGATTGTGCCTGTGGCTCCTGGCCTGTAAAAATGTCACCCCTTAGCCCCAGACCAACAAAGTGACTCCAAGTGTCAGTCATCTGACCCACTGGAACCAGCTCCAGGGCATCAAAGCTGAAGTAGTCCATTTTGGCAAGTCAGTAGCCACATCCTGTAAATCTCCATTGACCGCCAACAGGCAACCAAGGAGACCAATCCCAAAATGACCAAAAGTTTGACCTCAATTTCCTGGGCTAGGGGGTATCATCTGCATCCAGATTAGTTACCAAAGACCATTATTAGCCTTCACCAAAGGATACTGCTGGGCCCGCTGTGTACAGAGATCAGTAGCCCAGCTGCAGCTCACCTTCTATTGACTCAAAGAGGTTGGTGAGGGACATCAACCCCTGTGGTCAAAGTCATGCTACCTTACTCTTGGACTGAGCAATAACTACAAGGAAACCCCCATTCACAGTACAGAACCCAGAGCATCTTTCAGCACCCTTAGCATCCAGCATCCCCAGCATCAGGATCACTCTATTGAAGTCTACAGCAGTCTTAATGGAAATTGTGGAACTGGACATGAGACTGTTTGGTGACTAAGTAGCTGCTCAAATGCTCATAAATGCCCCTCTGGCCTTATATTTGTCAGAAGTGGTCACCTCACTTGGTAAGGAGTAGCAAACACAACTCTTCCAACTTTTCAAAAGTTTCTAAACTTTGCAGTTACCAATATATTTTGTGCTTTGAACTGAAAAGCTGAAATGTGTGTTTTTCAGTGGTTTTCTTAAAAATCTATATCTTTGGAACCTTCCAGTGGATCTTGCTTATCTTGGCTTACAGACATCAAAATATAATCTATTTCCATAAAGTGGTGTTTGATTTCTTTTGTGTTGCATGACTTTCTTTGTTCGTTGTTTAGTGCTTCTAAATGCTTTACACTATGTCCTTTGTTCAGGCCTTGCCAAGTGTATTACATGCAAAGGTCACACAACCATACCATATAATACACCACAATCCTAACAGGGGAAGAGAAAGTGCTACTAATAGAGAGTGAGGACTGCAAAAAAATAGTTAGGATTGGACAGTAGAGTTTCTCCAGTCACTCGCACAGGATACATCTGGCACCTAAGTCACATTCTCCTCTGAACATTTCTTGACCTGGGAAGACTTCACCTGAAAAAAGAAGGCTCTACTCGAAGAAGACTCCTTACTCCTACTTGAAGAAGAAGATTCACTTAAGGACCCAAGGACTCCCGAATCATGGCAGCACCCAGTGACTGGAACTGTTCTCCTATAGTCAAGTTTCTGGCATCCTATTCACCTGCTTCGGGGACACAGAAAGCAGAATAACTGACTTCAAGAGGGCTCAAATTACCACAAAAGCTTGAATCTGGTGGCATAGCAAGCACGGGACCCATAAGCCTGCCCTGTGCAGCAAGAGAATAAGCATTTATCAGAAGGAACTTTCCCAGCAGCTGCAGATTAAAGGGCATATTTCGAGCCCCTTGAGCCACCGGTGGATCACTTTTTTTTGTGCTCCGCCACCGTATAGTGCACTTTGCCTGGCTTTTCATGGCCTCATAGATATGGTGTAAGGCAATGCAGCGCAAGTCTCTGTGTTGACTTACACTATGTCAAGGGGCGTTCCATTGGCATTGCACTGGGTTTTCCCATGAAACACCCATGGGTTTTGATGCATTCCCAGATATGCAAGGACGTGTAAGCCTGAGAATGTGTCAAAACTGTGCACCTCCCAAGCGGGGGCTTAACAAGGCAAAATATCTAGTTCAACTTGGTGGTAATAACGATTCCTTAATGCCCAATTCACATTAAGGAATTGCTTCATACATGTGCTTTAGAAATTGCAAATAAGGATTCCTTATTTGCGATTTCTTCTAAACAGGGTCTCAATTTTAAGGAATCGCTATTTTTGCGATTCCTTAAATTGCATTCAGAATGCCTTTGATACATTCTGAAATAGCTTTTTGCATTCGCAAACGAGCATGCGCACCGTTTGCGAATGCAAAAAGCTTTGATACATCTGGCCCATAAATATGTACCATATGTAATGAACACTTGATTCTGTTGTTGATTATTTAAAATGTATTTCTATCTTTATTACTTTATAGAAAATAAACTATTTCTAAAAATAGAATAGTACACGCATAATATGGTAATCAATACAAATAAAAGGAGGTCTTAGCCCAACACTTCATTGTACCACTGACATCTCAAGAAATAGCTGGTAACAATTAAAACAATTCTTTAAAGCATCTTAGCATGCTCATTTTATTTAGCCAGTAGAAAACACCTGATGTTAAAAGGAGATTACTCTACATTCCAGCCATTCTTTGTTAGTGTTGATTTTAAAATGTGCCTAGTTTTGCATAGTATAATGGAGACTTGCAGTTGACAGGGAAGATGGTGGTTAGTGATGCAAGAGGGCAAACCATCTTGTCTCAATTCTCTCTGATCTTTGGGGACCTGCAAAGATTTAAGATGGTAGGTAAGATGATACAGAGTAAACAACCATCCACTACTTCCCTTTTATTTATGGAAACACAGAGAGGCAGCAGAGTTGCATTGGCTAAAGCGCATGCTTGGGATCTGGTTTCTCACAAATCCCACACAAATCTCACATCTGAGCAGTGAAAAAACTAACTTTTTTCCTTTTTTCTCATTAGAAAAATGAATCGGCAGGTTTGAAAACCCATGCTTCTAATAATGTCTTCCATTTGAAGGCATACATAACAAAATTATTTACTATGACCTATTTTAATGGTACTCAAATCACTGACCTCAAACGGATGAAGAGCTTTGTTTGCTTTTCTAGTATTTGAACTGTGACCTTCAGATAACTGCAGATGTTAACTGCAAGCATCAACTTGCTGAGTCATGTCTTCTAACGTATTATCTCCTAACAAGTATTATGCAGCCCACCGAGCATAGATCATTTTATTTGTCTGCTTCTGGCACAGCCAACAGTGCATGGGAGGGGTGGGGCTTGGCCACTGGAGGAGGGGGGGAGGAGGGGAGAGTGCACCTAAGTGATCATGTGTGTATGTGTGCCATCTGAGGCCAGCCAAACACACATGCACACTTAGGTTTCTGCAACCTGGCTGTATATACAGCTGGGCTGGAGAAACTGCATAGGATAGTGCATATCTGTAGATAAGGCACTTTCCAGCTTTCTCCCTGTTACGCAGTGCTGTGTTCCGTGATTGACATCTTTGTAAATCCACACCGTGGTTTTTCTGCAGCTATCAAGCATACATGCACATTGATATACTAGAGTAATCTAAGAAGTGTTTGCCTCATTTTTTTCTTGATGTGACACTAAAGCCACTAATATATGCAATAGTCTAAGGAACATGGGGGCAGATTTGTTCCCCTTAGTGCCCCCCAACACCGCCATGTGCACCATATTTGAGATAGAGAGCACTATGGCGGTAGTTAGGGAACTAGCATCATAACTGTTTACCCTAGCTTGGCTCTTTGCAGGATTAGCGTCATCCATGTTGATGCTAATCTTGCAAAGCACCTAGAGGCCCATTGAAAACTTTGGGAGCCTCCTTTTAATGCCTGCTCTGTGCAGGGATTAAAAATGCTGATGAAAAGGAAAGCTTTCTTTGCGCCATTTTTTTGGCTCCCCCAACAGGGGAATGCCCCCCTTGCATACATTATGCCTGGCACAGACATAATGTGGTGCAAGCATTGCCTCACTTTGTAAATATGGCGTGGTGTATTTTGTCATCTAGTACCAACTTAGGGGGCATATTTATATTCCGTTTGCAACGCATTTGCGTCGTTTTTTTCGACGCAAAACTAACTCCATATTTATACTTTGGCGTTAGACGCGTCTAGCACCAAAGTTCATGGAGTTAGCGTAATTTTTTTGCGTGAACACCTTCCTTGCGTTAATGATATGCAAGGTAGGCGTTCCCGTCTTAAAAAATGACTCCGATGCATATGCGTCGTATTTATACTCCTGGGCAAAAATGACGCCCGGGAGTGGGCGGGTCTAAAAAACCCGCATTAGCGCCGGATTTTAGCGCCTGGGTCAGGGCAGGCGTTAAGGGACCTGTGGGCTCAGAATGAGCCCAGAGGTGCCCTCCCCTGCCCCCAGGGACACCCCCTGCCACCCTTGCCCACCCCAGGAGAACACCCAAGGATGGAGGGACCCACCCCAGGGACATTAAGGTAAGTCCAGGTAAGTATTTTTTTTAATTTTTTTTTGTGGCATAGGGGGGCCTGATTTGTGCCCCCCTACATGCCACTATGCCCAATGACCATGCCCAGGGGACAAAAGTCCCCTGGGCATGGCCATTGGGCAAGGGGGCATGACTCCTGTCTTTGCTAAGACAGGAGTCATTTCAATGGGGGATGGGCGTCGTAAAAAAATGGCGCAAATCGGGTTGTGGCGATTTTTTTGCCTCAGCCTGACTTGCACCATTTGTGGACGCCCATACGCCATTTTTCCCCCACGCCGGCGCTGCCTGGTGTACGTCGTTTTTTTCAACGCAAACCAGACAGCGCCGGCGGCTAACGCCGGCTAACGTCATTGAATAAATACGTCGCCCGCATGGCGCTTCAGAATGGCGTTAGCCGGCGCTAATTTTTTTGGCGCAAAACTGCGTTAGCGCAGTTTTTTGTCAAAAAGTATAAATATGGCCCGAGCATTTAAAAAATTACGCTAATGTCTCATTAGATGGCTCTAGGCCCTCTTCAGTCTGGGCCATGGTATTAATTACATAAGATGTTCTTGGTGGTTCTTTAACAATCACAGGGTAAAACATGAAAATACAACACAGACTCATGATTTTTATCACGCTCGAAACAGAGATTCTTATCTTCTGTTGTATAATGAGCATCTCAGTCATGTAAATCATAAAGTTCCAAAACACAAGATTTAAAAATAAAAGCATTTGTTTTCCAAATCGCTTCGTAGGCTGTAATTTTTGTATGCATATTTATGTGTATATGTTTCCAGATAGGTGTGTGCGTCTGTGTGTGTGCAGCCGTGGGTGTGTATGTGTGGGTGGATTTATTTAGATAATTCCCCACTATCCTTCTATGACATTTTAGTTTTTGTTATGAGCTGAATGTGTTTTTATTGGTTCAAACACAGTGCGGTATCAGTGTGTACTTTATATTTTTCAAGCACAACCCTTCTCACTGCAGAAGTGTTCTCCTGGTTTCTAGACAGGGCAGCACAGAATGCATCACAGACAGAAAAACACCACATGCCAGCCTGTAGTTTCCTGTTCTTTGCCAAGTACAGGAGAGACTGAAGGAACATCAGGGATAGTAAGCGCTCGTCCTAGTTAGTAACCCTTCTATAAATGCAATTACATTACAGTTCAATATAACCCAAAGACTACCAAGTAAGCACCGAACCGGCATAGCCTATGTGCATATTACGGGCTTAAGTAATAAGTTCTAAAGAAGTGCTTCCCAAATTTTTCAGAACCACGTTGGGACCCACCTATCTTTAATTGATGTGAGGCATGCATTTTTTTAAATGTATCTTAATGAATTGTGTGGTAGCTTACTGTCATTTACAGACAGCCTATTTTCCATTGAAATAACAACCACATTTGCACAGCCATACAGTTTAATGATAGAGCTATAGAGCACACAAATGATAATATGTGGAAATCAGGTTTCAGTGACTATCATTTATGCATCCCAAAGTAAATGTGTCTTGATTGTTTTGCTTTGTTTCCATCACACTTCATAATTACTGTGCTTCCTTTTTGCTTTCCACACTGCTGAATGTGTGCAGTTCATTTGTAGGTATGTACATTTTCTTGTGTGTTACAACCAATGACATCCTACAGCCTTTGCTTTCACACTCTCTGGACCCAAGCAAGAGTATCACATAATTTACTATGCCTTTCTTTTTCTGACTGCAAAGTGAGAGTTTGTAAACCTCAATTCCCAGTTTAAAAGAAAATAAGCCAAAAATATCAAAAGTCATAGCCTGATATTTGACCTCTGTCACTGAAGCATAGCAGCAAATGTGAAAGGATAAATGCCGAATTTAAAGGCATCTTTATTTATTGCTTGGACCCTCACAAACCACCAAAAATAGGCTCACGATTGTGACCCAGATTTTGGAAGGCACTGTTCGAAAGGAATGGAATAACACTTCTAGTTTTATTATACAGAGTAACTTACAATTTCACTTCAAACTGCTTAGATATGTAACTTCAAGCTGTTGTGGCCTATTGTTTCTGCAGAGCTGTGTGTGTGTCTAACATGCTGGGGCTGTGTCTGTAGTATACAGACACCTCTGCTACCCTTTGAAGTGTAAGTGTGAGCCCGTCCCATTCTACCAGCCCATGAAGGCCCATCAGTATGCAGATGAATACGGATGCAGTTGAGTATCGCGTGTTGTAGGTGTCGGGAGGAAATTCACAAATGTAGCTGTCCCTCAGACCAGACACGTTTTGGAGACAGGCTGCTAGGCACACAGAGAAGTGAGAAGAAAGAAATGTCCACTTTCTAAAAGTGGGATTTCTAAAATGGTAATAATAAATCCGACTTTACCAGTAAAGAGGATTTATCATTACCATCCCAATGATATGAAAGATGATCCAGCTACTCCTTTCGGATCAGGAATTACAGCTTAAATGTTTATTAAGGAATTCCCAATGCTGGACTATGAGAGGAGCAGGCCCCACAGGAAATCAAAATAACTTTGGATGTTTTTCATTACCAGGACATCTACAACTCAAACATACATGTGCTACCTTTTACTTACATAGCAACCTGCCCTATGGGCTATCCAGCGCCTACTTTAGGGGTAACATATGTAAGAAAAGGGAGGTTTAAGGCTCAACAAGAGGTTTTAAATGCCAAGTAGAAGTGGCAGTCAGGAAAACTGCACACACAGGCTCCACAGTACTTTAAGGGCTACTGAAGTGGATAGCACAATTAGTGCTGCAGGCCTCCCTATAGCATTTATTTACAGACCCTGGATAAAGGGTATACCTTTTTACAAGGGGCATGTTTTGGAGTGCAGCATGTGAACTTTAGCACTGGTTAGCAGTAGGAAAGTGCTCAGAGTCCTAGGGCCACCAAAAAGATGCAGCAGAAAAGCAGAGGTGAAAGGCAAAAAGTCTAGGATAAGACCACCCTAAGGATGCCAGGCTTAACACTGTGCCAATTAGTGACATTCTAGGATCTGATATAAGTTGATGGCAGTATGCCTAAGGAGGATAAACTCTTCTAAATCTCAAGATGCTTTTCCTTAACTCGAAAAGCCATAGCTGTGGCATTTTTACAGCATCTCTCAAGACCCACTGGTGGTTGTGGGGTAAAAATATGTATTGTCTAGTTCATCCACAGTCTATGTTTATCAATCTCACAAAAGTCTTTAACTATGGTTTGTGGACCTAGAAATACAAAAGGGAGACCACACGCTATAAGAGGCACAGGTGTGGGTAAGATTAAGACAATTTCGTATTTGGGTGTGCCTTTTGACTGAATGTTTGCATGGGGACGTTTACTTAAAGCAACAGTGCATCAATGTTTTAATATCTTTAGAATCAGTATTCAGATTTCTTTCACAATTAAAGCACAAACCTATTACAGAAGACCTTCAAATCTTTAGGAGCATATGCATTTCAGTAGGAATGGACAGCACAGGAATCTGGGGGTATACAGATATTGATGTCTTGCAGAAGGCAGACAGTCACTTTCTGCACAGTCAGTTAGCAGTGTTCCAGGCTTGTACAACATATGTTTGCCATTCTGAGTTTTCTGAAGGGTCTAATTAAATGGAGAACACTGCTTTGTGGACCTCCATTTGGGCAAGTTAAGAGACCATCTTTTCTAGATAAGTATTAAAAGACTGTACAGCTGACATTGCGGCACATGGTAAAGGTATCAGAAAATGACCCTAGGCTGTTTTTTTGGTCTCTAACCAGCCTAACATTATTTTTTGGTGCAAACCTCCTTCTCTGATACCACCACACCCACCCAGCTAACATCATTTTTTTAAGGTATCTCACCCTTTTTCACCGGCTTGCACAATTCCATAAATATGGAGCTCGGCTGCTGCTCAGGAATGGCGCAATCCAGTGCTAAACTTTTTTATGAAAAACTGCGTTAGTGCAGTTTTACATAAAAAAGTATTAATATGTTCCTAATTTTGATTTGATTCGATTCGATTTGATTTTGAATAAACATATTTAACATTAAAATAATAACTTATTATGACAGATAAACTAATAAAACTTAACTAAATGTTTAGAAAACAAACTGAACTGCCACTATGTTTTCAAACCAATATAAACGTCTTAAATAATATATTCTTACTTTCTATAATGTGCCTCATGATATTTTTGAAACCCCAATATCTTTGACGCAAGATTTATATCTCACAATATTTTTGAAGCAGTATTTTGAGGGAATAACAGCTCTGCTTTATTAGAGCCTGGTCCTCAACAGAGAGGTGTTCTGAAGACAGCTTTTTAACTGGGCTGGTGGCAAGAGCATTTACTCTGGCATTTCTTTATCTCTTTTCTGATCTTTGATGGTATGAATTGTGGCATGGCAGAGATAAAATATAACTTCCATGTTCAAATGCCTAGAAAGACTGGTGTTATGTTGGGACTGCGTAGAGCAGAAATCTGCCATCTCACAATCCGAGAAGGAGAAGCAACAAGATGTTAGATATACAATGTTCCTTTAGTGCGGTGACTCCCAAACATTTTAGAACCACTACTCAATTTTCAGAAAGAAAAACATTTGTGACTCACCTAACTTTAATGGTCATGAGGCAAGGTGTTTTTTTAATGTAATAGTAGCAATGCTTTCAAAATGCTGGGAATTACCAAAATAACGTAGTCTTTACTTTTTGCATTTCTGTCCAACAGCAATTGTTTGTAAATGTCATGACCTTGACCACATGCTTCCATATGTCTTTAGCAGAATGGGACCAAGATATTGGCCGGCCCATAAAATTGTCAGATGGTGAACTGCATTGGAGTTAGAACACTTCAGAATGGGGTGTTGGGCTGTGACATCTGTTTACTAAAATTACAGGGCTTCTGAAAAATCTTGGAGTTGATACCTGTGATTTTAGCAAAATTGAAAAACACCTTTTGTAGCAGATTATACGGGGTAAGGCCTCATATTCATTTTTGTGTTACGTTGAGGCCTGGTGGTGCAGTTTGCCCAAGGGCATTGTAGCGCTTTACATGGGCAGCAGATTACATTTAAAAATGTCATAATCATTTTATTTTAAGCACAGGAGATTAAGTGATCAGCCCAGAGCCCATTCTGGGACTTGAACCTGGTTCCCCACATCCAAAGACGGCAAGCTGGCCATTAGGGCACATCCATAGTTCTCATTTTATGTGGTGAAGTCATACACAGGTGGTAATATTGTGTATGATAACCTATGTAGATCACTTTCTCCGCTGGATTGGCTTTGTGAAGTAAAAACAGCTTGGGAATACTTGCAAAGCGTTTTTGGTAAAACTAGCCTTAGAGACATAGCTCAACATCTTTGCAGCAGTGGTTCTGTACATTTTTCTGAATGGAGGTGCTCACATCAATATTACTTCACTAAAGTCATAAGGATTGTGAAACATCTAGATTCACGCAAAGTGTAGCAAATTTATTTAGCAGCAGTGTGCTGAGGAAGTACTATGTATATGGTGGCACATTTTGGAGCACACTGTTGCAAATATATTACTAAGCTCTTCTGTGGTAGCTCACTGCCATTTGCAGACAGCACTGTTTCCATTGAAATGACACCTAACTCTGCACAGATGTGCAGTTTTAGGGTTAAAACAACATTGCACAAAATTGATAATGTGTGCAAATCAAGTTTCAGTGAATATTTTCATTTTCGCATTACCAAGAAAAAGTGCCTTGATTTGTTTAGATCTTATTAAAATCTGGGTTTCCACTACCCATCGAAATTTCAGAAATATGTTTACCTTTTGCTTTCCTAACTGCAGAAATGTTCTGAATTATGTACAAATTAATTGACATTTAGGCCCATATTTATACTTTTTTAGCGCTGCATTTGCGCCGCTTTTTGACGCGAAAGTGACGCAAACTTACAAAATACAATTGTATTTTGTAAGTTTGCGCCGCTTTTGCGTCGAAAAATGACTCAAATGCAGTGCTAAAAAAGTATAGATATGGGCCTTAATTTTGGTTGTGTGTTATAATACAATGACGCCCTACAATCTTCCCTTTCACACTCCATGTACCCCAGCAAGAATCCACATAGCTCACTTTAAAATCTTATCTCACTTTTCTAGTCAGAGAAAGAAAAGTAAACACAAGTCCCTATATAAAAAGAATAAGCCACCTTCCCGCGGGCCCTATTAGGAGTTTCCCACTGGGTCAGCAGGAAACAGCCTACAGCATTGGCTGCAGCTCAAAATAGAGCTGGCAGCAGTGCTGAAGGGCATAGGGTGCAGCAGCACTCGTTGCGATGTTCTCTGTTCAATTAACATTGCGACAGAGCTGCCCAGGGGAGGCCCAAGTGCATGGGCAGTGCAGGGGCCCCCTCGCCGCACCCTGCACCCCGTCTTCACCAGCCTTTACATGGCCATGCTACCCCCATGTAACCTCTGGTGGAGAGGGGGGTCGTAATCCCCAGGGCAGTGCTGCTAGCTAGCAGTGCTGCCCTAGCAGATTAGGACCGCCAGCATCGCCAGCCTCTCCTGTGGAGGTAAACTGCCGGTGCCTGCAGTCCGACCGTGGCACAACCGCCAAGGTCATAATGTGGCGGTCGGACCGCCAATGCAACCCTGCCGGTCTTAAGACCTCCAGGTTCATAATGACCCCCAAAGTGTCAGAAGACATAACTTGAAAGTTGACCCCGGTCTTTGAAGTGCAGCATATGTGACAAGCTAAATACAAAATATAACAGTATCTTTATTGATTGCGATTCATAACACGTCCCGGAGATTGGCTGGTGACCAATATGGGATATGCTGCTTTAGTCCAACATGAAAGGTGAAAAGATCAAGGGAAAGATCTCCTTTTTGACCGGGTAAATACCTTACTCTGACCTCAAAGAAATCACTGTGCAGCAATGCCTTACCAGAGTATATCCATTACTATGTTCTCCAATTTTATCCTGAGACACAATAATCCCAATTCTGAGATCAGCCCGGCGGGAACATGTATTACAATGTTCCTACCGGACAGCCTAGCAAGAACATTGTAATACGCTGGGGGAAACGTCACATCCATGGCGGTGGCATCCTCCCCATGACTTTGGCAATCCTGTGGTGGAACTGTCAAAGTCATAATCATGCCTTAAGTAGTTATATCAGAGAACCTCTATAAAGATAATTAGCTATCAATTGACTAAGCCTGCATGCAGTTCTTGAAAAATGAAACAATTGTAAGAAGTGGGACCTCTTCACTCCAGTATGATCGAGACACTTTGTATAAATTGTACATGGAGACAAAGCCTCATTTGTGGTTTGCTTAAGGGGGAAGGCCCTTCTAAGGGTTACCTCAGGTAGTTTGTTCATAAATTAGCAAGATACAATGTATTGTGATAGTACGGAAGGGATGATGAAGTCTCTTATTATAATTGGGCTGAACCAGGAAGAGTGTTAAAGACTGCAGTGATGTAATTGAATGTCTTTCAGGAACGGTCTGCTGGAGAACTGCAAAAGTCTGCTTCAGAAAGATCTAGTTAATACAGAACTGCTTTATGGGACAAGGAGAATTTTAGGTGAATGGCACAGCTCTAGTATTGCCATAGCTTGCACGTGAGGCAGGAAAATAAGATGTTTCTTCGGGAAAACTCATTCATTAAGGGATCTGACCTGAGCGCTACACAGGACCCATAGCAATATAATGTCTGGACAAGCTTGCTCAATCTAGTGCCATCCGGGTCATAGGTCCTCCTGTTTTATTCCATGAGATATAGGAGATTATGAGGTGTTAAAGGGAACCTGCACCCAATGATTTCTAGTGGCTGCAAATGGCTGAGCATGCTGTGAGCCCTACAAGGGTAAATGTGTCTGGTAGGGCAACAATTGTGACATTTCTCTTCTTTTCAAATGGAGATCACTCCTTCAGACTTTTCCTGTCAGCTATACTACAAGTCCCTTTATTGCTGAAATGGGAAATTAAGGGTCTGATTTATACTTTTTTAGCACCGCATTTGCATCGTTTTTTTACGCATAAGCAGGGCAAACTTACAAAATTCAATTCTATTTTGTAAGTTTGCACCGCTTCTGCATAAAAAAATGACGCAAATGCGGCGCAAAAAGTATAAATAAGGCCTTAAGTATGCTCAAAGTTTTTATAAAGGAAGACCCTCACAGTGACTCACCAGTCCCAATTTGCTTAAGTGACACCTGTGCTACCCTCAATGTGGTGTGGAAAACCATCCTTGTTTATAAGATTTTTAATGAAATCCAACGGGATGAACTGGACAGCAACATATTGATAGTTTACAATTAGAATATGCACAGTGCCATAGGAATTCACAGTTGATTGTTACAATGAATGAACAGTTAGTGAAATAATCATCGGTGGCCTTCAGTCATACTCTCTGAATATGAAACACAACGTGAAAGGCCATCCTTGGTTAAGGTAAAGAGGGATAGTCGTAGCCACAGTCACTAAGTGATGAAGAGTAAGATCAGTATGTACTTCAGTGAGTAAAAGAGCTTCAGGGACCAAAATGATTGACACTGAGATATATGTGTTCTAAGTATGAGCAATATCTTGTGTCTGTGTTGATGTTGCTTCACATATGAACACTGTTGCGTATTATAAATAGTTATGATTCAGCTTACCCTAGCCAGCAATATGCTTTAAAAATGTCATCTGATTTTTTCTTTTTTTTTTGTCCTTTTCCCCCTTTTCCCTCCTTCTCCTTCCCCTCCTTCTGCTCGATAGGATCCTTACATTTAGCTTCACTTTCTCTTAAATTCTCTGTTCCGACTGCTCCACACTTCTTGTTTTCCCGCCCCATTTCTCTCACTTTTCTTGAGCCTTTCCTTTCCATTTTCTCCCCTCGTTCCCCCCCCCTCCCTCCCCCTTTACCCTTCCCATCCTCCCTGCTCCCCCCCAACGCCCACTCCATCTCCCTGGGCCAGTCTCCGCCCTCCCCACCTCATCTCCTTCCCACCCCCCCCGGGACTGCCCCCCACCTTGTTGAGCAAACAGACTACCTGTGGCCTGAATATTGGTGTCGTGAATACAGCGGCTCACCCACCCATCCGTCTCCCAAGCACCACTTCCTCCCTATGTTTCTATATTCTATTGCTTGTCCCCCATCAGATATTCTTTTGCCTTAATTTCTGAGGTGAAGACTTTTACTTTTCCATTCATTATTGTTTTAAGTCTAGCAGGGGCCAACAGATAAGCTTCCCCTCCTTTGTCTGAGAATGGTTTAATAAGTTGTCGTAGCTGCCATCTCCGCTCTACGGTAGCATGGCAAAAATCGGGGCGGGTAAAGAAAGTAACCCCGTCCAAAGAGCGTGGGGTATTAGGACGAGTTTTGTCAGCTATCTATTGACGTAGCAGATAATTCCCAAAATAGACCAAGATCGCTCTTGGATACTTCGATTTTGCTCGCTGGCCCTCCTCCCGTTGGATTATTGGAAACCTATGAACCCGTTGTAGCTCATTATGCCAGTCCCAGTTCCCCAGCTCTGAGCAGCAGGAGATTGACCATATACGCCTGTATATTATTTCCTTCTACCCCCTCCGGTATGCCCAGAAATCGAAGATTGTTCCTTCT
Source organism: Pleurodeles waltl (assembly GCF_031143425.1). Taxonomy (NCBI): domain Eukaryota; kingdom Metazoa; phylum Chordata; class Amphibia; order Caudata; family Salamandridae; genus Pleurodeles; species Pleurodeles waltl. The sequence goes on along the minus strand of NC_090437.1, from coordinate 215,046,099 downwards.
CTGTCTATTTTCCAAATCTTCCATTTTCCACATCACATCCGTCAATTGCCCGTCTTTCTCAGCATTCTGCACTTTCAGAGTGTCCACGTCCTCCTTGGCCGCCATGATCCTTTCTTCCATTGAGCATAGCTTGGCTTCGATCTCTGTGCATGACTTCGCAACTTTACGAACCGTCCCCTGCAGTCTCTTAGTAGCGATCCTTGCACGCCGGCTTTCGATCCTGGTCTCAGTTTGCAGTTCTTTAATTGAGTTATATATTGACTGTAGGATCCCTGCCTCAGTGCCCCTCATAGATGCGTTATCAGGGCTGCCAGCAGAGGCCCCATTTTCTGTTTTCTCGTTATCAAGACCCTGGGAGCCGCTGGAAGGAATATCTATTAAATCAATACCAGAGTAGTCCCACTTTAAAGTCCTGCCACTCACAGATGCTGCATTTTCAACACCCTCGTGAGAACCAGGGCGTATTCTAACCGTTTTCCGTTGTCGGTATTGCCGCACTGTAAGTTCATTACTTGGAGATTTGTTGTCAGCCTCAGATGTCTCACTCCCTTCTGATTCACTAAAACTGTGGTCAACACTGCTGAGATCGGACTCTTCTGTGAAAGAGTAGAATTTATCACTACAGTCTTTGCCCCAGTCCGTGAGTTGGGGATCCTTTCCAGCTACTTTATCCCATTGTTTCCCATTTCCTAGAGGGACAGTTAGATCATCCCTTTCTAATGCGGGTCCTGATACTTTCACAGCTCCCTCCTTATTTTGAAGCTCCAACTCCTCATTTTGATCAGGTGGTTGTCTTTGGGATTGCCTGGGCCCAGATAGGCTGGGTATTTTCTCACTTATCTCCTTATTACTGTCTTCAGCCTCTATACCGGCACATGGAAGAGGGGTTTCTACCCCTAACACTTTGCTTTCCAAGGGGGGGGGTTGTATGTGCAGGAAGACTATTTTGCACCCTGCTTGCAAGGAAGGCCGTAATGGTTGACTGGTTTTTGCCTATCAGCCTTTTTTCCGATGGGGGGGTATTACTATCACCCGTCTTGGCATCTCTCAATGATCCAGACACATTGCTCCCAGCCGCTTTGCCAATTATTGAGGTCAGATGTTTATTTGCCCCTGCTGCCTCTGCTTTATCTTTTCCGATACGTGTCGTCTTAGCCCCCCCACTCTTATCTCCAAGATTCCGAATGGTTTTAGGCACCATATTTGTTTTTACAGCATAAGATAATAATCTAATAAATCTTGTGACTCCGGCCACTGCAATTAGTACTTCCGATATTGTTCGTTTAACAACACTCCTTAAAGGGCCATGAGGAGGTATACCGATACCAAGCTGCATTACATTGCACTCCGTACACACCTGAGGCTCTCAGTTTTCCAATTACCCCCTCCTGCAACTTTAACTATTTTAGCCTCACTCCGCAGTTTTTCCTGAGAGCTTTTGTCGAATGTGGGAATCTGATACAATTAATTAATAATCGTAATCCTGCATTCAGAGTGCTTTCATACTAGTCAGAGACAACCGTCAACCATTAATGCTCACTATTTATACAGCTACCTCAGTACTGCAGAGCATATTTTTCACTCCCCCTTCTCTCTCTCTCTCCTTCTTTTTTTTTTTTTTTTTAAAAAGGCCAGAGATTAGTCACTAATTGTGCAATCCTTTTTTTTTTTTTATTTATGAGTTTTTGAAGAGAGTCTTTTCTTCCCCCAAAGTCCTCTGGGGACAGCAACAAAGTTCAGGAAACACCTCGTGCTACAAGCACAATAAATCACTGTGCTGTACTCAATGCCCATCCACGTTTTCCCCTCTTACCGGAGCAGAACACGTAGCTATTCAGAGTCCTTACTCCAAACGCGGCTCAGCCTTGAGAGCACTGACCGCGTCTAATGCGTCTAATGCGTTTCTCCGATACCCAATAGTTCGATGAGCCAGGCGCCCCCGCGTCCCCGCGTTCCCTGGCGAGGGAGCAGGGGAAATCCTTATCCACAACGGCAGCGGGGTTCTTCTGACAAGGGAACTCCTCGCTGCTGTAGCACGGCGTTCAGAAACAGGGGAGGCAGCAGCGGCTCGGTGCTTGGTTCCGGTGGGCAGGGCTTCCGAGCCTCTCCGCTATGCCGACAACAAAAAATAATAAATGGCTAGGCTTAGAATTGTCTCAATCAATATATGTGGACTAAATGACCCTCGTAAAAGAAGAAGTGTGGCCGAGGAATTGAAAACCTTTGAGGCAGATATTTTTAGTTTACAAGAGACACATGTGGAATATAAAAATTCTGGGATCCTTGGCTCGCTTGGTATGAAAGTGATCGCTCGGACAGAACAACAAGCCAGAACCAAAGGAGTAGCAATATTAGACCGGACTAATAAACTAAATATTACTCGGCAGAAGGCAGATATGGGTGGGAGATGGGTCATAGTAGAATGTTGTTATGGACATAGTAGCTTTACATTATGCTCTCTCTACGGGGTGGTTACGGACGATCCAGTAGTGGTAGATACTCTTGCCATAGAGCTAACAGATTGGGCCCCTCCCTATATTATATGCGGGGACTCCAACTTCAACGGATCTTGGGAGGGATTGCAGGATTTACTAGCACCTACAACCAAGAGGTATCAGGGGTGCAAACCTCGGGTTTATAAGGCAATGGTCGCTATGCAGCAAGAATTAGGATTAGTGAACGCTTGGGTGAAGCTGCGTAAGCCAGATCCTGGATATACTTATTATTCATTCCCTCATGCAAAACTAGCACGACTAGATTATTTCTTAATCTCTCCCGTACTTTTGAAGCAGGGTAAGATGGAACTATATTCACGTATTGTATCAGATCATAATCCTCTAGTTTTAGATTTAGAACTGAGTGGGTTAGAGCCCAAGATTAGCAGATGGACATTTGAACGAGGGCTCCTTAAGGACCCGGAGTATTGTGAGTATATGAGAAAGTGGTTAGTGGAATTTTTGGGGTTCAATCAGGGGTCAGCTCCAGTAGAGATAATTTGGGACACTTTAAAAGCAGGAATTCGAGGCGAAACATTGAGTTTTAGTATCAAAAGACAGAAGGATATCCGTGGGAGAATAAAAGAGCTCCAAGTGAAGCTACAGGAGGCAGAGAGGCAATTGATTATAGCTATAGAAGCTGGAGCCAATGTAAGGAGGGCTCAGGAGGAAGTTGCTATAGTAAAAGCAGCAATAAATAAGGATACAGCCCAAAGAATAGCGGAGAAATATTTAGCACAGCGCGCACAAGGGTTTGAGTATGGAGAAAAAGTCGGGCGATTGCTAGCGATACGTGCAAGCCAGAAAATAGCATCTGGGGTCATCAGAGAGATTAAAGATTGGCAAGGCCAGATAGTAGCGGAAGTAGATGTAATTAGAAATGTGTTCCATAGGTACTATCAGGAATTATATAGTGATACATCTGGATATCCTGAGGAAGAGATGTCAGAGTTTCTACACCCCATTAAGGTTGAGAAATTAGCCAAGAGTGACATATTACGCTTGGGGGAGCGGATAGACATCTCAGAAATTGATAGGGCAATGAGCGATCTGCCTACCGGAAAAGCTACAGGGCCTGATTCGATTCCTTTAGAATTCTTTAAAGTTTTTAAAGCATTACTATTCCCTGTGATGGTAGAGTTGTTCATTCAGGTTCAGAATGGAGGGGAAATTCCCCCATCTTGGGATTTGGCCAATATAGTTATGTTTTTGAAGAAGGGGAAACCTTCGTCAAACCCGGCCTCATATCGCCCGATCACATTAATAAATAGTGATGTTAAAATATACTCAAAGATACTGGCTGCGCGATTATCGCGGGTGATTAAGGAGCTTGTCTCCCCTAGGCAGCATGGGTTTGTCCCAGGAAGAGATACTACTAACGATATCCAAAGAGTTATAGCACTCTTGGATGCCACGGAGGTAGCAAAGGAACCTATGGCGGTTGCTTTATTAGACGCAGAAAAGGCATTTGACCGGGTAAATTGGAATTATTTGTGGTATGTTATGGAACACTATGGGTTAGGGAAGAAATTTATTATAGCGGTAAGGACTCTATATAGATCACCAGTTGTGAAAATACAGTTAATGGGAGGGCAATCTGAGAATATTTTGATCAGGAGAGGCACTAGGCAGGGATGCCCATGCTCCCCCCCTCCTGTTTGCATTGTATATAGACCCTTTGCTTAGTCAGTTGGAGGCAAATAGCAAGATTCCACCAGTACATAGGCTGGGATGGGATACAAAAGTATTAGCATATGCAGATGATATAGCCATTTTAACGACTTCCCCAGATTCAGCATTGAAAGAGGTTGAAGAGGTGACGACAAAATTTGGAAAATTTTCTGGATACTTGTTAAATAGCGCTAAAACGCAGTTGCTGGCTAATCAATACACAAAAACCAAAGACAGTCGGAGGGTGGATCAGGCAGTGTATTTAGGTATCAATATTACACCAATGATAAATGAAATTGTTAATCTGAATGTAGATCCTATACTGAGAAAAGCCAGAGAAGATATGTGCAGATGGAATAATCTACATCTGACTATTGTGGGGAGGTGTAATATGGTGACAATGATCCTCCTTCCTAAACTGTTGTATCTTTTTCGGTCCATACCACTGAGCTTTAATAATCTTAAATTTAAAGAGATAGAAAGAGTGATTATGAGATTTATTTGGGCATATGGTAAGTGTAGAAGAGCAAGCAACTTTTTGTCTCTCTCTCGAGAAAGGGGGGGGTGGTCGTTACCGAATATAAAATTATACCAAATTGCAGCAGCTTTTCAGTATATGCGTCCATTGTGGGGTCCCAAGAAAGAAGGAATTACGGAAGTAGATTGCCCTAGTATTTATGAGTTGCAGACAGGATTAGATGCCAATGGGTGTCTGGTAACGTATCATGAGCATGGATATTATAAGAAAACTAGATTTAAGGTTTTGGGAGCAGCATATAAGTGTTGGCGAGTATGGTATAAGAAGAAAGGACTCGGTAGATATAATCATTATACCATGATTGAGAAGAACCCTCTGCTCCTCGAGATTTTTCAGGATAAATACATGGCAAACTGGGTTTCTTTAGGCATAAATAGGCTAGGGAATCTCTTTGATAATTTCGGGGTGAAGGCATTTGGAGATTTACAGGAGCAGTATGGTCTTGAGCAAAGGGACTTTTTTAAATATTTACAGATACAGGATTTTTTATGGAAAAAACAGGAGGTGTGCAGGGATTCAGAAGTAATCAACTGTTGAACAATATCCTGGCCAATCCTAATATAACCATTAGATCAATTTACCCTTTAATGCTGGCGGATCAGCTAGATGATCTAGAGAAGTATAAGGAGAAGTGGAATAAACTATTGGTGGATGGAAGCAATAACTTTATGAGGTCATTGGAGCTGGTATGTACCATTTTATTATCTTCCTCCTTGCAAGTGCAGCATTATAAAACTATATTTGACCTGTATCATACCCCAGCTCATCTTGCCAAATGGGGGTGTACGGCAGGAACAAATTGTCCAAGATGTGGGAGGTATGGTATGGATATTGTACACATGATGGCTACATGTGGGGAACTGGAGGCCTCGAGGGAAGGTATACAATTGGTCTTGAAGGAGGTTGTGGGATGTGATTTTGTCCTTACCCCCGAGATTATGGTTCTCTGGGTAGATGGCGATTCGGATGGTTTACATGGAGCATTTATTTTTGTAGCCATGGCAGTGTATCGAATATGTATAACATCCGCATGGCTGAATGTACGACCCCCATCTTGGCAGCAATGGTTGGCTAGGCTGCTCGCTGTATATCATCTGGAGATGGCATTATATGAACGTAAGGGGAAGCATGCCAGGAGGAAAGGGAAGGCAATATGGGAGCCGCTTCAGGTCTGGATTCGGACTCACAATGAATAGTCTATAAAAAAATTACCCCCCCCCATCTATCTCTCTCTTTCCACTGTTTGTTTCTCCACTATCGGCTTAGAATGTTATGTTTTCAGTGTAAAGTGATGTAAGAATATATTTGCTGTATGATTCTTTCCAATAAAAAAAAATAAAAAATAAAAAATGTCATCTGAATAAGTGAACCCCAGCTGACTGTGAAACTAGAGTCCCCAGTATGGCACACAGAAAGCTTCCAGTGTCAGTCTTTTTTTTTAAGTAGGTGTTAGGTTTTTGGAGCACGATAATCAGGTGCATATATATGAGAAAGTCTGTGGAACTCTTAATACCTCCTGCATACAATGTCAAGGTATGAGTTAGTTCATAAACATGTTAACACCACACAAAACTCATGTGACATTCACTGGACATTCACATAAAAGGGTGAATGTTCAGAGTAGAGAAATGATGGCTAAACAATTTCCCATCCTCAAAAAAAAAAAAGCCAAACATTTTCTAATAAGCTCACTATTTACCAGTTCGGAAGTTTAATAAATTAATTAGGGACAGTATTGTGCTTTACTGAAAGTAGATACACAGAAATTCAGCAGAACTTGACCAGTTTCAGGAAATAACTTAAATCCTGACTTTTTACACTCCTTTATCAATCCCTTGTTGCTTCTAACCAAGTAGAAGCTAGTGCCAAGTCACCTTCGGGCAATTGTGTGCCTAACAAATAATATCAATATAATATCAGTATCAACAAAAAGCACGTAAACCTTGCTGGGAATGGCCCTTTCTGCAGGATTCCCCTCAAACATTTTTGCCTTTCCCCTCCTATTTCTCTGACTCTCTTTTTGTTACCTAAAGGACTCTGGAAACTTTACCACTTCTACTCAGTACTAAAGTGCATGTGCTCTCGCCCCTAAAACTTGGTATGATTGGCTTACACCTGTTTGGCATGTTTGAAATGGTAGTGAGAAATCCTGCTTATAGGTGTAGTTGGATTTTAAATTACCATTTTAGAAATGCCACTTTTGGAAAGTGGATATTTCTCTGTGCTTATAACTCTTGTGATTTGGAGACTTACTCCAATCCATGTCTAGGTCAGAGTGAAAGCTACACTTGGTGCATACTTTCCAGACAACACATGAGGTGCTAGGTGTGACAGGAGAGGCATCTGAGTCGATCAGCATACTGATAGTCTTCCTCGGCAGGGAGAGAGGGAGGCAGAGTGCACTTACATTTCTATAGGCTGTGTCCCTGCCTTAGACTATGGGCTGTTTTACCCCCTACTGATTTCTGAAGCCATAGTTGGGACCAAAGGGGTTTCGTTACACTTAAAAAGGTTCCTTTGAAGTCACCCCTTGAACAGAGAAATTTTGGAGTTTAGGTACAGGTGACCCATATTTTTTGGAGCACTTTGGAACTGGGACTGAACCTCTGCCAAAGGGACTGCTGAGCTACACAAAGAACTCATCTGGACTGCTCTTCTGTGGCTGCCCTGCTGCCTGCTGTCTTCTGGGTGGCATAAGGGACTCACCAGGAGGGATAGCCATGGAGGTCACAGATTTTGCTGTGCTGGTATGCCTGCCCACTGCTGGTTGCTTGCCATCCCCACCCCCAGTGTTCTCCCAGGAAGCCCAGTGCATGGTGGGTGCTGGTTGTGCTCCTGGTCTCTACCAATATAGTACCTGGGGAGCTGTTTTTGACACCTGGTGCAGGAATAGCATCTCCCTTTTCCTTTCTGGGCATAGCGCATGATGAGCACCCTACATTATCCTGGGTGCGTGAGGATGATCTAATTTGCCTCTTAGCACTGGATGAGCGCTTCCTTCTTAGAGTATGCACTGAGCTGTTGAATATTGTTAGTGCACCGGGCCACTGGGAGAGAGGCACCTCTAAATGGAACTATTGTGCTGGGCTCAGCACATCGCTTGCATTGAAGTGACCACTGCACCATAAAGGAGGACTGCCGCAGCACCTTTCCAGCCGACTCCCTCCTAAAGGCACCGCTGATGCTGGAGACAGTCTGCTTTCCCAAAGAGTGTGTGGGGGTTGCCGTGGGCCCTGCTCCCGAGGCCTCAGATGAAAGTGCCACACAGCTGAAGGGAATTACAAGGACTGCCTCAACCTTCCTTTGAGGTGTCACATCTTGCTTGGTCCCTGACTTGTGCATCTGGGACAGTGAGGACATGAGTCAATTAATCATGGAGACGCTAGAAGGCTGCCTTCCCCTGCCCCTTTGGAAGGCAGAAGGCCACCATTGCCCTTGCTAAGTCCTGAGAGCACCCAGTCCGTGGCTAGACTCCCCGATTCCGGAACCCGAGTGAGAGGCCAAGTGGGGCTTGCAGTGGCTACATTATTTCTGATTCGGGGGGACCCAGATATGTCACCCCCCTGCCTCTACATTGAGTGTGCCCATTGTGAGATCATGCCTTCTGACACTTGGTCTGTGTTGGTGGCATCACAAGGGGGAATCGTAGACAGAGGCCGCCCTCCCACCATCAGGAACCTGCTGCCTTTCGGAAAACTACTGCATGATTCCTAAAAGCAGGGAAGGTAGTTTGTGCATTAGCCTCTTGCAGTACAGTCCATTGGTATGAGGGAATGTTCATTCACCTGAGGTTTTTTTGAACGTCATTTTAGTTGTCTTGTGATAACAGGACCAAGAGTGGTATATCCCAGGGTACAACATCATAATACTTTCCAGCTCTAAAAGGCTACCCAGGCATTTGTTTCAGTTCGGCCCAGGAGACTACTGTAACCCTGCTAATTAGGAGGGCAGGTGTTCCTGTATCCTGTTTACGTACTGGGAATTGTGTGTGTTTCTCCTACATTGCAGTCCGTAATAATTACCACAGTATGTTGTTTTATTTTTCTTTGTCCACGATAACAAGTACTACCAGAGTAATGGAATAATATGCAAAGTACGAACAATCCATGCCTGTTGCCCCGAGTATTTATGATTCATGTATAATGCACCAATTATTTATGAGGTATGACACTTTTGGTCTCACGATACATAGTGATTCATGTGTGTTCTGCTATAATCTCCCTGCTGGATTTCATGCCATGATGTTGTGATGTGTGACATTTTTATTCTTGCTAGCCCAGATAATGAGGACTGACTTAGGATTTGCATAGTGCACACAGATATTAATTAATATTGTCATTTAGTCTATGTAGTGACTATATACCATATATATTTTTATATAGTTCCCTGTGGAGTCACTTTTCTGACATAATTATTTTGTCACTGGTGTGAGTATGTTGCACAAACGCTTTGCACATTACCTCTGGAGATAAACCTGACTGCTCTGTGCCAAGCTACTCTTGAGTAAGCACAATTTATCTTTGGTCTGTAACTTGTTTACCGTGGCTAGAGCAGTGGATAATGCCTGTCTTAGGTGCATACCCTGCCAATCAGAAACACACTTTCTAGCATACCTTAATACGTAGTATATTAAATTTTACACCAACTCTATGTAACGTTAATTTCCAATAGTCTGTTGTCCCACTGTACTATGTAATGTAAAATATATGTGTGCTTTTCGATTAAGTGTATGGCTAGACATGTTTTTATCTAATGCAAGTTGTGCAATTTAGCAAGAAATTAGAGGTGTGCATCTCCCTTTGTGTTTGTGCGGATGTTTGCAGGTGATATTAAACTTTGGGGCATATTTATACTCCGTTTGCGTCAAATTTGCGTCGCTTTTTTCAACGCAAATTCGATGCAAAACTAACTCCATATTTATACTTTGGCGTTAGACGCGTCTAGCGCCAAAGTTCCTGGAATTAGCGTCATTTTTTTGTGTGAACACCTTCCTTGCGTTAATGATATGCAAGGTAGGCGTTCCCGTCTTAAAAAATGACTCCGATGCTATTGCGTCGGATTTATACTTCCTGGCAAAAATAACGCCCGGGAGTGGGCGGGTCTAAAAAACCTGCATTTGCGCCGGATTTTAGCGCCTGGGTCAGGGCAGGCGTTAAGGGACCTGTGGGCTCAGAATGAGCCCAGAGGTGCCTTCCCCTGCCCCCAGGGACACCCCCTGCCACCCTTGCCCTTTTTTTTCACGCACACCAGGCAGCGCCAGTCGGCTAACGCCGGCTAATGCCATTCAATAAATACGGCGCCCGCATGGCGCTTCAGAATGGCGTTAGCCGGCGCTAATTCTTTTGGCGCAAAACTGCGTTAGCGCAGTTTTGTGTCAAAAAGTATAAATATGGGCCTTTATATCTGGTTGGGTAGGGAGAATGACTATTGTAATAACTTCCTGTTTGAAACTCGTGTATAGATTTGGAAAGGAAAGCTTTCTCTGCGTGAACTTGTCAACAAAAAAACAATCTGGAAAGTCCTCATGTTACCATTTTCCATTCATATATCTGTCTAAGAACCACCCTGATCCCCTCTCAAAAGGCAAAAAATATTAACGTATGATGTAACCCAGGCTATCACTGCTACGACATATTATCACAGTAGCTAAAATACCAGCTCCATCCTATGTTACAAAGACAAATTCTCCAGCTGTTATCAAATTGCATGAAATTGATGAGAGCCTTCCCATTGTCAAAATAGAAATATATCGAAACTTCAACGATTGCAAACCCAGCTGCCAAGCTTTTTCAACATAGATGCCTTTTGTTGTATTAAACCACCTTCTGTTAACTGCATTGGCTACCAGTGGACAAAAATATTATTTCAAAATTTGTAGTGGTATCTTGAAAACCAGGCAGGTCATAGACAGAAACATGTTGAGGGGCAAATTTATGGAAACTGGCGCTGCACCGAGTGGCGCACCATTTTTCCTGCGCCCCTTAGCACCCCTACCGCCACCATGCGTGCGCCATATTTACAATACGACACACCATGGCACAGGGTAGGGGGCAATAGAGTGTTTTTCAATGGCTCAATTTAGGTACTCTGCAGGAATAGCACCAAACTCTTGGCGCTACTCCTGCAGAGTACATAGGGGCACATTCTGAAGAAAGGAAGCCCCCTTTTAACGCCTGCTCTTGATCTACCAGCCTTCAAAAAGATCATATGTGCATTCTCTGACTTTTGGATATCAATATTAAACATAATTCCATGGGCTGTGTCCTTGTGTTGCTTTTACTCTTAATTCTTGTTACGCTTCCATCTTTTTTCTTTCTGTTATTTTCCATTCTCTTCTTCTTTCCTCATGTCCATATTTCTTCTATTGTTGGATCCCTTCCTTCCAGCCAAAGTCTCAATCCATCCATGCTCACACCTTCCATCTCTCCTTCCTCTTCCTTCAGCCAGATATGTTCTCTCCCATCTCCTTGTTTGGCCATGTTTAAGAAGCAATGCTAATAACTGTTAAATGTGGTCAGCTTTAAATCACATTTATAAATTCACAAACCTTCAGAAAAGATGGAAGCACTATTGCAGAATTTTTACTCTTAAAGATTGATACATCCACAGATACAAATTAGTCAACTGCACACCAATACAAGCAAAAAAACAAGAAAAAGCTAATTAGTTCAGGGAAATTGTAAATTTCACATTAATTTTATTAAACCCATAAAAGGTAATAGCAAAGCGAAGTGGACATTGTGAAGTTAAATTCTCAAATTATTTTAGGAAAGACTACATGAACAGTTGATATGTTGTTTGTATTAATCTGCCTTGTCATTCAACTGAGACATACACATATAAGTTAATTAATAAATACATAAAATAGTGAGCTCTTTGTTGTACAGAGAGTGTGTTTTTCCTTTGCAGTTGTTGTAGGAAAGACATCCTTTTGCCCTTATCACCCCCATTTTCTGACTGATGCTGGGGGTAACTGACTCTGAAAGTCTCATGGGCTCTGCTAACCAGGGCCAGTGATCTGTTCTGTAAAGGTATATGGTAACTGGTATAATTCCTATTGGCTAAGACAACCTACCTGTCAGTTACTAGTATATGGTAGGGCATGTAGGTTTAGAGACCGCAGTGGACTTAATGTACTCAAGTGTGTCCTACTGTGGTGTCCAGTGGCATTTTAAAGCTAGGCCTGCTTTGCAGGCTAGTTTTAAAATAAAACTGTGTCCAAGTTTAACTTTGGAATTAAAAGTACTTTCAAAGCCCAAAACTACCTCTTTATAACTTATATGTGACCCCTAAAGTCTGTACTAGGTGCCACAAGTGTAGGGCACCTTGTTATAAAAAGCAAAAACAGTATAAAATATGTTTTATATGCCCTTGTAAGGAAAAACAGCCAAAGTAGTTGTTTGATAGTGTAGCGCTGCTAGCCCCACAGGCTAACATTGAAAGGCTTTATTAAACTTAATAAAGTCTAACATTTGATTGGAGCTAGCTAGCAATATCATTCAAAGTATAAAATAATTGTTATAACAAATTCAACACCTTGCCAAGGTCGAATTTATTACAGGAAATCAGTAGTGAACTCAGTATTCTGAAGTTACCTAAAGCAGCACTATAGCTGCCTCCTCTGATCAGCCTTTTACAGCCTGAGCAGAGCTGCTCCCTGAGTAGGTGTGAGGAGGCCAGGGGCTGAAACATACAACCATTTGGTGGGAGGAGATTTGCTTCTTGGAGAAGCCAGGGAGAGGGAGGGTCCTGGGGAGATCAGCTAGACTTCAAAGGCAGGAGAACAGATGAAAGCAGGACTCAGGCCAGCCCCCACTTCCTTGATCCCAGCCAGATGAGAGCCCCCACATTAGATTAGGAGAAGGGCTGAAAGGGGAGTGTAGTCAGATATTAGCCACACCCCTGGGTTGGGTTACACAGGCAATCGCTCCAAGGAGAGAATTTCTCTATTTTGATTTTTGGCAAAACAGTGCAATCTGGGTCAAATATATGCCATAGCAGAGGGAGGTAATTTTATCCTATTGGTTTGAGTGACCCCCCCCCCCCCTTTCTGACAACCCAGAATGAAGGGTTGTGAGGATTTGGGAATACTATATTATATGGTTGGAAGGCCTTATCCTGCAGTACACTCGCAAATACCACCTTGGGTCCAGTCAGGTATGTTTACTTTACCTTAAGCTCAACCTTGGGTCGCTGTGGATGCGAGAAGTAAGGCTTAGCAAAGGAACAATGTGTAAAGCATTTAATAGCACCAAACAACAGAATAAGAAAGTTATATGACACGAAAGGAACAAGACACCAATTTATAGAAACACATTTATTCTTATGAATTTATAGAGACATTAAGCATTGGAGGGTTCCAGAGATACAGGTTTTAGAAGCAATAAATAACTTTTATATCAATCGCAAACAAGCATTGGCCAACAAAATAGTTTGGAAACTTTTGGAAAGTTTGTAGAAGTTATTTTGGCAACTCCGACCCGAGTTGGGTGACCAAGTCCAGCAGGACAGCGATCTAGCGGGGTAGAAGGGTTACTTTGGAGAGTTACTTGCCACCTCAGCATTTTTAAAGCAAGACCCAAACTTTATAGGACAACCATAATAGACATCAGTGGAGTGATCCTGGTGCTGCAGTGAGCAGGCAAAAAGATGCAAAAAAAATACTTTGGTTGTGGTGCGGGCAACAGGGATGCCTTTGTGGTGATTCCTAGGTTTTATGGGTAAAGTGGGAGAACTTGGGTACAGAGGTTGAGGTCCTTTTGCAGTATCTGGCCAGCTGATGCTAGGCTACTGGTCAGTCTGCATTGTACTTGGATCAAAATCCGTTGGTGGGGGCTAGTGTCCGTTGGCCATGACAAATCCAGTCCTGGATAGCACTTCCAGGACCAGCAGACATGGGTGCAGGTTTTGACTATCTTGGATTTGTCCTTTTGGGTGCCTGGTGGGTAGTAGGAGCAAAATGTCTCCGGTGGCCACCAACTTTGCAACTTGGGCAACTTCAGATCTTGTGTTCCTCAAGCTGGTTGCAGGAGACCAGCTGAATGATCCTTGGAGTCACTGCTGTTTTTGGATGTCGGAAATCAGTTTTTCTCCACGCCAGGAGCCGTAGGCACAGTCCAATCTTTGCTAGCCCAAAGTGCAGCGGTGCAGTCCTTACAAGTGTGCAGCCTCTCTTTGTGCGGGTCCAGGGGCAGGGAACAGATCTTTTTTGGTCCACTTTCTGATTTCAGAGTGATCTGAGGGTCAGACTTCCAGGGGTGCCACAGGTATTCCAGGGAAATGCCATAAGTGGCCCATGTGGACTAGCCAATGGGCTTCTGTGTCCCCTCCTACCTAGTGACAATGTTCCTGTGATGTGTGACATTCATCTATCCCAGAATGCCACATTCTTGCCTCTTTCAAGATGGCATGACCCTTCCTCCATCATCAAAAGTTTGGTAGCCCATCCTAGAGGTGTGGCTACCTGAGGGCTATACCCACTGTAAAACTTGTTTGGGGGAGAGTTCCTCTCTTTGGCCCTGTCACTATGCTATCTACAGGAACAAAAGGCATCTTGGTCACAGGTGTTGGGCAGGATGATCCATCAAGTGTGTGGGCTAACCCTGACTGACTATCCTGGCAGAGGAGGTGACACCTAGCTGCTGCAGCACTGCTTTTGTTCCTGGGCCTAGGAGTCATTGACACATCTTACCAGGCAGTCAGAATGCTGTCTATGTGTGTGTGCTTTTGTAAGGCTACTGGACGAATAGAGCACAGAGTGGCAACTTTCTAAAAGTTGCCTAACTTTAATTGTGTCATTACTGTCAACCTGTTCATCAGGTCACATTTAATGCCATGATCAGTTTGATACATCGCATGACCCATATTGGTAGTCTCATTCTAATATTAGTGAGGTTATGATGCCACCCGTTAACACTGTGTTAGCCAATGGGGCTACCAACTCTACCCACAGCAAAACAACAATATGGAAGTGTTACTTGACAAAATACAGCTCCCTGCTATAGGACTCCATAGGCCTTCCTTAGGGGAGACTTATGTATAATGTCACTGGAAGGGATGGCTTTGCCGTTGGTTTTAATGGCACAATCGAACTGACAGTGAAAATACTGTCCTTCCAGTCTGCAGTGGCAATTCACAGCAGGAATCCGGATATAGCAAACTTTAATTTGCAGTTATAGACAGAGTAAACACAATGTAATCAGAATGTCCGCTGGAAACATGAAAGTGCATGTACTATGTTCCATCATACAGCACACATAGAAGTGCCAAATTGCCATTGTAGATTGTTTATGTGCAGGAAGGGATACCTTTCTGCACATAAATCATCACACCCCTCAACGCAGACACACTTGCACTATGGTGCAAGGATGCTTGCTTAAGGCGCTGGCAGCTAAACGTAGTGCAGGAGGAAACACAGGGGTGCACGGTATTTTTTTGAATAAGGCGCATCCCTGCGTTCCAAAAGTGACACAGTGCAGCACTGCAATGTTTGTCGCAGCGCCGCACCACTTGTTTGGAAATCTGGGACCATATGTGCTGTTTACCCAGGATCGTCTGAGTGCTACAACACAGAACATATGCAACAGTGTCTCCTGCCCGAGAAAAAGGTGAATAGCGATCTTTCAAAGAGGCATTCTGACGTCATGGGGCAGAGTATTCAGCTCCAATCACCAGAAGCCCGCTGAAGAGTTCAAGGTAGGCCTAAGTGGTCTAGCTCTGTAGTAGCAAATGGTGCAGACGGGGCTCTCTTTTCTGGGACCTGGTGCATTACCCGGGTTGCAACACTAGTACCTAAGGCCCTGTTGTGGGGGGGGGGGGGGGGTATTCCTAAAGGTGCAAGTAAGTTCTGATCACTAAAAGATGCCCAGGACCAGTTAATGCTATGATTAATGAATTTCCCTAATCAAAAATTAATGATCGGATTGTGGAAGGAGATGATGTGATGTCATGATTAGAAATCTACCCTAACTGGAACTCTCGTCTTTGGTTGTGAAATCAGATTATGATATTTACCATTTTGGAAATATTTTATTTATTTATTTAGTATATTGTTTGACATGTGTGGGAGTAATTTAAATCATAGTGAATAAGCACACAAACAACTCAGGCTGTAAACGCCTTGAATCCACCGGCCTTTTGTTGACTAAAACACTGTGTTTAAAGTGCCCTGGCTGCGGTGGGAAACGTGGACCTAGGCCTGACTCTGGTAAAAAAAATTCTGGGAGGATTTGGTTGAAAGATCGGTGGTAAATGCTCTACGTAGTATGCTGAATTTGTTAAATGTGGGTTGGCAACACTTTTTGGAATATACTCATTCTCTAACAAAGAATTATGCATACTACCTCAGTACTCGTAGAGCAACGGGTTAATGCACAAGCTTGGACCCTAACCAACGGAAATGCAATGGTGTTTCCTTATTTTAAATCTAATATCACTGCCACAGTCCTCTAAGCACTATTGTGATCTATATATGTGAAGTTTGAACTGGCAGTGTGTACTTTGTGGTACATGGCCAAATATCAGGGCATAGCAATTCTTCCTCTGTGATATACATACAATGGCCGTAGTGTGGAGCACCTCAACAAATTTCTCTTTATAAACCAGCTACATCATATGAATATGTGCTAGCTTATCTCCTCAAACAGTTGTGTGTTATCACAATTCCCTTCTAAAATGTGTTAAGCTTGACAGAATGATTGAGAATATTAATTCGTCCGTGACTTTAATGAATTGATATTTGTAATTCTCCAGTGACTTCTTAAGGTTTCTTTTATTAATGTAATGATGTCATTCTTAGTATATCCCTTTACACTTATGCAATCTATTATTAGTTGACCCTGACAGTATGTATGGGTGGCAAAAAGGCTAGTACTAGGGCCTTGTTTCCATTCCAAGCTATGTGGTGCATTCCTGTACGTTTTAGAGTGAACATGCCGATTTGATCTACCACAGAAAAATAACGAAAGATTTATTCATCAACTATTCTATCCTGTATTGAAAATTGCATGTTATGATTTTATGAATGAGAAGCAATCTTCTCATTCAAAGATATGCATGAAATACAAAAGAGAAGATTGTACTCATCTGACATTTGAGAATATTTAATATAATTATTTGGTATCATCATCATAGCATTATTATTTATTATATTATTTGATATAATTTGATTTTATTCTAGTGTGCAATTTGTCTAACAATTGCATTAACTGCAGATCTTTCTTTTTTCTGTGATTTGAAGATTTGTCAAGCATTACCCTATGTAAAAACATTTGACTAACTGGTGATATTGAATATCATTTTTTTGGTGGGAGGAAAAATTAGAAAGAGGGACACTAACAATCTCCTCACAGTTTCTGAACATCCTTTAAGTAAAAAGGGAGACCGATGCAGATTAGCAGCACAGAGTTGGCTGCCAGGAACTGAAATTTTGGTTTCCATACTGGGTAGTTGTAGCACGCTGAAGAAAAACATACTCAAAGAGCACCAGCACAGGGGAAGGGAAGAACAGTGTCATATCTTTGTATAAATTACACAATCTTGCTGTCTCCCTCTCATGCAGCGCAGCACAGGAGCTTTAGTTAGGGAGTGTAGTCGCAGATTTTGGCTTGACGATATGATTCCTCTGTTGTGAATCACATGGTGGACCAGATTTAGAGATTTGAAAATGGACCATTTCATAATAGGTAACAAGTGGAACTCGAGGTTTATGGAAGCAGAAGGAAAAGACTGAGAGTTAATCTGACTGCAGAGCTTTGACTACCTGGAGGGTTGAATCAGATATTCATGTGTTACAGCATAAAGAAAGTTGCCATAATCCAGCCATGAAGGTATAAAGGCAAGGATAAGTATGTTCGAAGATGCTTCTAATAATAGCAGGCGATTTTCTAGTAGCACAAAACAGGTGGTGGCAAAATGACCCATCTGTTTGGAGAATGGAAGATGATGGTCTATGAAAAAGACAAGAATTTTTACTGACTTTGAGGCGTCAGGAGTGGAGTCTAATGTTTGGTTTTACCAAGCTAGAAACCAGCTAATAGGCTTTTTGCATAGGAACAGAATTTCAGTTTTGTCATTGTTGACTTCGAGACAATTATGATTCATCCAACATACTATAGATTTCACATATGAGCAAACGATAGAGCTGGTGTCCTATGGATTCTCCAAATTTAGCAGTAGACCTGTTGTTGTCTGTATAGGACATAACATCCATACCAAAAGAGAATGGTGGCTGCTATAGATGTTAAACAAACTGGGACTTAGGGAGGAGTTCTGAGGCATTCCAAAATGAACTGAGGAGGTTGAATTGTGAAAAGAAGGAAAAGAGACTTTTTGAGTTCTGTCACTGAAGAAAGAGCAGAGCCATTTCAAAACTTTCTTCCAAATACCCAAATACTATCCTTGAAAAGGCTGATGATTATAGTGGTTTGAAACACCATATTGAATTGGATGAGAGGTTCAACATGTCCAACAACAACGATTTTCCATCATTGAGCAACAGCCTAAGCTAGTTCATGATTAGGAACACCACAGTATCAATGTTGTGCTCCTCAGGGAAGCCAGACTGTGTAAGCTCAAGTAGGCAATAGCTTTCTAGCAAAAGGAAGAGCAAGATATTAACTACTTTCTGTAAAACTTTGGAAGACAGAAGAAAATGTTAGATTGGCCAGAAATTGCGAAGAGTATTAAGACCTGCAGATAGTTTGTTAAGCAGAGGGGTGACATATGCATGCTTCCAAGAGTGAGCTTACGCTGTCAGCCCAAGGGAGAAAATATAGGGTGGGCAAGGATCCAGAGGCAACCTAAGCTTAATCAACTAAAGGGTTGGGAGTTCTCAAGAGGGATAACTCAGCAAAGCCTGCAAGTTGCGAGCTAGTCTCAGATGCTGGGAGGGAATCAAGGGAGGAATGGGATCGAATGCACATCTGAGGGTTAACTGGTGGTTATTTTATTCAAGAAGAAATAACTACATTTTGAGCAGACCTACTGGGAAAAGGGAACCATGTGGGATCAGATTTTGGGTCAAATAAGTTTTTTTTATGATAGCAAAGAAAGAGTGGGAGTTAATTTCCTGTGCAATACAGACCATCTTAGTGGACATCATTAGGCACTGGGTTTTTATGTTCGCTTATTGCCCATTGTGTCCTCATCATAACTGTGAGCAGGGGGTGCCACGATGATAAGGGTGCTTGGAATGAAGAGGAGTTGGAGTGTTAAATGTAGCCAAAATAATGCCGTCAGCTAATCCAATGGAGTAATGTACCAGAATATTATTAAGGTTATTTTGTTTAATTTTGGATCGTTCTTTGCACCTAGCATGGTCAATGGAGCAGGCGGGGCTACTGAGGTGAGAAGAGTAGACAATGGAAAAAAGGACCGCATAGTGGTCCATTCAAATGAAAGACATCTGATTTGAGACAGAAACGTAAAAATAATTATTTAACAATTAGCCCATCCAGGTTCCCAATCCTGTGGATAGTGGCAGAGGCCCAGCTGAGATGGGCAGGGACTATTGACTTAATGAATAAAAGAGATGGTATCCTTGTTATCATGATTGAAAATTGGAATCTTCCTACAGTGAGAAGTTTGGATATTTCAAGATAAATGGGCTGAGGTAATGACCTTGCAAGCTGCTAAAAGCAGCTCTTGGGGCAAGGGAGTGGTAGTGCGACATAGAGAGTCTACAGTCTTTGCATGAGTTCTGACCTTTGAGGGTGTACATATTGAGGGGACAGACCTACAGGGCTTATTTATGATACAAGGGTAAAGAAGAAGTGTAAGAAAAATGCTTGACAGCAGGGACCAGGACACCAAGCTACCTAAATCTGGCCATGGTGCAGACATGGATGGCCTGAGTTAGGGCTCCTATTGGCATGCCATCTGCACTCCACAGATGCACCTGCTGCATGGGCATGCTGTTGTATCAGTTAAATAGCCAGTCATGGTCAAGGGAGGCATGTCTAGGTAACTCAATGCAATGCTAGAGCACTGCTCTAAGAATTACAAAAACAACTGGGATACACATAAATGAAAACTTAGCACAAAGGGCCAAAAAATGTGACACTGTTACAAACTTTCCATGAGGTCAAAGCAGGTGCAGAAAACCTTAAAATGAAGCCCAAACATTGACCCAAATGACTAATATGAATGCTGACTACTTATTAGTAAGCCATTGATACTTTGAGTTTGCTGAGGCAGAATAAGTGCAGTATTGTGCTTGATCCCAGCAGCATGTTCCAGGAAGAATGCTATCACGCATAAATATGTTTGACATACATGAATCACACTGCAATGATGTTGACCAGTGATAATCTTTTTAGATATGCTTTACCTTTCATCAATGCTTCTTTTGTGGATGTTCTATGCAGCATGCATCACTCCTGGTGGTTTTTGGTGGTTTCTCTTCATACTCTATTGTAGCCTCTGGTGTTTAAGTGTTAAGGGGGTCTTCTTTGCTTCCTATGAATGTAGTAAGTAAATTGTTCAATCTGCAGCTGTTACCTCTATTAAGATCCTCACATGGTCTAACTGTGTGTTTGCTGTGGATGGCATATGCATTGTCAATGCACACACTGACTTGTTGCCCGATCTGTATATTGTCTGATGTGAACACGTTTCCTTGGGCTTGTCTGCAATTGTGACCACTACCTGCTTAATTTCTTTGATTCTGTTATGCATACTCTGCATCTTAACAAACCTCCAGATTATTCAACACATTTCCATAGACATAAAGCCTCAAACTCTTCCCTCACCTTGCCAACTCCATGTCTTGAGTCAACACTCTTCTAAATGACCTCAATGCATTTGTAGAAAATCATGTGAACACCTAAGTTCCAACTAAAACACAAAAGTGTAAATTGAACACTTCAGCATCCTGATACCACAAAGAACTCACCAACAACAAATGTTCAATCCACAGGCAGGAATGAAAATGGAACAAAATAGTCCTAAAATTACCAGAGACTACCGAAGTCACTCTGCAGACAAATCATCAAACTATCCAAAGCTCAGAAGTGTAAAAACATCATCAATGAAGCTGCCATCAAAAGCAGAATATTATTCAGATAACTCAAGCACTGCATCAACACTCAGCCTGGCAAAAATGACGCCCGGGAGTGGGCGGGTCTAAAAAACCCGCATTAGCGCCGGATTTTAGCGCCTGGGTCAGGGCAGGCGTTAAGGAACCTGTGGGCTCAGAATGAGCCCAGAGGTGCCCTCCCCTGCCCCCAGGGACACCCCCTGCCACCCTTGCCCACCCCAGGAGGACACGCAAGGATGGAGGGACCCACCCCAGGGACATTAAGGTAAGTCCAGGTAAGTATTTTTTTGTATTTTTTTTTGTGGCATAGGGGGGCCTGATTTGTGCCCCCCTACATGCCACTATGCCCAATGACCATGCCCAGGGGACAGAAGTCCCCTGGGCATGGCCATTGGGCAAGGGGGCATGACTCCTGTCTTTGCTAAGACAGGAGTCATTTCAATGGGGGATGGGCGTCGTAAAAAAATGGCGCAAATCGGGTTGTGGCGTTTTTTTTGCCTCAGCCTGACTTGCACCATTTGTGGACGCCCATACGCCATTTTCCCCCTACGCCGGCGCTGCCTGGTGTACGTCGTTTTTTTTAACGCACACCAGACAGCGCCGGCGGCTAACGCCGGCTAACGTCATTGAATAAATACGGCGCCCGCATGGCGCTTCAGAATGGCGTTAGCCGGCGCTAATTTTTTTGGCGCAAAACTGCATAACCGCAGTTTTGCGTCAAAAAGTATAAATATGGCCCTAAATGTCATCCACTATTTCGTCATTGAAAAGATGGAAATCTGACAGTACATCAACAACACCAAACCATCTCCTCTGACACCTGTAGTGTCTTGCATGATTTAGAATCAAACCTTTCTAGCGCTCCAAGGACACTATATCAATGTGACCTAATCACTAGAATAGAATGTATCAAAGCTTGCTTTAGGGTGTTGGAGGTCACAGGTACACCCATAGGAGTAAAGATGTGTGATTTACAGCTCTGTGTGTGGCCAAGTCATTCAGCAGGTACCAGGTTGGGGAAGATGCTGTAACTGGTGATGTGATAGGGGATTAGTAACCTGAAGAAGAAAGTGCTAACCTGGACAGTTTGCCGTGGTCTAAGCAAACTGCTCGTGCATGCCACATGTGCCTTCATCTCAGTGCCAAGTTGACGGTTGACATATGTGGTGTCGAAGCGCAACTCCAACTGGTATGAAGCATGTGAATAGTAAGAGAGTTTGAAGGAAAAGCCTACCCATCATTGGTCAAGAAACTATTACCAAAATCCAATGAAATGGTACCGAGCTGACATGCAAAATCAAGTTACACAGCAAACGGAGGGTTATCTCTGAAGGCAGATTCAACCAGGTTTATAAAGCACATTTCTGAGAAAAGGCCTCTTTTGACCTGGTTAGCACCCACCCTTTGCCTGGTAAATGATGTAGCCTAAAAATTGTTAGTGCCCAGGGCCCCTACTAACCAGGTGTCCGGGGCCAGCTCTCCTCCCCAAAAACTGTTGTGATGCATTGGCACAATTGGGGATGCCATTAGCTGCCACCATTAGTCTCTAGTAAATGGCACTTAGGTAGCCAGGGCAGGAGGTACTAAAGGTAGGCCTCTGAGGGCAGCATCATTGATTGTGCCACCCTCTAGGGCCTTGCATGCAGGTGCACCCAGCACTGCCATTGCTGGTTGGGTATCCTCAGGCAAACCTAAAATGCAAACTTGACATGGCACACTGCCTATTTGCCCTGCCCACTACCTACTGCATGCAATATAGGTAAATCACCCCTAAGGCAGGGTACACTATACTGTATGTGAGGCGATAGCTGCATGAGCAGTATGCCCCCACTGTGTCCTTACTAAACCTGGGACATAGTGAGTGAACAGAACAGCCATTTTAAATGCATGTGCTGGACACTGGTCAGTATGAGTTTCACATTTACTTCATGGACACTCTTAACCCTGGGTTGTTTGGTACCAAACAACTC
The DNA here is from genome assembly GCF_031143425.1 of Pleurodeles waltl. NCBI lineage: Eukaryota > Metazoa > Chordata > Amphibia > Caudata > Salamandridae > Pleurodeles > Pleurodeles waltl. The sequence goes on along the minus strand of NC_090437.1, from coordinate 215,023,389 downwards.
AGAATGATAAATCCAAATTGTTACCAATGTTGGATTTATTATAAAATGTACCCATGGGTCACCTTAGCGGTAAACCCTGCAAAAGCTAACTGTAGGAGGCTGGCCTGGTTTGTAGTGAGTACCAAGGGGTACTTACACTCTGCACCAGGTCCAGTTATCCCTTATTAGTGTAGAAGAGGTGTTCTAGCAGCTTAGGCTGATAGAAAAGGGTAGCTTAGCAGAGCAGCTTAGGCTGAACTTGGAGACATGCAAAGCTCCCACTATACCACTGGTGTCATATGCACAATATCATAAGAAAACACAATACACAGATATACTAAAAATAAAGGTACTTTATTTTTATGACAATATGCCAAAAGTATCTCAGTGAGTACCCTCAGTATGAGGATAGCAAATATACACAAGATATATGTACACAATACCAAAAATATGCAGTAATAGCAAAAGGAAGTAATGCAAGCAATGTACAGTCACAATAGATTGCAATGAGAGCACATAGGTATAGGGGCAACACAAACCATATACTCCAAAAGTGGAATGCGAACCACGAATGGACCCCAAACCTATGTGAGCTTGTAGAGGGTCGCTGGGACTGTAAGAAAACAGTGAGGGTTAGAAAAATAGCCCACCTCAAGACCCTGAAAAGTAGGTGTAAAGTGCACCTATATTCCCCAGAGAGCACAGAAGTCGTGATAGGGGAATTCTGCAAGGAAGACCAACACCAGCAATGCAACAAAGGTGGATTTCCGGACGAGAGTACCTGTGGAACAAGGGGACCAAGTCCAAGTGTTGCGACAAAGTCGAGATTGGGCAGATGCCCAGGAAATGCCAGCTGAGGATGCAAAGAAGCTGCCACCGGATGGTAGAAGCTGTAGATTCTGCAAGAACGAAGAGGACTAGGAACTTCCCCTTTGGAGGATGGATGTCCCACGTCGTGAAGAAGCTTGCAGAGGTGTTCCCACACAGAAAGACCGCAAACAAGCCTTGCTAGCTGCAAGGGTCACAGTTAGGGTTTTTGGATGCTGCTGTGGCCCAGGAGGGACCAGGATGTCGCCAATTGTGTGAGGAGACAGAGGGGGCACCCAGCAAGATAGGGAGCCCTCACAAAAGCAGGCAGCACCCGCAGAAGTGCCAAAACAGGCACTACGAAGAAGAGTGAAACAGAGCTCACCCGAAGTCACAAAAGGAGATCCCACGACGCCGGAGGACAACTCAGGAGGTTGTGCACTGCAGGTTAGAGTGTCGGGGACCCAGGCTTGGCTGTGCACAAAGGAAATCCTGGAAGAGTGCACAGGAGCCGGAGCAGCTGCAAATCATGCAGTACCCAGCAATGCAGTCTGGCGTGGGGAGGCAAGGATTTACCTCCACCAAACTTGGACTGAAGAGTCACTGGACTGTGGGAGTCACTTGGACAGAGTTGCTGAGTTCCAGAGACCACGCTCGTTGTGCTGAGAGGGCACCCAGAGGACCGGTGATGCAGTTCTTTTGGTGCCTGCGGTTGCAGGGGGAGGATTCCGTCGTCCCACGGGAGATTTCTTCGGAGCTTCTAGTGCCGAGAGGAGGCAGACTACCCCCACAGCATGCACCACCAGGAAAACAGTCGAGAAGGCGGCAGGATCAGCGATACAAGGTTGCAGTAGTCGTTTTTGCTACTTTGTTGCGGTTTTGCAGGCTTCCTGAGCAGTCAGCGGTCGATTCCGTGGCAGAAGGTGAAGAGAGAGATGCAGAGGAACTCTGATGAGCTCTTGCATTCATTATCTAAAGAATTCCCCAAAGCAGAGACCCTAAATAACCAGAAATGGAGGTTTGGCTACCTAGGAAGGAGGTTAGGCTAGCAACACAGGTAAGAGCCTATCAGAAGGAGTCTCTGATGTCACCTGCTGGCATTGGCCACTCAGAGCAGTCCAGGGTGCCAGCAGCACCTCGGTTTCCAAGATGGCAGAGGTCTGGAGCACACTGGAGGAGCTCTGGGCACCTCCCCTGGGAGGTGCAGGTCAGGGGAGTGGTCACTCCCCTTTCCTTTGTCCAGTTTTGCACCAGAGCAGGGCTGGGGGATCCCTGAACCGGTGTAGACTGGCTTATGCAGAGATGGGCACCATCTGTGCCCATCAAAGCATTTCCAGAGGCTGGGGGAGGCTACTCCTCCCCAGCCCTGACACCTTTTACGAAAGGGAGAGGGTGTAACACCCTCTCTCTGAGGAAGTCCTTTGTTCTGCCTTCCTGGGCCAAGCCTGGCTGGACCCCAGGAGGGCAGAAACCTGTCTGAGGGGTTGGCAGCAGCAGCAGCTGCAGTGAAACCCCGGGAAAGGCAGTACCCGGGTCTGAGCTAGAGACTCGGAGATCATGGAATTGTCTCCCCAATGCCAGAATGGCATTGGGGTGACAATTCCATGATCTTAGACATGTTACATGGCCATGTTCGGAGTTACCATTGTGACGCTATACATAGGTAGTGACCTATGTATAGTGCACGCGTGTAATGGTGTCCCCGCACTCACAAAGTCCGGGGAATTTGCCCTGAACGATGTGGGGGCACCTTGGCTAGTGCCAGGGTGCCCACACACTAAGTAACTTAGCACCCAACCTTTACCAGGTAAAGGTTAGACATATAGGTGACTTATAAGTTACTTAAGTGCAGTGGTAAATGGCTGTGAAATAACGTGGACGTTATTTCACTCAGGCTGCAGTGGCAGGCCTGTGTAAGAATTGTCAGAGCTCCCTATGGGTGGCAAAAGAAATGCTGCAGCCCATAGGGATCTCCTGGAACCCAAATACCCTGGGTACCTCAGTACCATATACTAGGGAATTATAAGGGTGTTCCAGTATGCCAATGTGAATTGGTGAAATTGGTCACTAGCCTGTTAGTGACAATTTGAAAAGCAAAGAGAGAGCATAACCACTGAGGTTCTGGTTAGCAGAGCCTCAGTGAGACAGTTAGTCATCACACAGGGAACATATACAGGGCACATTTATGAGCACTGGGGCCCTGGCTGGCAGGGTCCCAGTGACACATACAACTAAAACAACATATATACAGTGAAATATGGGGGTAACATGCCAGGCAAGATGGTACTTTCCTACACTAACTCCCCTTGAATGGTTGCTGGTCAGTCACATCCAGCCTGCCACTTCTAGACACAAGTCTGCATCCCTGGGCTGATGGCCTCTGCCCTCTGGGATTCAGAAAGAAGCCCTTCCTGGGTGGAGGTGCCAACTCACCTTCCCTCAGGACTGTGAATCTTCCTGCTGGTGAGCTTCAAAGGGCTTACCACCCTGGAAACTCGACCTTCAGGCCTGCTGCTAGCAGCATAAGGCAGCCTGGTTGCAAAACCCCACTCTTAGTGGGAGCAATGGTGGCAAAATTAAACAAAGGACAGGGTGAGTGCCCCCACCTAGCATGCACCACCCCAAGGAGTTGCATGCAAGGTAACCTCTCCATTTCATTTTCCTCCATCTTAGATGGAAGGAAAATAGCCAATCAGGTATTGGGAAGTGACCTCTGCCCACTAGAAGTGGTCACTTAGTGAGTATAGCCACCCTAAGGCAGATGGCCCTTTGGCCACTACCAGGTTCCCCCTAAAATGCCCATTAGTGGGCATCTCTAGACCAAGAAATCAGATTCAACTGACTGAAGAAGACCAGCACCAAGAAGATCTAAGGCACGAGAATTTTGGACCTGCTTCACAAAGAAGAAATGCCAAACCCTGCCTGCTGCACCCAGGACCTGACAATCGCCTATGAGGAGCTGCTGGACAACTGGAAAAAACTCTAAATAACCCCAGAGGGCCTCCAGGCTTCACACATTGCTAGATAACACACTCCAGAGTAGAGGTACCACTCTAAATCCACAAGAAACCAACAAGCTAGTGAGGTCCACTTCACTGAGCGGGTGCTAACTCCAGAACCGGATGCTGCAGCCAGACCAACCTTCACACCAAAGACATTGAGGAAAAATCCTGCCAAGTGTGCCAGATTTGGTGGCACTGCAGGCACCAGCAACTGAACCACATACCTTTGGTATTGGTCACCTGACTTTGGAAGTCCCAGTCAAGAGACTTCAAAAACAACCTTGACCTCCCACCAGACTGCCCCCGTTGTCCTGCAATCAACCCTTGAACTAACCTACCTCCTGCTTCTGAGGGCATCCTTGTGCACAGCTCTTGGATTGCCAACTCATCTGCACTCGGCCGAGCTGTAGCTTGCATCAAAGGACCAGGTGTTTGCTAAGGGTTCCCCACTCCTTGCATCCTCGACACTCCAATGGGACTCCCAGGATCCATCTTTAAAATCAACTGTGCAGACCTTTTTTCAAGTGGTCCAGAAAACTTTTCCCACTGCTCCCACCAGAACCGGGAGCCACCAGAACTTTCTGCAGCTGACCCAAAGTGGCCAACAACGACCTTGACCAACCTGCAGAAGGAGAACTTGGTAACTGACTGATATTTTTAAATGTGATCCCCCATTGATTCCAATAGTGCTTAATTATGCACACATTGTTTTATTAAAATTCACAAATTCATGTCTCAAAAAGTACTTAACCAATTTTGATGATCTTGTTCTTAAGATGTTCACAGAAAGCTAAAGTATTTTTGTATAAATTGGTCTTGAGTCTTCCTTTGAGTGTGTGAGTTGCAAGATTGATGCTGTGAGTACCACAAATGCTTTGCACTTCTGCAAGATTGGCCTAACTGCTCAACCAAGGTATCATAAAAATTAAAGCATTAGGTGGTTTTTATCCCTGAAAAACGACCTGTGGTTGCCTGGACCCTCTGCACAGTGTGCCTAGCTTTGCACACTACATAAAGGGCCAGCACCCCACTGCAGTTAAAGATAGTGCTTCAAGGCAGAGATCAACCAGGTGTGAGACAATGCAAACTGAAGTATTAGGAAAATAAAATAAATTACTTACCAAGCCCACTAAAGAGAGTCATTAAATCACTACAGACGATAGTCTCAAGAGAACTGCTCTGGATTGTGCTAAAAGAGCAGTCCATATTTCATCATCCAGAAACATGACAGAAGGCTGTTCGGCCGATGCAGCCCATCAAGGATGACCCTGAGGCTGGCCCATCACAGGGCCAGGACAGGGGAATGAATGAAACTGATCCTAATTTCCAGAAGGAGAGTCCAGGGAAAGCTCCAGTCCTGAAGTCAGCAACTTCCACACTAGTTTAGGATGCTGCTGCCTTCCTCAAACCACCACCACCATTCAACACTGCCAAAATACAAAATATTGACAATTGATGGACTGAATGGATAGATACATTTGAAAATTTCATAGATGCACTTGAAGCGACTAATAATAGGAAAATTGTCAAATATCTTAAAAATCTTGCTGGTGATGGTGTGAAAGTAGTCATAAAGAAAATGTCTAGAACTGAAGAAGAAATCACATACCATCAGATTAAAAATGTGTTGAATCTCAAGTTCAATCCGGTACCAAATGTTGATTATGAACACTATGGCCCATATTTATACTTTTTGACGCAAACCAGCGCCGGCGCTGGTTTGCGTCAAAAAATGTCCTGCCGGCTAACGCCATTTCTACGTACCTGGCGGGTGCCTTATTTAAGGATGACGTTAGCGTAGGTCAGTTAGTCAGTCAGTATACTTTATTTGGCAGTTGCCATAAAAGTGCAAACCAGAACACATATTACCAATTTATAAATAATGTAAAACATGTATAAAACTTTAAAACGGTTTATAAAAACACCAATATAAACATCCAATCTAAAACCCCTAGACAAATAGCAGATAGATATACTAGACATGATTAAGAAATAACAAAAGCTCAAAAGTACAGATATTATCTTACATAGTAGACTTTCACTAAAATATAAAAATTTAAGATACAGTAGACCTTTTCCTAATACTTAAAGAAGCTATAACAAAATCTAGTACATGATGACATGTTTGAATATCTGACAGTCTCTGGAAATATAATAAAGCTTCCTTGTAGTGGATAGGTCTAAGGTGACATAAAATCAGTAGGATAAAAGCCTTTCTGGGCGCAGCTTATAGAGGGCAAAAAAGAAGAAAATGCGAGGTACTCTGATTTGACTTGGAATCACAAGGGCAGAATGGTAAATCCTTTTTCCAGAAACATGGTTCGGGGCAGGCTACCTTAAAATGAATTAGATTAAATCTAAAAAGTGTTAAAAGAGAAATTGTTCTAGAACTTGAAAACCAGGTCAAATAGGGTTCAAGGCATGGAGCAGTCACAATCCGAGTATAAGGATCAAAGGATTTCAGTTTCAGGGAACTCTAAAATCTCAGCTCTGAAACGTGCTCAGAATAAGTTCCTAGAATTTGTAGTTAACAAATGGGGTTCGTCAAACATATACCTGATCCCTAGCTTCTCAAAGGAGTTTCGCAGAAACTTAAGCCAGGGAATCCTATTTGAATTGTCTAATTGTAGGCAATCAGAAATGCAGTCTTGAACAAGTTTTGCCGCAGGGTTTAACCAGCATCTAATCCAAAATAGTAGGGAAGCAATAGAGACCCTGTCCTCCAAAAACCGCTGACGAATTTCTTCGTGGCAGATGATATTTGCTGTACATTTTGGAACCATCAATAATCTATGCAGGAATTTATTTTCAACGCTCTGGAGAGAGGGAATTTTGTTATAGCCCCAAACTCCTGACCCGTATAGGACTGCTGCAGCGCACTTGGAGTTATAGAGTGTTTTCATCTGTGCAGGGGGTCTGTGGCCTAGTTTACTAGTAAAGCGAAAAATTGCTTTGTTATTCCTTGTCAGCTGTTGCAGCTTGAAGTTAATATGTGTCTTCCAGGACAGAGAGGAACTCATATACAAGCCTAAATAACAAAAAATATTCACCTTATTTAAAATATGACTTCCCATAATAAATTGTTTAGACTTTGTGTTACGTGGGCCACATGTCATGACAAAAGTCTTGGAATAATTTACTTTCAAATCAAGGTTCAACATAAAATTGTGAAACAGGTCCAAAAGTCCCTGTAAAACATTTGCGGTGCGAGCAATTAAAACTGCATCATCAGCATATAATAGAACTGGGAGTGATCTCTGGCCCATCTTTGGTACATCCTTTGCATGTTTTACCAGCGAGTCATGGAGCCCATTTATGTAGATCAGTAAAAGAAAGGGCGCTAAGATACATCCCTGTCTTACGCCCCTTGTTGACGGAATGGGAGAGGTTCTCTGCCCATGTAAACCAGTCTGAACAGAAACCGTTAAATCTATGTGTAGCCGTTTAATGAGCTCCAAAAGGGACGTATCGCAGACTAATGCTCCTAAGATTTGGCATAGCTTTGACCTATTTACCATATCAAAGGCACTAGTTAGATCAATAAATGCCAAATGAATGGACTCTTTTTTTACTATCACATATTTACTGAGTATCAGATGCAGATTTAAAACTTGCTCAACTGTACCTACACCGGGTCTAAAACCAATTGAATAGGGGATAAAATCTGGGCCTCAGTCACCCAATCTTCTAAATGGGATAAGATCGGGCTTCCTAAAATCTTTGCCGTTGAATCAATAAGGGAAATTGGTCTGTAACAGGAAGGATCTTGTCTGTTTCCTTTTTTGAAAATGGGAACAATAATAGCCGATTTCCATGAGATGGGTACATTACTATTTACCGCATTATTCAGCACATTTGTAACTAGCGGGCCCCAAAGGTCAATTTCAGATTTAAAAAGATCAGCGGGAACCCCATCAGGGCCAGGAGCCTTTCCCTGCCTTGATCGATTGATGGCACTTAAGACCTCATGGAGATCAAAGGTAATATCTAGGGCCTTAGTGTTAGGGTCTAAAATAGAATGTGCTATAGGATTATCTTCTATATACAGGTTCTCATTATTTTCTGGACAAAAAACTTTCCTAAAATGGGTTACCCAGACGTTCTCGGCAATAAGGCAATCATCAACCTTAGTATTATTATCTGAAAAGTAAGGGTGATTTTAACTTTCCAAAATTTGGACGAATCCTTTAGCTCGGAGGCAGTCAAAAGTTCATCCCAGGCCTTAGACCTAATTTCCAATTTCCTTTTTTCAAGGGTGGCCTTGTAATCAGCTCTAGCTAGTTTAACTAGTTGGCAGGACAAGGGAACTGCTTTGAGAGCAGCTTTAAGATTTTTATGGGCAGATGAGCACTCAGAGTCAAACCATCTGTGGGCCACTGCCCCCTTCAAGGCCCTGTCCGCCACCAAAGCTCGCGAAATATCAGTACTTAGAGATTCAAATTCATGAACTATACGTTCAGGATCTAGCTGTTGGGACAAACACATATGAATAGAATCTGACTTACTTTTTACAATTTCATGATTAAAAATTTTAGGATCTATTTTGTCCCATTTTAAGCGTAAACCACAATTTGAATTATAAACAGTAGTAGCTCTCTGACTTTTATTCTTAGGAACCTGATTGATTTTTAAATCCAAGTTAATACTAAGGGGATTCTGGTCACTGGCACAGTGAGGCGTGATTTTAAATTCTTGAATTAGATAATAATCAGAGGAGCCAATAAGTATAAAATCAATAATGCTTCCCTTCAAATTCCATGTGAAAGTTGGTATTTTACAGGCGTCAGCAGGCAGTTTTTTCTGTAACGTGAACCAGATCAAACTTACAAATAAAAAGATTTAAAGCATCTCCTTCAGTAGTATGATTGAAATGAATTAATGACTCTCTACCCTCAGCAGGGAAAGCACACAAGTCCATGTGTTCCTTGCTACACAGAGGAGTATTGAAATTGCCCACCCATAGAGTAATTAAATCACTATTCTGCAAAACATTTGATGAATCTATAAGGTCAGTTAACTCCTCCAAGTGACCCATAAGAAGACCCTGAGGGATATTATTATAAAAATTTAAAATTAAGATATCTTTTTGTCCGCTAATAGAAACTAAAACAACCATGAAGTAAGGGGAAGACCAAATTAAGGACACGTTTAAAAGCGGAAGATGTAAGGAAACAAGAACTAAGAGGCCACCACGTGCTCTCCCCATTTGGGAGGTTAGTGCCGGCTGACACAAAGAAGCAAAACCGTTCAGAAGCAACGTATCCTTAGACCAGGTCTCCTGTAGACAAACTATGTCACAAGAAGAAATAAAGCTCCTCCAATCCAAATTGTCATTTTTGGATCGCAACCCTGCTATATTCCAGCTAAGCAGGGTTAGTGGTCTAGACCCAGATCATGGAGTTAGAACTCTAGTATTTATAAGAGTTAGTGAGTCCAATACAGGCATTTCTGTGCCCCAAATACGTTCATTGTGAACATTCCCTGCTTTTGGTCTCTCCGTATTTGAAGAACAAGGGTAGACCAAGGCTGTCAGTCAATCGTTTTCGTCAAGGTGGTTAAGAGCCGAAAACCGGTTGCTAGTGGGTAATTTTACCTGTAAATGGGACCTTTCTGGGTCAGGTCGATAGGTACTTCGATTAGTAACAATGCGTTTTGGTAGGAGCGCGGGGTCATAAAATTGACACAGGGGATGTATTTGAATCCTATTACATGACCTATTACATTGTTCCGAGTTGGTCAAGAGATGGTCCACTGAACAAGGATTTGCAAAATTTAGAACAACATAATCTCCCTCCTCCATTTTCTTTGAATATCCAACCCTCCTCACTCTACGGGCCATAAGAATCTTGTCATTATGGTAAAAATTAGATTTAATATTGGATTTCATCCAGTGACCGGCTTTCCTAATTAGGGAGTGGGTATCTTCTTGCTTGGAGCTCTCCAAAGGGGGAACATTTGAGAGAACCTAAGCATACGGATTGCAATCAGGAGGTAGATGTAAAGAATCTGCGTGACTTGAAAATTTAATTGTTCCCATGTCTTGCAACCTAGAGGAGTGAACTTCCCTTGACAGCCCCTGTAAAGGGTCGGCAGCTGAAATTTCTTGGCCAGGAATGACCTGTAAATCTAGCGAAGGATTGCTTGCTCCTTGAGATACCAAAGGAGGAGGGATGGTTTGATGAGCCGGTACTTGACTATGAGATATTCCCGTACTTAATAATCCTGGCTTGGAAAAATTAGATAAAATGCTGGTCACATCATTACAAAAGCAATCAAGCTTCCTAGTGATCAAAGTGATAAGTTTCGCCTCTAAAGTTGCACAAAAAGATTTGAGTGTCAAGTCTTTAATGCTAGAAAAGTCTTCAGGGGCATACTTGTTCAGAAGACAATCGAGGAGGAAACCAAGGAGACTGGGGCTTTAACACTTAGGGGGTTATTACAACTTTGGAGGAGGTGTTAATCCGTCCCAAATGTAACGGATATACCACCAGCCGTATTACGAGTTCCATAGGATATAAAGGACTCGTAATACGACTGGTGGTATATCCGTCACTTTACCGTCACTGTTGGGACGGATTAACAACTCCTCCAAAGTTGTAATAACCCCCTTAGAGCCAGGAAGGTGGATAAACTCTTTTTAGGGCCCAAGGCCTTTTTTATATTTTTGGGCTTTTTCCCGGCTCTCCTCTTCTTCGAAGGAGGAGAATCGCCTGAGAACAGGAGCTTTCCAGAGGTGGAATAACTAGTGGACTAGAATAATTGATTTGGTCAGTAGGTGGGAGTATATCGTCGCCCGATTGTCTAATACTCGAAGGCAGGGTCGTGGTAAAGGACCAGTTCTTTGAGTAGTAGTTATGTGAACAATAGGTTCCAAAGGGGGGTGCTGTACAGTGCTTTGGACAGCCCCAATATTTTCTTCTACTTGTTCTAATTCAGATTCAATAGCCCCCATCACAGAGGATAAATAACTAGTAATGGAGGACTGGAGAGAGCTGGGCCCGCTTTCCCCCTTTTGCACATTGTTCTTTATTTTCCCCATTATAGATAATGGAATCACACAGTACATTTTACAGCTTCCGGAAGAAAATACTGCACCGCGCGTGTCCCGAGAGGCGGGTGCCCTGTCAGCTGTTGCCTCCGCCTGCCGCCGGCCACAAAAGCGCGTCCCGCGAGCGCAAGGCTGGAATTAAAGGGCTCCTGCCCTGTCAGCTGCTGCCTCCGCCTGCCGCCGCCCACAAGAGCGCGTCCCGCGAGGCGGGTGCACAAGGATGGAATTAAAGGGCTCCTGCCCTGTCAGCTGTTGCCTCCGCCTGCCGCCGGCCACAAAAGCGCGTCCCGCGAGCGCAAGGCTGGAATTAAAGGGCTCCTGCCCTGTCAGCTGCTGCCTCCACCTGCCGCCGCCCCCAAAAGCGCGTCCCGCGAGACTGGAGCGCAAGGCTGGAATTAAAGGGCTCCTGCCCTGTCAGCTGCTGCCTCCGCCTGCCGCCACCCCAAAAAGCGCATTAGCGTAGGGAAAAATGGGGGTTGTGTGTCAAAAAATGGTGCAAGTTAGTTTAGAGTAAAAAATGATGGCTCAAACCGTACTTGCTCCATATTTTGATGCACAACCCCCATTGACATGACTCCTGTCTTAGCTAATTGGGCACAGTGGAATGTAGGGAGGCCCAAGTTAGGCCCCCCTATGCCACGTTAAAAAAATACAAACATTTTACTTACCTCAACTTACCTGTACTTACCTGGGATGGGACCCCCCATCTATGGGTGTCCTCCAGGGATGGGTGAGTGTGGCAGTGGGTGTCCCTGGGGGCAGGGAAGGGCACCTCTGGACTGCTTCTTTGGTCAGAGACCATGGAAGTGAGACCACAGGTCCCTTAATGACTGCCCTCACCCAGGCGTTAAAAAACGTCGCACATCAGGCTGTGCGCAGTTTTTTTAGGCCCGCCCCCTCCTGTGTGTCAAAATGACGCAGGAGTGAAAATAAGGCACACAGGCCTGAAAGTCATTTTTTGGACGGGAATGCCTACCTTGCATGTCATTAACGCAAGGCAGTTTCCCGCATCCAGAAAATGACATACACGGAGGGATTTTGACGTTCGCGGGGTCGGGCGTCATAGTATAAATATGGTGTTAGGTTTGCGCTGAATGTGCGTCAAAGTTTTTGACGCACATTCAGCGCAAACAGAGTATAAATATGCCCCTATGTTTTCAGTTAAGAACATCAAAGAATTGGCAAAACAATAGATGAATTCATGGAAAGACTGGACAGACTCATTGAACACTGTAAGACCATTGAATTTAATAATGAAGAAGCCATGAGGCTTAGAATGATTGATGGATGCTTGTCTGATTCATTTAACTAACTAATGCTGAGAGAAACTCTTAGTCTGGAGTGAGCATTGATGGCTACTAGAGCTGAGGAACGTGCTGAGAGACAAGCTGGCAACATGGTGGCTGGAGGTGCCCAGAAAGAGTCTGTCATGAGTATGAAAAATAATTTGAAACAAAAGACTGAATGACCCAAAGTGATGTCTACATGCAGAAAGAAGTTGTTTCCACATAAAGGAAAGTGTCCCGCCATTGGTCAAATATGAAAAGGCTGTGGTAAAGAGAACCATTTTGTGACAATGTGCAGAGTGAAGGAAAAAGTAAGTCTATCATGACACAAAGACAAAATGGTCACCAGAACATTCCAGAAGCAATGTTTGACATGCCCCCCACAGGGCTAAGCAGTGACATCAGTTGAGGCAAATAGATACTTAACAAAGACAATCATCTAAATCATTGTAAAATAGTTCTTCAGCCTCAAAAAGAAGTGAAGGTGTAGAAAGTGATTGTGCCATGTCCATACTTACCTCAGAAAAGCATGCAGATGTCCTACTGGTTGCTTGTGAGGGGAAAAGTCCATATGTCAAAGTAACAAAATCATACAACACTGTCCAAAGACTACATTGAAAATAAACAAATGTTCAATACCTTTCATTATCGATAGAAGTGCATTCATAAATATAATGCTTCAAGAAAAGTACAATGAACTGCCTCTGTTACGTGGCTTACACCATCAAAGACCAAAGTATTGACACCAATGAAGAGTAAGGGTTAATTTGTAGTAATAGTGAAACATAAAATGAAAGTACAAGGTAGTTGTGCTGATCTCTGTTGCTGGGCTACCACACCTCACCGCAGTACGCTGTGCAGATGTCCGTGGATGCCGCCATGCTAGTCCCACCTGCCTGCCCCATCCAGAGATGTTGATCCTATGCTGATCCTCTGCTGGGAAACTGGGTGCTGTGAGAGCTGTGAGAGCTGGGGAGAGGGGTGGAATGGAATAATTACCCCAGAAGGGTAAGACGCAAGGGAAAGCCTGAAAGCCTGCAGTATTGACAGTTTCTGGGACAGCATGAATTTAACGATGGGGACTATGATTGCAAGAATACAATTATACAATTATGCATCATCCAGAAAAGAATCAGAATCTTGCTGACTACTTTTTGAGATTTCCCATTCAAGCTCATGGTACTCCATTCAAAGTGGCTGAAGCCTACATCAATTTCATTGTCAAGTACACCAGTTGCTGTTTCATTAGCCCATATTGTAACTGCTACGAGTAATGATAGTGACCTGGTCAAGTAATAGGACATAATTAACATCAGTTGTGGAACAGACATGTTTGACCTCTCAGTAATGATGGTGAATATCAAAATTACATGATGAATTGTCCATAACTCAGGAAGTAGTTATTCTGTGTGGATCAAGAATCCTGATTCTGTAAACTCTACAACAAAAGGTGAGAGGGGTGGCTCATGAAGGACATTGTGGTATTGTTGCCATAAAGAGAGCTTTCTGAGATCAGGTTTGGTTTCCATATCTAGTCGAAAGTGTTGAAAAGAAACACAAGGCCTGTCAAATATTCAATTGCCTATCAACCAAAGTCATTCACCATACGGCAAACATGTCAGAACTCCCTAAACAAGCCTGTGATAGAATAACCATTTATTTCTTTGGTCCACTTGGCAATGGACATAATTTAATGCCGATAATAGATGACTATTCAAGTTTTCCTTTTGTCGAAGATCTCTCATCCACGACAAATGAGTGAATAAACAATGGTCCACCATTCAGCAGCAGCAAATGTAAAGAATTTCTAGAGCATCTGAACACGAATCAACAAAAGATCACACCCTTGTGGTTACAGGCCAATGGAATTGTTGAGCATTTTATGAGTACGCTAAAGAAAGCAGTGTAGCCTGCAACTCTTGAGAAAGACATTCTCAAAACAGTACTGAACTCTACTTTACTAGCTTATCGTTCGACCCCCAATTGACCACATATGAAGGTCCTGCAACTTAGAAGTATGGGAGATCAATGGCAACCAAGATACTCAATGGATCACAGAAAGTGATAGTAATGATAACATGATTCATACAAGGGACTTGGATCAAAAACAGAAAACTAAAGTGTATGCAGACAAGAGGCAACATGCAAACGATCTCTAATTCAGAAAATGAGATGTGATGAATGCTCAACAGTTACAGAAAGGAAAATCTAATGGTTTTTACGATGGTGAACCTTTTCAGTTAGTGTCTACCAAAGGACACCTGGTGTATGACAAATGACCTGGGAAGTCCCTTACCAACTCAAGATGGTAAAAGAAAGACTGGGGCCAATATTTATACTTTTTTAGCGCCGCATTTGCGCCACTTTGTGATGCAAAAGCGGCGCAAACTTACAAGATAGAATTGTATTTTGTAAGTTTGCACCTATTTTGTGTAAAAAAAATGACGCAAATGCAGCACTGAAAATGTATAAATATGGTCCTGAATCTGAAAATTCAATGACTGTTGCTGACTCCTTACCATCATTGGCAATCTCCGATATTGAAGACAGCCAAATACAACTTCCAGTAACTATATTGGGTGGACAGATCAAAGCACCAAGAAGGTTAATTGCAGAGATATAATTGTACATTTCTCTATATTTGTAGATATTTGTGTCTGGCTCATGATTTTCAAAAAATTTGCAATTTTTCATTTAACAGAGGGAGAGATGTAGTGTCTTGCATGATTTAGAAAGAAACCTTTATGGCACCCCAAGGACTCTGTATCAATGTAACATAATCAGTAGAATAGAATGTATGAGAGCTTGCTTTAGAATATTGGAGTTCACAGGTACATGCAGAGGAACAAAGACGTGTGATTTACAGCTCCGTGTGGCCCAGTTATTCAGCAGGTACCAGGCTGGGGAAAACGTTACGACACTCACTTCACACCTCTGTCTCTTGAAGACCTTACTGACATCCTTAACTCCCTCAAAGCCACCAACTATGAAGATGATGTCTTACCTTCATCCTTTCTGAAAGCCCTCTCGGAAGATGCTCTTTCATGCCCACTCACAATTGTTAATGTCTCCTTCACTGAATGTACCTCCCTGAAGCTCTCAAGGAAGGCCAGATACTGTCAGTCATGAAGAAACCCAAACTTGACCCTGTTCATGTCATCAGCTCCCAGCCCATCACTCATCTACCCTTCATCAGCAATGTCATCAAAAAGCAGTCAAGGCCTAACTGTAAGATGAGGCCAAGACCAACCATCTCCTGCATGACAATCATTCCAGCTTTGTATCTTTCTCCTACACTGAGACAGGCACTCTTTAAATCATGGGTGACACTTTCCTGATCACAGATAATGAGGATACTTGCCTCTACAAATTAATTGACTTCTCACCTGTCTCTAACTCTGTCATCCACCCCGCCCTCGTGCACAATCTGAAGTTTCTAATGGATTCTCTTGAAATGCCCTTCACCAGTTCACCTTCCACTCAACCAAAACTAGCTTGTTCACTTGGAGAGTTCCTTATCCCAGAGGACTTTGATTACCTTTGTATTTAACAACAGCTATATTTTGTCCTCCGAGATCTTCAACCGCTAATGAAAGCTCTTTGGACTCTGCATACTGATAAAAACATCGAAACCCACCAAAATGCTGATTACATACATCATTGTTGAAACTCCCTGTGCTTCAGATATCCACTGTCTCAAATATTGCTTTGACCGCATCTAGACCTTGATATACAGCACACTAATCTGAGCCTTAATCAAATGCAAAAACAGAATTCCTGCTATTCACAAGAAGAACAAATAACAGCTAGACCGAACATGTCTCAACAACATGAATCTAGGTGGATCCAGACCCCAACTCTCTCCCAGAACCAAGCCTCTTGGATTCACTCTAGACAACAGTCTTATCCTCATGTAATTCATTACCAAGAAAAGTAGGATGGCCTGGTACTAACTCTCTCTATTTAAGAAAAGAAAACGATTTTTCTCCGAAAGTGACTTCAGAACTGCTGTTAAAGTCCTTCTGCTCAGGCACAATATATGGTGGCTTTGCCTTGCTCCACAGCCTTTCTTATTGGCCTTACAGATGTTGGTTGCTACATTCTTCTTTCTCCATCAGTTGATTTTACAAGACGCTGGATCTATTTGTACACCTAAGTGAGTGTGCAAATCGTATAATTCACAAGTATTAATTGAAGTTTGACAGACAAAACGTTACTATGTGAACATAAAGGAATTACTCATCCTAAATTTACACCAGCATGATGTAATTGTAATTCTGAATAAATAAAACTGGGCGCACATCTCACAAAGCTTCTTTTGTTGAACAAATGCGTCTTATTACTAAATTACTCCTGAATTTCACAGTTTGAATGGCTTTTGCATCAGGAGCGTCAAAAATAATAAATTTCTAAGAGAGAGGCATGCTTACTTAAACACCTGACTCACAAACCTTTTTTCCAATTTCCCAATCACTAAGCATGTTTTACTCATGTAAATTCCTGAGTAAGGTATATGGAAGTTTGGTTTCAAATATAACCTCACGCAGAGAATATTTTTTCGATCAGTGCTGGACATTCACAAGTAGTCATTTACACGTGAGACAGGACTACAACATACCTTCTCACAGAAAAAAGCTTTAACAGTGAAGCTCGGAATTGGAACACCCCCAAAAGTTTGGGAACACCTACATAGGTGCAGGCTTGTTCTTATTCACATATCATTTCAAGATACTTCACAATGTGGAGAATGGTTGCTGATGTATTCGCAGCTGGGGTAAATGTGTTTTCTGTGCGGTAAGGGAATAGAACACTTCTAAAATAAGGATCCAGTGTATTAGAAAGGGTATGTGTACCGAAACAAATGTGGTCCCCAGGTAGAAAGAAAAAATGATGAGCAAAGTGCAAATATGCTGATACATTACATTTCAGTCATTTTGGTTCCTTTCCTTAACCCACCTATTTGTTTTTCTACCACAAACCCAACCAAAGGAATATTGTCTTGCCTTTAGACGTTCCCATTTTCGCCTCAAACTCTTGTCAACTAGTTTGATGTTCACCAACAAATACCAATATGTTGCATTTTCGGGGTTGTTGAAATTTCGATCAAGCAGACCTGGCAATGAGATCATCTTTCCCTCCTATTTACCTCCCACAATGTGAGATTTGGTTCCTATTCAAAATTATATCGTTAGTTAACCAGGAAAATGTGTCAGCCCTCTTTTTTCTCAAACTAACTTATCCTTTCCTCCATACCTCCATACCTTATTGGTGAATTTATATAGTGAAGTCCGTCCCTGAAAATATAGCATTGTGCTTACATGTTTACAATGCGGTGACACATTTACCTGATAATGCTTTTAATGATGCATTTCTGTATTTTCTCTTGAAGGTACCAGATGTCCTTGGTGCCAACCCTTCCAAGAAGAAGTTGCTCTTATATAGTACAATGACAAATGTACAAGCTGTCACCCAACAGGTAATACTGTCTGCATTTCCTCCATTTGAAAATGTATAATTTTTTTATATCAGCTTACAAGTGAGGGCAAAAAGCACGTTCATTGGGACAGTGCACTTTCAGTATGTTTCAAGCATCTTGTGGGACACATTTTTAGATGGGGTGCAAATTATGACGTATTTTGCTTGACCTAGCTATGACTTATACTTAGGAAAATAAGTAATTTGCACTTGTGTAACTTATGTGTGGTTTATAATCATGTTTAAACTTACAGTGGTGGAGGTTACAAACCAGTATTGTCTTTTCTGAATATGTACACTAAGCCTACATCATTTACTACTTTATTTGAACTAAAAGGGGCCTGACTATGAGTTGGTTATTATGGGGATCATTACAACCCCGGCAGTCGGCATTAATATGGTGGTAAGTACTGTCAACAGGCTGACGGTACGTCCCGCCATATTATGACATTGGCGGGTTGGCTGAAGATAACTTGCCAATGTACCACTCCAACCGCCACAGCAATAACAGCCGCCGGGCTGGAGATTTTCCATCTCCAGCCCAGCGGCCGTCACTGTTACACCTGCGGGATTATGATCCGTCCTACCGCCTTGGTTTTCGAGTCTTCCTTAACGCCACGAAAACCATGGCGGTCGGCTCTATCAGTGACAGGGAATTCCTTCCCTGTCACTGAAGGGGTCTTCCCACCCTCTCCCTCTCCAGTTAGCTCCCCACCCCTCTACCTCTCCAAATCCCCTCCAACACCCGCACATTCACACCCCCTTCACACACACAAGCATACACACTCCCATTCCAATATGCATCCACGCATCAATATATCCATTCACACACACACATCCGCACATACTTTCCTACATACACCTAGACACGCATGCACACCTCCATACATGCACACATGCATTCAGAATGCAACACACACCCGCATCCACGCACACACAAACATTCACACACACCCACACAGACACACAGACCCCCACCCCCCCTTGTCAGAGACCTGACTTACCTGTGTGCAGGGGGTCCTCCGGTAGGAGACGGGACGGGATGCTGATGCCATCAGCAGCACCCGCCAGCAGAACACCAACTGGAAGTATTATGGGTCATAATACGGCTGGCGGTGGTCTACTGATGTGACGCTGCTGCTGGCAGCACCGCCAACTTACCGCCATCCGCCGGCATGGCCACATCCGGATTTCCACCATTCTTCTGGCGGAAGTTCAGCTGTGGTCATAATACAGCAGACAGCTGGTAGCCGCAGCAACAGTCTTTTGGTGGCCGTTGCCACGACGGTAGGCGGTTTTTACCGCCATTGTCATAATGAAGGCCTATATTATGACCTGTGCATAAACCCCTGGCACAGGTTGGAGATATGAGTTGGAAGGTATTTTAATGCACCTGATAATTATCTGATGTGTTAAATACCTCAAACTTAGTTCAATTTCGTCAGTTCCTTTTTCTGAAATTTAAAATGGGAAAAGCATATGGTATTTATTATATCATGTGGATTTTGGTTTGTTAAATGACAAAATCCACAAGTTAATTCCCACCAACCCATAATATGTGTTAACTATTGCACCCAAAAAATACCGTACCCTGTGGTATCTTTATTTATCAAGTTCAATAACTAGCACCCAAACTCGTAATCAGGGCATATGTGTTACAAGTTGGGTCCATGAGGACCTTGTGTGTCGAAATATCGAGGAAAGAATATATACCTACATGTATATCTCAACTCCTGAATATGAAATAACAATCTATTGTCAATGTAAGTGTTAGAAATGGGCTCTTTGGTTGACAGTCAGGTTACCCACTGTTCAAGCAAGGACCCTCACTCTAGTCAGGGTAAAAGAGAATCACCCTCATCTAACTTCTGATTACCCCCTTGGTAGCTTAGCAGAGCAGTAGGCTTAACTTCAGAGTCCTAGGTGTAAAGTATTTGTACTAACACACACAGTAACTTAATGAAAACACTACAAAATTACCTAACACAGGTTTAGAAAAATGGGAAGTATTTATCTAAAGAAAACAAGACCAAAATGACAAAAATACGACATACACAAGTCAAGTTATGAATTTGTAAAGATTAAACTCAAAAATAGCGCTTAGAAATACCAAATGCCTTGATGAGGTATTAACACAGCGTCGTAACAGAGTTGTTCCCAACAATCCGACACCAGCTGCGCCGGACACGGAGTCGCGTAGACTCCCATGTACAGTACCTTAGTGAAGAAATGAAAATGAGCCGATGCGTGAAGCCGGGACTTGCGGCATCTGTGCGAAATGTTGAATCCGTGCACTTTAATCGGCGTTGGTCACAACGTGGTGTGACGACTTCCACGGAGTCACGGATTTTGGCGGGGCTGCAGCGATTTCGGGCCTGCGAAGGTCGTCGCATTCCAGCGAAGATCACGGAGTCGGTTGCAGGCGGAGACACCGGATTCAGCAGCAGCGGTGGTCCGAAGTCGCCCAAAATTGATTTCCTTGAATTTCCACCAGCTTTCCTTTCAAGGGCCCAGGGACTGGACAGGGCACCACTTGTCTGAGCAGGAGTCTCTCCAGAGACTCCAGGTGCGGGTAGAGAGAAGTCTTTGCTGTCCCTGAGACTTCAAACAACAGGAGGCAAGCTCTAAATCAAGCCCTTGGAGATTTCTTCACAGGATGGAAGGCACACAAAGTCCAGTCTTTGCCCTCTTACTCTGGCAGAAGCAGCAACTACAGGATAGCTCCACAAAGCACAGTCACAGACAGGGCAGCTCTTCTTCCTCAGCTCTTCAGCTCTTCACCAGGAAGAGATTCCTCTTGTTCCAGAAGTGTTCTAAAGTCTGTGGTTTTGGGTGTCCTTCTTATACCCAATTTCTCCTTTGAAGTAGGCCTACTTCAAAGTAAAGACTCTTTTGAATGTGAAATCCTGCCTTGCCCAGGCCAGGCCCCAGACACTCACCAGGGGGTCGGAGACTGCATTGTGTGAGGACAGGCACAGCCCTTTCAAGTGTAAGTGACCACTCCTCCCGTCCCTCCTAGCACAGATGGCTCATCAGGATATGCAGGCATACCTCAGCCCCCTTTGTGTCACTATCTAGTGTGAGGTGCAACCAGCCCAACTGTCAAACTGACCCAGACAGGGAATCCACAAACAGGCAGAGTCACAGAAATGGTATAAGCAAGAAAATGCTCACTTTCTAAAAGTGGCATTTTCGAACACACAATCTTAAAATCAGCTTTACTTAAAGATGTATTTTTAAATTGTGAGCTCAGAGAACCCAAACTCCACACGTCCATCCGCTCCAAAAGGGAATCTACACTTTAATCAGATTTAACGGTAGCCTCCATGTTGACCTATGAGAGGGGCAGGCCTTGCAACAGTGAAAAACGAATTTTGCAGCAATTCACTGTCAGGACATATAAAACACATTCCATTATGTCCTACCTTAACCATACACTGCACCCTGCCCTTGGGGCTACCTCTGGCCTACCTTAGGGGTGCCTTACATGTAAGAAAAGGGTAGGTTTAGTCCTGGCAAGTGGGTACACTTGCCAGGTCGAATTTACAGTTAAAACTGCACACACAGACAATGCAGTGGCAGGTCTGATACATGATAACAGAGCTACTTATGTGGGTGGCACAACCAGTGCTGCCGGCCCACTAGTAGCATTTGATTTACAGGCCCTGGCACCTCTAGTGCACTTTACTAGGGACTTACTAGTAAATCAAATATGCCAATCATGGATAAACCAATTATATACACATTTTGTAAAGGAACACTTGCACTTTAGCACTGGTGAGCAGTGATAAAGTTCCCAGAGTAACAAAAACAGCAAAATCAGAGTCCAGCACACATCAACAACCTGGGGAATAGTGGCAAAAATTTAAGGGAGACCACGCCAAGGATGAAAAAGTATAACAGTAAGCATGTATAGGAAAGTCTGGATTTACTATTTGTAACTTTCTCAGCTACCTGCATACCTTGATGTTACAATGGTATATTATGTTCTGGTTTTAATGTAAGTGCAGAGTGATATAGAAAAAAAACATGTGGTCAATTTGAGTCCTGGAGGACAGTCTGCCAGGGTGGCAGAGGTCATGACTACTCCCAACCTACTTGAGAGCCGTCCACCATGTTTAGAAATCCCCACCTGCCTTGTGGTAATCTCTGTGCTCTGAAGGGAGACGCCGCCTCAGTGGCTCCTTTCATAGAGTTGAAGGTTTGCCAAGCAGTCTCACTTTTTAAAGCGCCCACTCAGAACTGTTTTGATGAAATAAACAAACTTTTATCTGGATAGATGTCAGGGTGTTACGAACAGCAGAACTAGGGTTCCCTCTCTTTTAAATACAGCAGGAGAAGATATATAAAGCATCTATATGTACATATAAATAAGGACCTTAATATTTTGGGAGAACATCGCTGTGGACATGTTCTGGAAGTGTAATGCACAAGCTGTAAATATATTGTCATAGGTTTGTGGCACTTATACATGTTTTGAAATGCATACCTCATTTGAATCTAACAATACCAGGTCAACGTGGTAGAGAAAATGTAAAAAGATGCCAGTTTTTACCTGTCATTTGTAGGAATCTGATGCATTTATGAAGATGTTTTTGTTTGAGTACACTATATCAGGAAAACGGTAAGCTTCTAAAGTGTCTTTTACTTAGCAAAATTATGCACAGTTACCAAAGGGTGCAAATGTGGTCTTTGAAAAACAGTTCAGAGGATCCAAATGACAAAGGATCCTCTATAAGTAGTTGTGTTGTATTCCTGTATTAGGTATGAATTAGTCCTCACATTCTAGATCTGATTTAAAAAAAGGTTTTCTGTGAATAAGTGTGTCTTACTCCAGACTGAGATAGGAAATGTTCACGAATTTCCGAGTTTAAGGCAGTTTTTTTTTTCTTGAACATTCATGAAGACGTTCTTGTAGTTAGCAAAGGACACAGCTTCTTACTGAGATTGCCTTTGAAATTTTGCCTGGAAATTCAGAAGTAATTTACTACCAAGCTTAATATAAGACACCACTACCCAAAATAGGGTTCACGAATTGACCATATTGTAGTTTACAACATGAAGCTACATTTCGAATTTTGACAATTTATTTTAAGATAATTTTTTCTAAGATACAGTTGGGCTTGATACCTAAAGCTTTTCTGTGATCTGTTGTACATGTTTTCTTAGGTATACATTACATCTGAACTTTCAGACTTGATTTTATTTCTGCAAACAGTTGTGCTTTTGTCAATAGCAGAATGTTTTCTGTAAGTAGGCAAACAATGAATGTATTGGAAAATAACTCACCAAAAAACTGAAAGACAATGCAAGGGTTAGGAAAAAAGGTAGGGCGAGCAGTAATTAATCCCACAATTTCAGAGTGGACTATAAAGGAGAAGCAATATATTTCGAGAGAGTAACATAGGATGAAGATCAGTAAGTGAGGTGAAAAAGAGCTTAAGTTTGAAGAAATAATTTAAAAGTATAAAAATAGCACAAAGGAGGACACAAAATATGTAGCAAACAATGCATGGCTGGAAGAGAAATGATAGGTGTTAGACTTGACATCCTTGACATGGTCTCCCCTAACGTTTTCATCTGTCTCCCAGGCTGTTGATGTGTGCTGGACTCTGTTTTTACTGTTTTTGATACTCTGAGCACTTTACCACTGCTAACCAGTGGTAAAGTGCAGGTGCTCCTGTGTAAAATGTATGTATAATTGGATCTCCATGATTAACATATTTGGTTTACTAGTAAGTCTCTAGTAGATTGCACTACAGGTGCCCAGGGCCTGTAAAGCAAATGCTACTAGTGGGCCTGTAGCACTGGTTGTACCACCCACTTTAGTAGGCCTTTAAACATGGTTCAGACCTGCCATTGCAGTGTCTGTGTGTGCAGTTTAAACCTGCCAATTCAACTTGGCCAGAGTACCCACTTGCCAGGCCTAAACCTTCCCTTTTTTATACATGTAAGGCACCTCTAAGGTAGGCCCTAGGTAGCCCCATGGGCAGGGTGCATTGTATGTTAAAGGTGGGACATGTACTGATGTGTATTACATGTCTTAAAAGTGAAATGCTGCTAAATTCATTTTTCACTTTTGCAAGGCCTATCTCTGTCATATGTTAACATGGGGTCTGCTTTTAAATAACTTTAAAATACAAATTTCCTTTGAAAGCAGATAGAAATATGGAGTTTGGTGTCTCTGAACTCACAGTGTAAAAATACATCTTTTAGTAATGTTGGTTTTCAGATTGTTAGTTTGAAAATGCCAGTTTTAGAAAGTAGGCATTTTCTTTCTTAGACCATTATGTGACTCTGCTTGTTTGTGTATTGCCTACCTGGGTCAGTTTGACAGTTTGGCTGTTTGCACCTCTCCTGTAGACAGTGACACAAAGGGAGCTGGGGTGTAGCCTGCATATCCTGATGAGCCATCTGTATCTGTGCTGGGAGGGACGGGAGAAGTGGTCACTCACACCTGAAAGGGCTATGCTGCCCTCACACAATGCAGTCTCCATCCCCCTGCTGTGTGTCTGGGGCCTTGCCTGGGCAAGTTAGGATCTTACAAACAAGGGAGACTTTCCTTTGAAGTTTGCCTACTTCAAAGGCAGTAAGGGGTATAAGTAGTGAACCCAAAACCCCTGAAAATTAGATTACTTTTGGAATCAAGAGAAACCTCTGCCAAGGAGAAGAGCTGAAGAGCTGAGGAGAAGTGCTACCCCTGCCTGTGACTGTGCTGTGTTGGGCTATTCTGCAGTTGCTGTTTCTGCCTGTGAAAGGGGACAACAAATAGACTTTTTTGTGCATTCCTTCTTGAGAAGAATCTCCAAGGGCTTGAACTGAGCTTGCCTCCTGTTGTTTAAGTCTCAGGGCCATCACAGACTTCCCCTGCCAGCACCCAGACTCTACTTCTGCCCTACCAAGTGGTGGCCTATCCTGTCCCTGGGCCCTTGAAAGGTGAAGTTGGCAGACCTGAACTGAAAATCCACGCACAGAATGCTGTGCGGAGAGATTTTCGCTGCACCTTCCACGACGTGGCTGATAAATGATGCACAGCTGGCTTTGTGGCTGAAATTGATGCTCCACCTGCATCGTTTCTGGGAGATCGTCGCTTCGTAGCTGGAGAAAAGACGCACAACACCTGCTTATAGAGGCTGATAACAACGCAATCTCCACTCAGTGTGTTTTTCTGATACCGTGTGACTAAATTTTCCATCCATTGTCCTTGGACGTCAAAGTCACCTCGACTCTGTGTGGATCAGAGAAGCCCCATCTGGAAATCGACACACGAGCAGAGAAGGAAACGATGCATGGCCTTATTCACGAGTAAGGAATCGACGCTCACTACCCTTTTCCGACACGCGCTCGCCTGTGCGGCTTTATTTTTTATGCTAGCCAGGTACTTTGTGTAACAACAGCATTTTCACTGTTTTCTAAGGATTAAGACTCTTATTCTTTTAAAAATTCATATCTTGACTTGTGTATGTTGGATTTTTGTCATTCTGACCCTGTTTGATTTAGATTAATTGTGCCTATTTTTCTAAACTGGTGTGATGTCCATTTTGTAGTTTTTTCAATATATTATTGTTTGTGTTGATACAAATACTTTACACATTGTTCTAAGTTAAGCTGCCTGGTTGTGCCAAGCTTCCAATGGGGGCAAGTGGGGGTTACCCAGGTGTTTCTCCTTTGCCCTGATTAGAGTGAGGGTCCCTGCTTGGACAGGGGGTAACCTGACTGCCAACCAAAGACCCCATTTCTAACTCTTTGCCTTATACAGAGGGTTTCTCTGCTGGCAAAGGTTGGAAGAAGGCTCATAAATACTACCCTGACAATCACTGTGCTGGTGGAGCATTGCCAGTTGGAGGAAGGCTGCGCCATTTCCTGCCCATTTGACTGCAGGATGTATCACACCAGTTGGTGCTGAACATTGTGACACATGGCTATGCAATAGAGTTCAATCAGGTTCCTCCAGTTACTGGTGTTTGCCTGACGCCCGTTCTGGTTTCCAGGGTAAAGCGGTCAGCCCTTCTAGATGGGGGTCAGAGACTTATTAGAGACAGGACCCATTACCAGGGTTCCGGTGACAGGAGGAGGAGAATGGGCTTATTCCATCTTGTTTCTAGTTTATTTGATCTCAAGTGGGTCAATTCGTGGATCAAAACTGTTCCTTTCCAGATGTTGACTGTTCAGGCGATTATACCGCTGATTGGTCCAGGAGATTTTTTGGTGTCCATGGATCTGTGGGATGCCTCTCACCATCTCCCGATTGCAGACCCCTCCCAAAAATTCCTATGGTTTACGATAGGGGGATAACATTTCCAGTTCTGTGCTCTTCCCTTTGGGCTCAAGTCCTCACCCCGGGTGTTTACAAAGGTTCTGGCTTCAATGATGGCAATCCTTCTTGTAGAAGGGGTGTTTATGCAACCTTATTTAGATGATCTCTAGTTTCAGGCCCAAAGCAAGGCCCAGTCGCAGGCTCATCCGTTAAGAGTGTTGCAGGTCATTCAGGAGTACTGATTTTTGATAAACTGAGTGAAGACAGATTTGGATCCCTCTCAAGACTTGGGGGGTCATTACAACCCTGGCGGATGGCGGAGAACCGGCGGTAAAACCGCCAACAGGCTGGCGGTCTTACCTTGGTGTATTATGACCATGGCGGTTACCGCCATGGTCTTCCGCCGGTTCTCCGTCCCGCCCGCCAGGCTGGAGACCTGGGTCTCCAGCCCAGCGGCCGTCAGTATACCGCCGGCGGTATTTTGATACGGCTTATCGCCGTGGATTTCCTTCCCTGGCACTGATAGGGGTCTCCCCCACCCCCCACCCCCACCCCAACTCCCTCCCCTACCACCCCTGCCACCCCCCAAAGGTGGCAGGGCCCCCCTCCCCACCCCGACCCCCAACATAACATTACTCACACACACCCGACACGCATGCAGGCACCACCAACACACACACGCACACACCCCGACATACATGCCTACATCCACACACACAGTCAGACACGCACACCCACATTCAAACATACACACACACATCCATACAGACATACCCACAGACATACACGCACTCATTCCCAAACACGCATCACCCCCACAAGCATACACGCACTCACACACCCCCTCTACATACACACACGCACCCCCCCATGCACGCACACAACACACAACACCCCCCCACCCCCCTCCCCTAATGGACGATCGACTTATCTGGTCTGTCGATCCTCCGGGAGGGGACGGGAGCCATGGGGGCAGCTCTGCCGACACCACACCGCCAACAGAACACCGCTGCGCCGAATCACAGGACGTGATTCGGTGGGCGGTGTTCTGTTGGTGTGGCGGTGGAGGTGGAGCTACCTCCACTTTCACGCCGCCTGCAAGTATGGCTGTTGGCGGCTCTCCGTCGGAATAATGATGGAGAGCAGCCAACAGTCATAATACGCCGAGCAGCAAACCGCCTGCACAGGCGGTCTTCCGCACGGCGGTCCCTCGCCGGTCTTGCAAAAAGACCGCCGAGGTCGTAATGACCTCCTTGGTGTACATCAGAGCTTGCTTTATGAACCTCAAAGGGTTGGTTACATTGTCAGAGAGGTGATTAATCAGCCAGCAGGATTAGGTGCTGTCTTTGGTGGCTCAGAGGGCTCCCCGGGGGCTGGAATGGTTAAGGGTGCAGTGCCATTTGGCATTTGCCGTGTTTCTGGTTCCTTGGGCCAGGTTTCACTTGGCCGGTCAACTGGATTTTCTCCTGTTGGTCTCCCGGGACTCTCAGTCTTCAGGTGCATCTTCCTATGGCACATTTGATCTGCAGGGAACTGATGTGGTGTCAGGAGAGGTTGCATCTTGTCAAGGGGATTTCCTTGTCCCCTTGGGCTCCGGTTATTGTTGCAACAGACAACAGTCTCTCGAGGGGGTGTGCCTGGGGTAGGACCAGGTTCAAGGATTTTGGTCTCGCAAGGAGTCGTGGAGGTCTTTGAATTGGAGGGAGTTGAAGACTGTTCTTCTGGCGCTGGTGCACTTTCAGGGGCTCCTGAGGGAGAAGGAGGTGCTGGTGCAGACAGACAACCTGGTCACCAAGGTGTACATCAACAAGCAGGAGTGTACCAGGTCCAGGACTCTGAATTTGATTGCTCTGTACATTTTCTTGTGGGCTCAGCTTTTGGTTCTGTCCCACCAGGCTCTGTACATTTGTGAGGTGGACAAAGTCAGGGCAGATCTTTGAGCGGGGAGATTCTGTCTTCCAAGGATCAATCCCTACACAAGTCTCTGTTCGATCTACCGGTATGGATGTGGGGTCTTCCAGTGGTGGACCTGCTTATTTGCCATGGAATGTGAAGGTGGGGAGGTTCTGTTCCAGGTGTCGGTACCCTCTGGCTTGGGAGGAGGAAGAATTGACTTCTCAGTGGCTTCGGGGTTCTCCTCCATGGCTTCCCACCCGTTCAGTGGGCCAGGACTTTCTTAGTGCAAGTTCAGCAGGAGGGGGCTCAGGTGATTTTGGTGGCCCCACATTGACCTCAAGCAAATTGGTTCCCCTGTTTGCGGTTTGTTGAAGAGTGAGCTGGAGTGAGTTCTTCCAGTTCAGGTATCTCCTCTGGGTTTTCCAAGCCTCTCTGTCAGGTCCTTGAGGAGACTGCATTTGATGGCATGGAGGTTGAATGGAGGGCTTCGACAGATCTGGGGGGTCCGGAGGGGCTGGGTGTGACTTTGCAAGCTTCTCAGAGATCATCCACTCTACATTCTTATGCCAGGCATTGGAAGGTCTTTTTTTCTTGGTGTGTAAGAAAACAGGTGGCTCCTACGGTGGCCTCTTTGTTTTTGGTGGTGTAGTTTTTGCAGGATGGGCTGGCATGAGTTTGTCAGTAGCCACCTTACGGGTGCAATGGGTGGCGAATTTGTAGCCCTTGGCAGAATTTGAAGGATGAGGGGAATTCCTGCCAAGGTTTTTTCAGGGTCTGTTGAACTTGTTTCCTAGACTGGTTAGGTTTTTCCCTAATTTTAATGTCCAGTTGGTGCTTAATTTCTTGACTTGGCCTCCTTTTGAACCCCTTGAGCATGTTGATTTGAAACTTTTGACATTTAAAATCTGTTTTTTGGTGGCCATTATGTCTGCCAGATGCAAAGGGGTTAGGGGCTTTGTCCTGTAAGCTCTGTTTCTGCGAGGTTGTTCCAGCTAGGATTGTCCTGTTCTGGTTCCCTCCTTCATCTATAATGTCAAATCTGCTTTCTATCTGAGCCGGGAAGTGATCCTGCCTGCTTTTTGTCCTGATCCTTCCCGCAAGGAGGAGTGCAGATTACATTGTTTGGATGTGCGGCGGGCTTTGCTGTCATAACTTGAGGTTATTAAGTCATTGCGGAAAGGAATGTTGGTCCTGCTTAGAAAGGGGAGAAGCAGTTTACTGCCACTTTGAGTAGGTGGATCCGGTCTCTGGTCTTGTTGGCATATGACATGAGGGATGTGGTTCCTCCTTGGGAATTCAGGGGCAGTCCACGCATGATATGGCAGCTACGGTGGCTGAATTGCAGGGGGTTCCTGTTAAGGAGATTTGTAGGGCAGCGACCTGGTCTACTTCTTCAACGCTTGTTCGACACTATCAGATTTCTGAGTTGGAACATTTAGATAATGTATTGGGTCACAGGGTTTAGTCCTCTATGAGGGAATAGAGGTGTTTCTGTGTCTGATCTGGAAGCTTTATTAAAGTTTTAGATTTTGCAATTCAGTTGTCTGTTTCTGATTTTACTTGCTATGTATCATTGTTTAATAAGGAAGGTGAAGGAGGGACGGGAAGTAATGTGTCCATTACTTACTGATAATGGCATTACTCCTAGTGCTACCGCCTCACCTTCCTTATAGTTCCCTCCTGTCAACTTTCAGCTAATACATCCCTCAGCCTTTCAAACAGTTTGGCACTGGATTTTGCCTTTGCTACCTTCCTTGGGTTTCAAGTCATAGCTGTAAGTTCTCTTGTCTTGTTCCTTCACATACCTCACCTTTTATCCAGCTTGCCTTCTACATCCTGCAGTCTGCTCCTTTTAGGGTATCAGGGGCATTTTCTGTGCTTCCCAGAGGTTCCCAGAGCTATCCATCACTGCAAGGCGGAAGTGACTTGTAAGATAACTCACAGGTATTGCTGTCTTTATTATGATAGATTAATTCTGACTATTAATACCCTTAAAATCACAACGGTTTTTGCAAAATTCAATAGGAAAGAGAGGTGGGGATGGCAGGAGATTTCCATGACTATATCAGATGAAGTCTGAGACTTAAGACAGTGTGATAAGAAGACAAATCATGTCAATGGGGACATTAAAGGATCGTCCTCTTAATTTACCTGTTCTTATTCAAAACTCTCCTGACAGCAAACATAAGTGAACGACAGACACTTATCCCAAGCAGTACCAGAAACTTCCAAAGAGGAACAGTTACAGAACTATGATTCACTGTTTCAAGAACTGCAGATACAGCGAATAAGATAATAATAAAAGTGAGTTTGTAATCATGAACATCACCTGGATACATTGGTCGGGAACATAAGTGTTCATGTTTAATCACTGGGAGTGAATTAAGGGGTCAGTGTGCAGATACAGTGAGAGTGAAGGTGCATGATGCAATTAGAAATGTTATGTAAATATGTTGGTAAGGAGATAGAGTGAATATTTTCATGTGTCATAGTTGTCCAATGGGGTATTTTCTTCCCAAAGTTATAACAGAGAATTGCTGTGAGTCAGAAAGCTAAAGATAGAAATTGAAAAACGCAGTTCAAAAAGCATTTGGAGATAGTTATATTTGACCTTAGTAATGACAAGGAGATAAGTAGGTGTAATGGGGAAATGTAGCCTCAAAAAGAAAATGTAGAAACTTCTGAATCAGGCACAGTTTAGAAAATCAAAGAATGTAAATATAATTTCCTAGAGTTATTGACTGGCGGAATAGAAAAGTTATAACAACTCAAATGATGTAAATCTTTGAAATGAAGTAGGTGGCAAAGGCTTAGGTAGATGGTAAATAAGCAACATTGTTTAAATAAGAAAAACCCAAAGGTTATTATGCTTTTATGTGCTAATAGATTTTTTGAAATTTCCTTGGCAGGTTTGAGATGAAAATTACATTGACCCAAAAATGGAAAATAATAAATGAGAGACATTTATACCCAAATTTATCAAACTTTCATGCAACGCAATTCAGCAAGACATCTTGCTGAGCTGCGTGAAAGGGAAAGGGAAGGAATACGGCATATTTAGCATTATTTGGTGCATTTGTGCCCTTTCCTTGCGCTATCTTGCACTAATGCAGGCACTATTGCACCACGTGCAAGCTTGCCTGTTTTGCAGGCAGGATTGTTTTTGTGCAAAAAGGGTCATCTTCCTGCACAAAAAACAATCCTCTGAGGCAATCCAATTTTTCCCAGGTCTAGCACTTATGGTTAATCTGGGAAAGTGCCAAAATTCATGGGTGGATGCCTGGGAACACCCACGTTCTACATATAGAACGCCTCTCTGAGACACAGTAATGCAAGGCAGCAACTTGCCTCACACCAGATTTACCATGCACTACGGGGCCGCGCAAGGTGCCTTGTGTTGCTTGATTAATATGATTTCAGTGCTGCATTGGCCTTACGTTACCTTCAATAACGCAAGGGCAATACAACACTGTGATAAATCTGGTCCTCATTGTAATGCCTCTTGAACTCAAACTTGTGACGTGTGGCACTGAGAAAATTCAGAAAACATCCATGATTGTTATGAAGACATAAGAGAGTAAACCAAAAAATAGTGTGCAGCTAATTCATATATCTCATAAAATGACCATACATGCAGTGTAAAGAGCAACGCATGACATACTTTTATAAGCTTGGGTAAGGAAAGAAAATGCAAAAGTGCTATGTGGTGGAAAAGTGTTATTTGAAAAGCTGCAGAACCGGATTTCAAATAATGAACTTGGATGAGTTCCTAAAATATGTGCATGAGGAAAGCAGCAAGGAAATATACAAAATTATTGGTGTGAGACCACTAAAGGAAAGCCAGAGAAAAACAGTGAATTGAAAACATTGACTAAAAAATCATTACTATTGTATTAAAAAAAAATCATCAACAATATCAATGAATAGGTCATGAGTTATGAAGTATGTGAGTTCATAGGCAAAGCACGGATGGTGGGGGACACAATATAATTAGCCTAGTGAACTATAACTTGTGAATTTTAGTGTTTTATTAGTTTAAAATATTATGGGGCATTTTTACAAAAAAATGGTGCAGGTCAGTGCATCGAGTCCTTTTGCTGCTCTGCCATACGCCAATGTGAAAGGGCTGGAATGCACTATTTACGTGATATGGTGCATTCCTGTCCTTTCAGCTATGGTGGCTAGCGCCAATGCAGGCTCCCTTGCACCAGTGTGGAAGGCTGTCTGTGTTGTTGGCAGGATTGTTTATGTGCATGAAGGTGCATCTTCCTGCACAGAAACAATCCATGGAGGCTTTTTTCCCTCTTTCTAAGTGTGCTGCAAAGTGCAGCACACATAGGAAGAGGAAAATATAACGAGAAAAAAAGATAGTTCTCCTTGTTATGCCTCCCCTTGGAGTAGTACGGTTTCTACGCAGTGCAAGGTTTAGATGTCCTTGCAAATCTGGGAATGTGACAAGATCTATGGGTGTACCCACTGTAATTTCCATGGAATGCCCCTCTGATGTAGTGTAAGGCAACTCAGTGACTTGCGATGTATTGTTTTACACCATATCTAGGAGGCCACAAAAATGCACACAAAGTTGCTTTGCATGGACTCGTATACATGGGTCTGCAGTCTGCGCTGCTGGAGTATCAAAAACATTGATGCACCAGTGGCACAATATGCCCCTATGTTTTAACTGTCATTTTCATCTAATTATGATGCCACTTTGCACTTGAGGGCTTATTTACAATAAATTGGCGTAGGGCAGCACCACAAGTCTTTTTGCTGTGCTTCCCTATGCTAATTCGAAAGGGCAAGAATACATCATATTTACTAGATACGGTGCATAACTGTCCTTTCAGCCAGCCCCAGTGCACAATTTGGTGTATAATGCCAATGCAAGCACCCTTGCACCTTGGTCTGCTTTGTTGGCAGGATTGGTTTTGTGCAGGAAGGGACACCGTTCTGCACATAAACAATTCATGGAGGCTTTGTCCTCTTTCTATGTGTACTGCAGAGTGCAGGACATATAAAAAGAGGAAATAATGAGGAGAAATACATATATTTCTCCTTGCTGTGTCTGCCCTGGGGAGGTGTACAGTTTTGATGCATTCCCATATTTACAGATCCTTTTAAATCTGGGAATGCATCAAAATCCATGAGTGTTGCATGAGAAAACACACCACAATGCCCATGGAACACCCCTGTGATGCAGTGTACAGCAACTCAGTGACTTGCGCTGCGTTGCCTTACACCATATCAACGAGGCCATTAAAAGCCAAGCAAAGTGTCTTTGCGTGGCCTTGTAGATATGGGTCTGCACTGTGCGCCGCTGGAGCATCATAAAAAGTGATGTTCCAATGGCGCAGTTTGCGGCTGATTCTTGTAAATGAGACCCTGAATTTTTCAGACGTCAGAAAGATAAATCTATATTCATTGACCTAGTTACAAAAATGTGTTCTTCAATCTAACTCACACAAAGAGTTTGCACCATTTGGCCATTGATTATATTGAATATGTAGGACTCCTTAAGACCTGCAGAGCTAACAAAACATAGCTAGCTTGAGACTCAAAGTAGCTCTACTCTCAGCCATGGTTTCAACCAATCTACTAAAGACAACACTTAAAATGTTTAAGGAGAAATCAAGAGTCAAAGATGCATTGGTGTATCCTTAGCCTCTATCAATACTATTAAATCACAGAAAAAGAAATTACAAGCACGAACTGTGGCATCAAAAACGAACGTTGTTGACAAGCAACAGGCTGGTATTTTATAACTTATGCAAACACGTTGATAATGGAAGGTTTTTCACATATTTTGTACAACTTAGACTGGGCCAGAAACATAGTCATTGGCAACTAAATCACAGTGCATCAGGACTGAACATAGTATCAGGACTTACTGAGGAACTCCAGAGCTAGTAGAAAGTTGCAATTGGCGACTAAATCACAGTGCATCAGGACTGAACATAGTATCTGGACTTACTGAGGAACTCCAGAGCTAGTAGAAAGTTGCAACCTGCTTCTTCTCCATCACCACATGTTCTTAAGGTTATCTTCTTGACAGTTTTTGGATAATTACAGCAATGGTCACTATGACAGTGATGGAGATTGTACATTAGACCAATTACTGTATGCATGGTTCCTGGGGGCAAACGTTTAAGTAGGTGTTATGAATAGCTTTTTCACTGCCCCTCAAACAGGTAAATGGGGGTTCTCTGCAGAATCGGTCCATCCCTATTATTAAACGTATTAAGATACCCAACTCAGAGGGGAAAAACTTCCACAGAAAAAAGTTTTTTTGTTAGAAAAACCCTCACCCACCAGGGTTACCCCTTGGTGGCATGCTTCATCATTGGGTTTCTTCCTGTTCTGCTGCAGAACGAGGTGTGCTGCGACCGACGGAATACAAGGGAGCACTATTGGTATCAGCGATGCGGATGCTAGAAAAGGATACGAGTGGTGGGGTCTTGGTAAATTAAAAATACCCCCCTCTGGATGGTATTACTAGTTTAATATGTCTCACAGGGGTGGTATGATTAAAAAGGAGTGTCAGGAGGGTGAGTATATTATGTACCTGTCCTACTTAGTGGTCTACATGTTTCGAAGTTTACCCCTATACTCCTCTTCAGGACCAAAGTGATCTCCCTAGTATCACTCTTCGTGCGCCTTACACAAGTGAAAGTACATTTACAATTTACTGTGGTAAGGTGGTACATACCAATTAAATGAAATTAAATAAATACTACCCATCAGTGTCAATGCTCTGCTGGGCAATTTTTCAGTGTTGATGCTAATTTCATCATAGGCCCTCCGGGAGGGGTGTGTGCTTAAAGTCACATGTTCCTCAAAGGGCACTCCCACCTTAAAACCTACTCCTCACCTCTTCGTGGCCCGAAATAAGCCTTACTAGTGTAAGGCGCACTAGCATCCTTTTCTGGTATCCGCATCGCTGTTAATTATAGTGCTCCCACGTATTCCATTGGTCACAGCACGCCTCGTTCTGCAGCAGAATGGGAAGAAACCAAATGATGAAGCATCTGTCCACTTGAAGGTTTTACTCCTGTATAAAATTACATTGTTGTGAGATATTATGACACATGAGTAAATTAATTTATGACTGCTAAGTCACCTCTAGAGAATGCTTACAGTTGTAAGTCCTGTCATGTGTTTTGGTAAAACTACACTGCGAACGCAATTAACACGATGAATCAGGTATACGGTGTGCATGTTTAATAGAATATTTTATTTGCAAAGGAAGTATTAAGCACACATTGTAATAAACTGTTTTTGCTGAAAAGAAACATAATGAAAGAACACAAACTATAAAATGCTTCCACGTGAAACATCTTCCAAGCAAAGGTTATACTGGCAGTCCGTTAACATTTTGTATACTTTCCTGTATTCCAGGAGTGCAAGTGTTAAACCACTATGACTGTGCAAGAGAATTTTTTGAGAAAAGAAAAAGAAATGTGGGAGGCTATGAGCAGCTAAAGAACAGTATTATTTATAATTTTGTGTTTGCATGTTGGATTCTTTGGAGGGCTAATTGTTAGAAACAACCTCTCATTTCCTATTCTATGTGAAAGTGTCCTTTTGCTAGCCTTTTTACCAAGCATCAGTTCCATTTTATACGCTTTTTCGTTTTGTAGTACTTTTTTTTTATAACAGTTTTCATTTAATAGTGAATCTTCAAGACATTCAAGCAATCCTCACATGGTGATAACATTGAATTTGTATACATACACACATCATATGAACAAGAGCGTCAAATAAATATTATACCAGCGTACAGTGTCATATCTATATATTATTATACGCACTGCTTTGTCAATAATTTTTTATTTATAAAAAATTTCTGAGTAGGATCAACAAACATCGTCAATCGCTGCAGACTACCCAATAAAAATAAAATCAGCAGGGACATTAACAACTATCATGGTAGGGGTGCTGGGTTGACTTGCTCGTATTGACCCGTGTGGTTGAAAGCCTGTTAGCTATGCCCCCAAATACTCCAGATGTCCTTGGTGCAGCTTTTAATGGGTAGCGTGGCGGAAAATAAATCGACCAGGTCATCACTATGTGCAGCACATGCCAGACAATTTTAGATCACTGCTGAGGGACTACGCAATTCACTCATAACTGTATTATTTGCAGGTTTTTAAGTTGAACTTAACTGTGTGAAAGAATTGTGAAACAGACTCAATCTTGTTAATGCGTTTTTCCTGCTTCACAGAAATCAAACCCTTCACTGAGGTCGATGGACCGATTGACCCAGGAAGAGTGTGGTGAACCATTCTCAAATTCACATTAACACCACCTAAACAATGTAGACACCATGACCAGTGTAGCTAGGGAAGGAGACTCCAATTAATGAAAAGTTTCAAAGCTTTATTTTATAACCTCAAAGATTATGTCATGAAGACTGTGCTCAAAATCAAATAACAAAGATATATCAACACCACTGGTTGTCCAAAACACGTTTAACCTAATTAGCATAAACACAATTTAACATTTAAGAATAATAATACACATCATTAAAGAAATTACTTGCGCCACAGAAACATATCTCAGATCAGACTATATCAATATTACTAAAGTTCAATTAAGCAGCGTATGCAGATTTGGGTTGGGCATACGATGTCTCTACAGCTAACCAAATTAGAGCATGCATGTGTGCTGATGGGCTAACACATGCGTGTAAAATACAACAGAAGACACAAATAAATTAGAAATAATATATCTAGGGCTGTATGTTATTAACTAGAAAAATAAAAAGAGTGAGTGTCAGCATGCTAGCTTTTATTCTAGAAAAAGAAAAACATGTCAAGGGAAATGGCAATCAACCAGGAGAAATACCACTCCAAGAGACAGCATTCAAGGATTCTTCAACAGCAAAGCACGTAGCTCATCAACAAAGTCCGCTAGAAGCACCATCAGGGAAGTGCAGAGCACGAGCTGCACAGAGAACAGTGGTGGTCAAGAGCCAATGAAAGGGTGCCTAAAATGTACAAAATCCATCCCGATAGTATAGCACACAAATGGCTCTGATTTGCCAGTTCAGGGGCCTCATCCAATCAAAAATCACTAAAACATCAGGTTGCAACAGTCCAGTATTTTCTGAGGATTGGTCTGGGATCATCTCCTCTTTCCATGTGAATCCAAGCAGTCAATTACAATTTACTTTCACTTGTATCAATCCAGTTTTTTTCCCAGGGTGTACAAAGGACTTGCCTCAGACCCATGTGAATCTGTGTTAGTTGAAACAATTTATTTCACTTTATGTCCACAGGCCTAAATGTTCTGGAATCAAGGTCATTTAACTAAAAAATCTCTGCATATTTGAGCAAAGAGCCTATTACTACTTGCAAAGCGTGTCATGAGAACAGAGCCTAGAGGAAAATTTCAAATTGGGGAGAACAATGATTCATGACTTTTACATGACTGCAAATACAAATTCCACATGCCTAGTTATGCTAACAAACGAAATATAAATGTATTAATATATCTGTTAATAGAACACACATAATATGCAAACTTGCAAATTCAGCATAAATAATATATCATAAGATTAAGTAAAACATGTCATTATAAATTGTAAAGCTTTGTTAATGCATCAAATTAACTACAACAGAGAAGTGCATTTATTTTTATGTGGACATCTATTTAAACTCATAAGTCACACATTACACATTATAAATGCTAATTTGTCATGTTACTAACAATTATTCTAGTGACTAAAATATACTTTGAAATTGTTTAAAGCCTTTTAGAACATTGTGAAATCCGGTAGGCACAATGGTGACCACCACATATTAAAACATGAGCACTTGTTAAATACGTGTTAGTGCAGCTTTTCTGTGTTAAGCTGGTAATCATAAAACTTTCTGCTGACATCTGGGTCACTAAAAGCATTACTAAAATTTATGCCCCAACAGTCCTTACTCTGATGGCAATGCTGTCACAAAAGGACTCACTCATTTCAATTAAACAACTGAAATGTTTGTTGTCTTTTTCCAGTGAGGTCTGCTGTAATTCTCGATTTTCTTGACCTTAAAATACAGTCCCAGCTTGCGGGGGTCCTGGGGGCAGGGCAGGGCGGTGCACGCCACGGGTGGGGGGAGAGTAATATTTAACATTTAAAAAAATTAAAAATACAAAAAACTTACCTGAGCTTCTGGGCTGTCAGAATTGGCTCAAAGCACCCAGCCAGGGAGCTCCCAGGCAGGCTGGGAGCACTGTGCGCATGTGTGTTTGGCCGGCCTGGGACGGTCGGACAAACACACATGTGCTCTGAGGGGAGTGCGCAGTGCACTCTGCTCTGCTCATCACCCTCAATGCCCGCCCTTTTCACAAGGAAGGGATAATAAACACAGTTTCCTTGTAAAAGGATATGCAGCAGTTGCAGCTGTAATAATAATAAATGCTTCTCATCATCTCCATTTCTGTCTCTTCCCTCATCTGTCTACTTTTAGCTCTTTTCTCTTTCCACATTGTATAGTTAGTATAATCCAAGTGCAACTAGGCACACAAAGTCACAATCAACACAGGTCTCAAGATCATTCCTACTACTCCCTTTCCCAAGTTTTCAAACCACTTTCCAGTGGTTGAAAAAACATTACCTGTTGCTTCCCATGCACCGATGGCTGTCAGTCCCTTTAGGTAATTGTTAAGATTTGTGATTTAGAGATAAACTTCCTTATCTCCTTACTATTGTCAGGTATGTAGGTGCAGCAGTGCTATACATGCAAAACATTACAGACTCCGTCCTCCTTCCCTAATAATATGTTTAACGCAGGACAATTTTGCAAAGCCATTGATCTCACAGCAACCATCTCCATATCCATTAAAAGCGTAGCTGCAGCAAAATCAATAGACATTTTCTCTACTATGGTTGACAACTTCCTAATCTTGATATTATTCAAGATAACACCAACTGATGGAATTATGGCACCAAATATATCACCTATAATCTCTGCTGTTCTAGCTCCTTCTTAACTCTGGAATTTGGTTTCTCTTTCCAGGCTGGCTGGTCAATATTGTCCACATGATACATTTTTGGAAGTACCTCTCCCAGGTAACATGGACCATGCCAGCCTTTCAGCAGTTTGTAAAAGGCATTTTTCCCACAAATGAAATAGACACCTGGTATGGCGGTGCCTTGTCAATTCAACATAAAAATCTGAACACTTTTTAACAAAAATACATGTCTAAATTCACTAGTACTTACAAAGTGTGTATATGTCTTTGATTTAGGTCTATATATACATAATTTCTCTATGTGTTGCCAATCTAAAGCTAAGTGTCCTTGTGTATCACTGCCTGTAATGTGTGCAGCATCTTTCTGCTAATCCTGCAAAATTACTCCTTTTTCTATTTTGGTTTTCATTGCTTTTCTTCTGTCATCTACTTGACCAATGAACTCCTTTTCTGCTGGTGTAAGAATACTGGTTAAATTGTTCTTGTGTGCGTATGTGGTTCCAAATGTCAGGGTCGGTTCAAAGAAACCTCCCACAACATCAATGTTTTTCGCTTTAGCAAGACTACTCAAATGCTGATGAACAGGCACAAAAAAAACACAAGATCATAGTTAGAATAAAAGTATTGTATATACTCCTAGTTATACAACTGTGTTAGTAACAGATTGCAAGACATTTTATGTGGTAGTGGCAGGCTGCGATAAGTGATTACTTCATGAACTGATGAAGAAATCTGTGTACAAACATAACAGTCATGCACATCCATAGTCTCAATATATTCAATAGCCTGTAATATGCATTAGAAGACAAATCTTCCTTAGAACTGTTAGTGTGTAGCAATCTGTCATCCTCATACAGGGGATCTTGTTCTGCATGTGAATCTCCTAGCATTGGTGTACTTGTGCTCTCAACCTCTTCTTTCACTGGCACACTCACACCAACTGTCTATAAAATGCTCACAATCATACACACCTTTGCTAATCCTACACACACATTCTTGCATTTATTCCTTTTACCTTGTTAGGGTTTCATGGCTTGCCTAGACTCAGACCAAAAATACATTGAATCAAAAATAAAAATAAAAAGTAGAAATGCAAAAGTGACTCTCAATTAAATTACAGTGACTTTTCTTTTTCTTATGTGAGCAAAGCAAAAACCAAAAATCTAAATTTATCTTCTCAAATCGTTGCATTTATTTACACAGTTCTCAATCTTCTAGAAAGTTCATCAAGATTTTTCTTTACTTGCAGATATTCAAAAGTCACATTTAAACCATTATAAGTTCAAATGTCTCTAATAATAAACCATCTGATAATCACTGATTAGCACTTAGAGCAAATAATGTCTTAGTTAATCAAGCAGCAACAAGATTTCAAAGTTCAGTTCCAAAATGTTCAGCTGGATTTGAATTGTTAGCACAAAAGGCAACAAATTCCCTCTCCTAATCATCAGCTACCTAATAAGTCAAATCAGGAGCTGAGTATTTTTGATTGGGCACTCTTTTTCTTTTTGGCCTCCATGCTGCACGACCTTAAATATCACTGTCATTTTGCTCTGATTCTACAGTTACATCAGCAGTAGCAGGAGGCACATTTATCACTGTGTCTGGACTTTTTGCGGGCTACTAGGGCTTCAGCGTTTTCTCAGCTAGCAGAAGTTGACTGACTCTGATTCGACCCTCCTGCACTTTCAATTGCTTTTGTCATGCTCAGACTTTCACCAGACTGTGCATGCTCTGCAATAGCCACTTGTCCAGTCCTCACAGTTTGGCTAACCTACACCTCTTCTCTAATTGTATCCAACCCTAGAAGAAGAGGAACTGTATCATCAAGAGAACTTGGAACTTTTTTTGTGTGGCTCACATGAACCCAGTTTGGTAGACTAGCACACTTCACAGCAGTTGTAGTCAACCAGACAGCCTGAAATGGCCCTTTCCAGCACAGCTCTAATTATAACTTTCTTACATGCTTCTTCACTAGAAACCATTTTTCATGACTCAGGTCATGGCACAGTTCCTATGGTGGCTGAGCAGTTTCTTTTTTAACCTGGTGAGACAAAGAGTCCTTTGCAATAATCCAGCATCAAGTCATCTGTAATGTTCACAAGTGCATTTGCAGGCCCAGCTGACAATCTCATAGCATGCCAAATAATAATTTTATGAGGGAACAATCCTGTCTTTCTTTTAGGTGTGCTGTGCATGCTCATCAGGACAAGAGGCAATGTATCTGGCCATTTCAACATTGTAGATGCACACATTTTTGCCAGTCAGGACTCCGGTGTTCCATTCATTTGCTCGACTAATCCTAAAGCTTCTGGTCTGTAACTGCAATGCAACCTTTGATCAATTTGTAAAACTGCACATAGCCGAATCAAGATATCAATTCCCTCAAAAGCAGCTTCCCGAATGTAAGGCTATCATTCCCGCGAGTTGGGTAAGCCTTGACCCAATGTTAGAATACATACTCAACCACCAAAACATACCTCAATCTATTACACACAGGCATTTAAATGAAATCAAGTTGCATTCTTTTTAAAAGACCTCCTGATCTACCTATGTGGCTCAGCTTAACTAGAGTATGTTTCCTTACATTCATTAGTTCACATGTTAAACATCTGTGACACACTGATTCTGCAACCCATCTGAATCGGGGGTTGTACCATGTTTGTCTGAAAGTTCGGATCATTGCGTCTCTGTCAATATAAGCCTGTCCACGGTAATATCTTGCCATCAGGAACAACAAACTAGTGGGCAACACTGCTTTTCCTTTACTGGAAGCTCAAACATCATCCTCATCTCTTTGAAGACAACCTGCTCTACTCCGACCCCTTTGTTCGCCTTCTGGCACTTCTTTCTGCAATCTTTTGACTTCTTCCAAAGTATCAATTGCTATCATAGAAATTTTTTGATTTGTCTCACTAGTGCTGCTTCCATAGCTCCATTCCTCATATGTGCCCTGGAGAGCACAATAGCATGCCACTTGGTCAGCATAGGCATTGCCTAATGAGATGTAATCATTTGACTTTTGATGTGATGCATATTTAACAATTGCAATTTTCTCAGGTTACTGTAATGCTTTCAACAATTTGTAAACCCTGTCACCATTTCAGATAGGTGCTCCTGAAGAGATCATAAAGCTTCTCTGGGACAATAACTGTCTGAAATGATGAACAACACCAAAACCATTCTGGTTATCAGTACAATAGTCACTTTAAGCTGCTCAGAAGCACAGCATGCTCTAGTAAGAGAAACTAATATGGCTACTTGAGCAGAAAAGGCTCCTGGAAGCCATGAAGCTTCTATCACTCCTTAGACTGTGCAAACTGCATAGCCAGATCTCAGAGTTCCATCATTATCCCTCAAACAGGAGCCATCAACAAAGATGACATAGTCATTGTCATCTAATGGGGAATCCTTCATGTCAGGTCTTGGTTTGGTGCACAGTTTGGTCACATCAAGACAGTCATGCGCTACCTCATTTTCGAAGTCATTCACATTTTCAACAGAAATTAGTAAGAGTGTTTCTGGATTTAAAACATTACACCTTTTAATGTATACATTTGGGGATCCTAAATTAACTTCTTCATAATGGGTCAAGTGAGCATTAGTTAAATAATGGGTCTTGGTTCAGGTCAAAAGTACTTCAACAGAATGAGGCACAAAAACGCTCAAGTATG
This sequence comes from Pleurodeles waltl, assembly GCF_031143425.1. Lineage (NCBI taxonomy): Eukaryota > Metazoa > Chordata > Amphibia > Caudata > Salamandridae > Pleurodeles > Pleurodeles waltl. The sequence goes on along the minus strand of NC_090437.1, from coordinate 214,981,000 downwards.
GCCTGTGACAATGCTTTTGCACTCACTGATAGTGAAACTCACAGCTGACACTGTTTTTAAACAGCCGGGCAATGCAGCAGCTTCAGGATCAAGTGTGGCTGAAAAATATACCTTGGGTCTTTTGGCTCCTCCATTTAATTGTGTCAAAACAGAAAAAGCACAACCATCTCTTTTGCAACAAAACAAAGAAAATCATTTGTTATAATCAGGCATACCCAGAGCTGGGGCTTGGCACAGCTTCCTCTCAGCTCAGAGAAAGCGTTTATGCATATGTCATCAAATGTTACCGGATCTGACACCTCCTTGAGTATCAACTTCAGTAAAGGCTTGGCTAAAGAGAACATTTTTGAATCAACTGGCTGTAGTAGACAACCATTCCCAAAAACCTTCTGACATGTTTCTACTTTACTGGTGGGTTTATCTGCATGATTACTGAAATTCTCTGATGGGACACCTTCCTTGCACCCTTCTCTATGTGGTGACCTAAGTTTTTCACTTCCTTTTGGTAACACTGTAACTTTGCTGGGGAAACCTCATGTCAGTTTTCTCCTAAGTGGTTTATCAGGGTAACTGTATCCCTCCTACAGGCTTCACGTATGTTTCATGCAATGCTCAAATCATCAACATACAGCACACAAACTGAATATAAAGGCTTTTTAAGGGACTACAAATTATTTTTCAAAATGTGATGAAAAACTGATGATGAGTCTGTATACCTTTGACGTACAACACCATGAAAAATCACAACTTCCGAATTTTAAAGTGAATAAAAATGGACTATCATGGAGTGGCATGAAGAAAATCAGTTGACACAAACCAATAACCATAAACCGTTCTGTTTCACAAGGAATTTGGAACAAAATCACTGCAGGATTTGGTACCACAGGACAACATGGAACCACAAACTTGTTGACCTTTCTCAAATCCTAACTATGCTGTATTTTCCATTGGGCTTTGGCAATCCTAAAATAGGGGAATTACATGTGTTTCCCAGGATCTCCTTTACAACACCTTGCTCAATGAAGTTTTCAATTCCAGGAGTTATTCCACGAACTACTTCTGGAGTCATGCTATAAGGCGGTGTCCTTGGAAACACTTCATTTGGTTTAATTGTGATTTTTACTGGCTCAACTCCTCTTATGAATTCTATCTCTTTTCCTGAAAAATCCCAAACGTTTGTGATAACTGTCCTTTGCAACTCCTCGAGTAAATCATTAACTTTCATCACTGGAAACAATGCAGTAAGAGGATACAATTCTTCAATTTTACAGGTCATTTCTTCATCACTATTCGTCTGAGTTGCTTTTCCCTTCTGTGTGCACCTTCTCCTTTCAAGGGCCCAGGGACTGGATTAGGCACCACTTGGCAGGGTAGGAGTCTCAGCAGAGATCCCAGGTGCTGGGAGAGGAAGTCTTTGAATGCTCTGAGACTTCAGAACAGGGGGCAAGGTCAGTCCAAGCCCTTGGAGACACTTCACAAGCAGTAATATACCACAAAGTACAGCCTTTGCTCACTTTCAGGCAGAAGCAACAACTGCATGACAACCCAGCAAAGCACAGCCAGAGGCAAAGAGGCAATACTCCTCCTCCAGCTCTTCAGCTCTTCTCCTTGGCAGAGGTTCCTCTTGAGTCCAGAAGTAATCTAAAAATCTGGGGTTTTGGATCCACTACTTATACCCCTTTCTTCCTTTGAAGTAGGAAAACTTCAAAGGAAAGTCTCTGTTGTTCAAAAGATCCTGCCTTCCCCAGGCCTGGCTCCAGACTCACACCAACTTGGCGGAGACTGCATTGTGTGAGAGCAGGCACAGCACATTCAGGTGTAAGTGTCAGATCATCCCTTCACTCTAGCCTAGATGACCCATCAGGATATGCAAGCTATACCCCAGCTCCCTTTGTGTCACTGTCTAGTAGAGATCCAAAAACAGCCCAACTGTCAGTCTGGCCCAGATAGGGAATACACAGGCAGGAAGAGTGGTTTGAGCAAGAAAATGCACACTTTTAAAAAGTGGCATTTTCAAACTGGCAATCTAAAAACCAGCTTTGCCAAAATATGTATTTTTACATTTTGAGTTTAGAGACTTCAAACTCCCGTTCTGTATATGCTCCCAGATGGAAACTACACTTACAAGATATTTAAAGGCAGCCCCCATGTTAACCTATGAGAGAAATATGCCTTTCAAAAGTGAACACTGAATTTGGCAGTATTTCACTGTCAAGACATGTAAAACACATCACTACATGTCCTACCTTTAACATATACTGCACTCTGCCCATGGGGCTACCTGTGGCCTACCGTAGGGGTGCCTTACTTGTACAATGAGGGAAGGTTTGGGCAGGTCAAACCGGCAGTTTAAAACTGCACATAGACACTGCAGTGGCAGGTCTAAGCCATGTTTACAGGACTACTCATGTGGGTGGCACAATCAGTGCTGCAGGCCCACTTGTAGCATTTGATTTACATGCCCTGGGAACCTCTAGTGTACTTTACTAGGGACTTAATAGTAAAGCAAATATGCCAATCAGGGATAAACCAATCACCAATGCAATTTACACAGACAGCATATGCACTTTAGCACTGGTTAGCAGTGGTGAAGTGCCCAGAGTCCTAAAGCCAACAAAAACAAGTCAGAAAAAATAGGAGGAAGGAGGCAAAAAGTTTGGCCCACAAATCAATACGTATGATTTTGCCTTGTTGGTGGAGAGGCCTAAGTTACACGTGAAATCATCAAAGTTGTCAATCAGTTTCTAGAGACCCCTGCCAGTTCGGGCAATAAGGACACAGTCATCAGAATAGAGTAACATGGGTTGATGCCGCATCCCTATATTTAGGGGGTCTGAGCCAACCATTAAAAAAATCCTCAGGAAACTAAAGAGGAAGGAGGCCAATACACACTCCTGCCTGACCCCCTTCCAAATCACAGAGTACATTCCCCACTGCAGCCATATCTGATCTTTGCTTCCACATCAGTGTGCAGTTGCACCATGAGATGCACTAATTTAGGGTTTGCTCCACAGTTTAGCAACATCTCCCATAGTTTACTCCTGTTGACATTATTAAATGCTGCGTTCAGATCCATGAATGGCATGAATGGCAAATAAAGCCATTCACCCTGCACACTAATGTTTTTTCTCTATCAGCATATGGAGAATTAGACATTGTTCCTGACTGCCCAAACCAGACCTAAATCCATACTGAGCAGATGAAAGTATGCAGTTACCCGTAGCCCAAACATCAAGATGGTCTAAAAGAATTCTACCCATTACTTTGGCAGTAGCATCTATCAGGGATATTGGGCAGTAAAAATGGGAATCATTGCGATCCCCTTTAAAAAAAATTGGCACAATAGTTGCTCTTGACCAAGCAGTGGGGGGAGATGGGGGAGGGTTTGCATACAAGCACTTTTGAATATATTCAGTAAAGTTGGTGCCCATAGTTCTAAATTCCCCTTACAAATATCAACAGGGACCCCGTCAGGCCGGGGGCGTTATTTGATGGTGACCTCTTAATGGCTGAGACTACAACACTAAGATTAATAACTAACTCATTGTTACTTTTTAACCTAGGAAAGTAACAGGAGCATCGTGAAATTCCAGCCCCATCACATTCAAATACCTTAGTGAAATAATCCAAGTGCTCTCTGGGATAGTAATGTCTGTCCCATCATTGGCTTTATGGGCGAAACATTGCAAATTTACCACCTTCCAAAATTTTGAAGAATCCCTTGATGCAGCTGTTGTACCACCTTTTCTCATGCCTCCCTTCTAATTTCAGCTTTCCTCACCTGGGTGGCTGCTTCATATGCCTCTCAGTACTGACCTCAGTCTGATTTCTACGATTCGTTCTCTAAGCCCAAATCAGTTCTCCATGAGCCCGTTTACAAATATTATCAAACAAATGTATTAGGCTTCATGGGCATAGATTTAAAAGTCATAGTTAAAAGTGCCTTGATTGAAGCACAAATATCACTAAAAGTATCCAGCACCCCTGCTGGATCCAAATATATGTCTAAGCATTAGTTACAACTATCCCTTTTTTCCACTATGAATTGGGCTAAACACGCCTCCTGGCCAGCGTCCCACCATTTTCTTAGTACACCCTTGTTTCTGGTGTATTTGATAGGGCAAACCATCCTTTCTCCTTGCGACCTCTCTACCCCAGCATAAATACTAAGGCCCATATTTATACTTTTAAAAAGATTAGCACCGGCTTGCGCCATTCCACAGCACCCGCCGGGTGCCATATTTAAGGAATGGTGCTAAGCTTGGGCTACCGTAAAAAATAATGCCGCTAGCCCAGAGGGGTACGGCATGGGAATGGGAGGTTGTATGTCTGGAAATAATGCAAGGCTGGTTAGCAGCAAAAAAAAGCTGATAACCAGCTTTGCATCATTTCCAGATGCACAACCATCCTGAACATGACTCATGTCTTAAAAAAGACAGGAGTCATGCCCACCGCCCCAGTGGCCAGCACAGAAGACCAGTGTCTCCTGGGCATGGCCATTGCACCGAGTGCCATGCAGGGGGCCCCATGTTAGGGCCCCCAATGGCATTAAAAAATTAAATAAAAAATACTTACCCTACTTACCTGGGATGGGGTCCCCCATCCTGTGGTGTCTCTCTGGTGTGGGTGGGGGTGTTCCTGGGGCTTGGGGTGGGCACCTGTTGGCCCATTCCTTGGTGTTTGACCACAGAAATGGGTCCACAGGTCCCCTACCATCTGGTCTGACCCAGGCATTAAATAATGGTGATATGCAAGCTTAGCTCCATTATTTGGGGCTGCATCCCACCTGTGTATCATTTTTGCACGGGGGAATAAATATGGAGCTATGTGGATAGCGCCATTTTTGGGATAGGAACGCCTGCCTTGCATCTCATTGACGCAAGGTAGGTTCATGCATCCAAAGAAGTGTGCAAACTCCAATATTTTGACACTAGGCGTGTCTAGCATCAAAATATAAATATGGAGTTAAGTTTGCACCTCATTGGCAGAAAAATAATTACGCAAATGCAGCCCAAACAGAGTATAAATATGCCCCTAAGTACCAAAGGATTATGATCACTCAAGGTGCTATCTAAGATCTTAAAGTTAACCACCTTTTTTCCCACTTTCTTTGATATTATAACAAAATCAATTAAGGATCCGTTGTCTCTTCCTACATATGTTGGGCGCTGGATGGCACTCATCGGAACTAAACAAGGAGCAAAATCAAATCATATGAGGCCAAAAGGGTATATAATCTATCCCCACATGAGTTATGAATAAAATGCTAAAAATTGGAGGTCTCAAAGTCTGGGACCCCACACACCTTATCATCCCCAACAGCACAGGGTCAGAGATTAAAATCACCCCCCAGTCTTAATGAAATCCTCAATCAAGGCCATTATCACAGTTCCAAGCTGCATGCAAAAAACTCCACAATGTTAGCATTTATTGAGCTTAAATTATTGTGGTAAAAGGTTACAAGTAATATCAAAGGCAGCCCTCTCATAGACAAAACTATCAACTGGTAGAAGGGAGAATCAATATAGACCTTGACAATTTTAGTCAGGGAAGTACTAATAAGTGTTAAGAAGCCTTGCTGAGGATGGCCTAGCAGGGGTCAAGATCGACAAAAACACATTTATATAAACATCTGTGTCAGCCCATGTTTGTTGCAGGCAGAATATTTGTTGTTGCTCAATTATTGATATCCAATTACTATCATCTCCCTGCCTCTAATACCTGCAATATTCCAAAAAAGGATATTCATATCAGGGACAAATCCTCTACTACCATCAGCATTAAGCTCATCCTTATATATCTCTCTGGCATTTGTATTGACATATCCATCTGCTTCCAAACACTCACTCCCAGCTGCCATCTGTAACAACGAAGAATTATGGTTGCTAGTAGACGTACCATCCAAGCGAATAACCACTCCAGTTTCCCCACGCTCAATGCTATTGCTTTTAACATTTTTATAATGACTCTCTTCTTCCACAAGGAGTCCATCCACCTCCTCCAGTAAGGCATAATAATTCTGAGTCTGTATTTTCAAAGTATTGGTTACTGGGGTCCTACCTGATGGTCTAGGTGAATAAAAATAATCCAAGAGGCTGTATAAATTATCTTGTTGATCACTAACTTGATCCATTATCCAACCGACCAGAGTTGGATCCTGAAAATTGATCACCACACAATCATCCTGCACCCTCTTCCGGATATATCCCAACAAGCGAACCCTTCTTACCCCAATTATACCTCTGATCAGGACATGACTGGGAACACCCACAGGTGCTTTAGACATCCAGTGCACCACCATGTACTTCAATTGATAATCCTGCTCCTTACAAGTTGGTGAGAGGGCAGGTAAATTTTTTAAAATAACAACATAGGGTGTACAAGCTGGAAGGAGCAGTAACACTCAGAGACTACTGTTATTCATACGGGGGGTAATACCTAGATCACACCACCTTGGAAAAACAGGACTCCCTTCCCCTCACTTCTCCCCACCCCACTAAAGGCAGTCTGATTGTGTGCTGACCAGAAATGGCATGGTTCAGTTTCATACTTTTGATTGCAACCTTCCTAGTGACATTAGCTTCCCCCATTTACGATACCATCACAGGTCCTCTTTCACCAGCATCTAAATCACCCATCCACCCCAGAATGTGTAATGCATCAAGTTTCGCATCAGGTTTCACATGTCCCAGGAGCTCTTTCAAACTCTTGTCTATATTCATCAGGGCCAATACAATTGGTTCCAATACTTTAAATAAAACTACCATGAGATCAACAGTGGCCCCTATTGGAGCTCCTACAATAGTGTTAGAGTTGCGTTTGTCCGTAATATGGACATAACCCATCAATTGTTCCGTTTTCCAGGGTCAAGCAACTTATTACTAGATTTTGTGTCAGTATGCACTATACGTGCTGTACGCAGGCCTGCTTTCTTCCTTTTATAGGAGTGGCACTGTCATTAAACACTACATTTTTATCGGCAGACTTAATTTTAGGAGCCAGGATTTCAGTTATAATTACCTCCTCTTCATTGCTCACACAGTAATTTATCTGGGGAAGTGTACAAGCCCTAGTCTCTCTCCCAGGAACCCTATGTGTTATCGCTTGAACCATCAGCGCCTTCTGCAAGAGCACTAACACCATTTACTACTTTAGATGAGACGGGGATTCATTTCTCACAGCCCTAACCCTGAACAGTACATAGGGGCCCATTTAAATGCCAAAACCATTGATGCAAAGATATCTCTAAGATTTCTTTGTGCATTTTTTCAGCCCCCCTAACAGAGGGACGCCCCCTTCCATACATTATGCCTGGCGTAGGCAAAAAGTGGTGCAAGGGGTTACAAAGTGGCACAATGCATGCATTGCGCCACTTTGTAAATAACGCGTGGCATTTTTGGCCATCTAACGCCACATTAGTGTAAAAAATTATGCTAATGTGTCGTTAGATGGTGCTAGGCTTTTAAAAATCTGAGCCTATTTGTTTTGCACCGCCAGCCTTGAATGTAATTTACTAATAAATTGCTAAACGTAATACACACTTACTTAAGGGAAAAGCTTTGTAAATTACCTCCTAGATTAAGCATAGCTTTCTCCTGAAAACATACGAGTGCACTTAACTAAAATGTCTCAACTATTCAAAACTTTTTGATTTCCTAATAATTTACTCAAAAAAACATGGCAGGCTTTGTCTTTCACAAACTCTCATTATCCAACCAGTATTTAAAAACTGGAATAGGTAAATACTTTTCAAAAATTCAAAGTGAAAAAATGTGGTTGAGACCATTTATTATTCTACCCAGAAAATTCTTCCAAAACCTACATTCTTGCATCAGATGAAGGAAGAGCAGTTTGAATGTTTTGTGTGACCTTGGATGATTATTTGAGAGCAATGTTTACAAAGTCTTGGTTGTCCATGACTCATATTTATTTTCATGATAGTTTGGAAAGTGACATGCTGTAGTAATTTTCTGTTTCCCATGTAATGACCTGTGTGAAATACTTATCTTATGTTCCAGATGCCTTTATTCAAGTTTCCGGAGGTATTGAAATACTCAAATTTGTCTGGTCAAAGCATTTCAGGAAACTCATTTGCCGAATCATTAGCTGCAATGAACATGATGTTATGCGGTCCATCTGCCAACAATGCAGCTCAAGTGAGGAGTACACCAGTTAACAGCCCTGAAAGTAACACCACCTCTGGCACTTCAAGCAATATCACTGGTATGTTCACTTAATACATAATTTCCAGTTTGTTTGGAGTCTTCCATATGAATTCAAACAGTATATAGCGTGTACACTTAAAATGCTATAAATGAATCACATTTCCGCTACTGTGCATTGCTATCCTTTGGCCGTGGGGTAATGTTGGGGATGTCTAAATTTACATTATTCATGAGGAGAAATTGAAGTCACCGAATAAAGTGCCCAGAGTGGGATTGATGCAAATGCATTTTGCCTATCTCTAATTCTCCTGCCTAACGAGGCGAATCACAGCAGAATCACAGTGAGTTTGATACTAGAACTTTGGTGTTGTTGAACACTGAAAACTCAAAACCTGTTAGCACTGAAAATTGTAATAAAACTCCTTTCAGAACCCCCTTCAGTTGACCTCAGGGCAGGGAGAGGTTATTATTAGACCCTAGCGTGGTGGTTTGGGCCTTTTACTCCTGCTGTCCTGGGCCCAGCCTGCTATTGAGCTCTCTGAAACTGGGCCAAGTACTTCTTCTTAAACACTTGATTTTCTGCGGTAGTGATGTGCAGGCAATCTAAGGGGCATATTTACAAGCCCCTTGCGTCACCTTAGCTTCACCATAGTATACGTTTTTGATGCTAAGGTGGTGCTAAGGTGTTTTTTTCTGCTGCGTCATATTTCCAAAGTGTTGCAGTGCTTGCATTGCGCCACTTTATAAACCCTTGAGCAACATTATGCCTGCTCCAGGCATAATATATGCAAGGGAGGGCCGAAAAAATGGCGCAGTGAGATTTACAACATTTCACCACATCATTTCTTCCATTATTTTTAACACCTGCTCATAGAAGGCGTTAAAATGATGCACCTGTTATCTTCAATGGGCCTCCCTGTGCTTTGCTGCACTAGCGTCAACATTTTTTGATGCCAGTGTAGCAATGCACCACAATAGCATAAAAAAATGGTGCCTCTATTGTGCTAACGACCACCAAGGTGCACTGTACTGTATTGTAAATACAGCGCAACCATGGTGTTGTTAGGTGCCAGTAGGGGGGTGCAAGAAAAGTGATACATCATCTATGGTGCACCACTTTCTTGTCCCTAAGCTTCCTGTGGGGGTTAGAGTGTCAATGTAGGCATAAAAATTTGACTCAACATGCCCTCCAGCAATCCCAATAAATATGACTCTCCCATAGGTGCAACGACCTCTACTCTAAGCTTCTGTTCACAAAGTTTGTAGGAATTGCCTGCAAGTCTTTTACACAGTCTCATGTGCGACATATTGTGCCTTAGTCCCCAAGTCTTAATAAGCCCAGAGTTAATGTGTCTTTCCCAGGGGGTAGCAAAAATGTAACAGTCCCTCTTTAGCTTCCAGCACATGGTGCAGTGACTTCAGTGCTGAATGGAAGTGCTGTGGCCTGGTACCCTCAGCAATCCAATTACCTTCTCTGGCGGTGAAGGACCCATTCAGCAAGAATTGGTGGTCTGGTAGGCAGGTTGTAGGCCAGTTCTGCAGAATCCTCCTCAGTGTGCAGATCTGGAGATCAACAAGAGGTACTTAGGGATGGTAGTGCACACTTGGGGTTGTGAATGGCGGCCCTGGAATTGAGCAGACCCCCTTTCCTGGCAGACGGGTGTGGTTCATTCTGAGTTTATTTGGTTCCTTGGGTGACAGCCCTGGTGAAACACTTGGGCAGCAATCTGGTCATCCAACAGCAACAGATCCCAATTGATGCTAATGGATAAAGGCCCCAATTAGGTCCTTGTGAAATGGCCCAGAATGAGCAGGCAAAAGGCCCTCGGTGCACTGTATCAGTTCCACAGCAGAGTCAGTCTGGATGGACCTTTAGCCTCACTCCTTATTCACATGGATCCTTCTCTCCGAATCCACATTGGGCCTTGCTCGCTCCAGGCTGTTTTTCTCCTCACAGGGCACAATGGTCTTGGCAGGCAGGCTGGTGCTCCGGGCTCAGGGCAAGTGTTCTTGGTATCCTGGAAAGTGTCCCCATGCCCACCTAGGAGACCAGCAGGCCTTCATCCCTTTACCTAGATGCAGTAGCTTAAGTCATGGTGATCTTGTCGCTGCTCAAAACAACACGTGGGTTTTCAGCTTTCACTATTATGCAGACTCTCCATACACTAATGTTATTCAATGCCTGGCCCCTTTGAAATTCATATTGGGCTCTTTGAAGTGCCCACTCCACAGTTCTATTTGTCCAAAGGCCTGTCTACCCCATCAGAGGTGGAAGCAGAGTTGACGGACCAACAATCCAGGTTATAAATGTGGCAAAGAGTTACACCTGGTTGTCAGCCTCTAGAGACATATGTCCCTGAGAGGTTCAAACGCTCAAGCAATCTTTCTTTTCTGATTCTGTTTTCCTTTAGTGGGTACCTCATCAGTCCCACCATCTACCATAAACACTGTTCTCTAGTCTTCCTGCCCAGCACTCTATATGAATCGGAATATGCTTTTGATGTGCACAGGCATGCTGTGCTCCCCTCCCAGTGTGGTCCCCCCCATCCCCAGGAATGTCAGAAATCCACATCTTCTGTCTGGGTCTGCAGTTCACGCCTCCATCTTAGAATTTTCCAGGCCCTAGGCATTCCAAAATGGAATGCATGGGCCTTCACAAAATGTACTTTCACAGGGACACATACGTACAGTCTTTGCCACACATGAACACACGTGTGTTTCAAAGCACTATATTTGCCTCATGTAATCCAACCAAGTTGCAAATACTGCTGTGGAACTTTACCCAAGTGGGTCAGTTGACTTTACTCCTAGGACACAGGATGCAGCCCAGTCCTTTGTCTGTTTAACAAACGGGGATGCTGCCACCACTGCACTCATATTCCACAGTTCTGGGTGATTGCAGTATCCATTCTGAGGGAAGCATTGTTTACGCCCCTCCCAGTTTAAGGTAGTCCGCAGTGCCTCTAGGTAGGCCTAGGTCATGGCATGCACACATGGTCAATGCATAGCGCATTACCAGAGATCTACATGCAGCTGGGGCACTCTGGGCTAAGGTGCACATCTGCTACCGGGCAGGGGCCCCTGTTCATCCCAATAACCCCAAAATGCATTTTACACCTAGCAAAAGGGGTGCTTGAGACGACTGAAAGTGTGATGCACGGCAATGGGAGATAGTTAGTTCTTCAGTGTTGGTAACACTCAAAGAGGCATATTTGCAAGACCCTTGCGCCATCGGGGCCTCACTTTTTGTGATGCTTCAGTGGCGCTGTGCACTTCGCCGTATTTATAAGGTGGTGTTTAGCCACTTTTTGTGGCTTAATGCCATCTTGAAAATATGGCCTCTTAGCATGCAGCACTTTGCATGTAAGGGGCGTGCAATGGGTGTGCCTGTGGGTGTTCCACAGCAACACCCATTGCATTTTGATGCTGCCACAGATTTCCGAGATTTCATAAACCTCTAGCAGCGCCATAATCTAACGTCACTTCATGGGTGGTGTTAGCATGGTGCAACGAGGAGAAACGCTTTCATTTCTCCTCATGTTTTGCTCTTTTTATGTGTGATGCATTTTGCAGCACACATAGAAGGAGCAAATCGCCATTAAAGATTGTTTTTGTTCAATAAGGTGTTCCTTCCTGCACAAAAACAATCTCCCCCGCAACACAACCATCCTTGCACCATGGCGCAAGGGGGGCTGCAATGGGTTCGGCAGCTAATTTAGCGCCACCCCAGTGAGAAATACAAGGATGTGCCATATTCTTTTAAACACAGTGCATCCCTGCGTTTTAGAAGTGACGCAGCACGGCGCAGCCAATTTTGGTGCATCGGCCGCACTGCTCCACTTCTAGTAAATATGCCCCAAACGTCTTCAAAATGTGTAACTTAAATGACTGTTAAGTCATGGATACTGTCACAGTTACAACTCGTACTGGGAAATAGGGTAACATCACAGCGATAGCCCAGGAACGTTAGCAAAAAGCTGTGAGACAACTATCTGGAAAACAGCTAGCCGCATCAAGTTTTGTCAGATCGCAGAACTAAGGACTAATTCATTTTAAGTTAATGTTAAAGTTTAGGGTGAAACCCAAACTAGTAACAAAAGAACTTATAAACTGGAAGTCAAAGAGCTGTGGTTAAATTGGTTTCAAGCAAAGCACCAATCTGAAGGAAGCTATTTAGCGGACTTGAGTGATAAAGTATAATAATTGTGCGTTTTTGCTTTAGGTTTATATATAAAGATAACACAGGAAGATTTAAGGGGTTCAAGCAAACATTCCAGTCTGTGATCCTGACCACCATCTAACCATGCTCTAGATTAGACTTCAGGGAACAGGTCAAGGCACAATGCCTTGGCATGTCTGTGGCACAGTGGGCATAAAAGTAAGTAACTGAAATGTAGCTCAGATTTCTTATGTGTAGTTGAGATTAATTCGAGCATTCCACCCGTTCCCGTAAGATAAGGATTGAGGCTGATTTCCATTTGGTTGGCCTATGCCAGTGGTTCTTATGCTGGACCCCTGGGGGTCTATGAGGCCTACTCAGGAAGTCAGCGACTCTGTTTCAAAATTAAATAATATTAAAATTAATACATTCAAATGAATAAAGTAGATACAAATAGAGAAGCACTTTGCAAATGTGAAAACTATTTCTATTTTTGTGAACATAAAAAGACATTTTGAGCATATTTTGGTTTGTACTTATTTTTGTATTTGTGTGTATTGTTTTGAAGTTGACATCACTGATATTGTTTATGCTGTGGGGCCCCACCTTCCAATATTGAATCAGTGGTGTTTCCCTCTGCACAAGAACAATGGGATGTACGCTCTGCACTAGAACAATGGGAGTCCTTCATAGAAAGGTTTACGACACAGTTTGGCACAAAAGTTACTCCACCCAGGGTCCAACATCAACCTACTCCTCTGACTGGAATAAAACCCCACAAGGTAGGAGCTTTGAAACAACTAAAGCAGAGTCAATAAGGCCCTCTGGACAGTTTGACAGTTTCCATCCAATGACGAAAGCATCTGCAACTTGAGGAATGCCAAGTAAGAATATAAACAAGACATATGTGCAATAAAGAGACAAAACATCGAGATCTTCTGGGCTAAACTCATTTGGGATCTTAAACATCATAATCTCAACAGGTTGTGAAAAATGGTGAACGCCTTAAAAAGCACTACTAAATGCAAGCTGGAATTTAGCATTCCAGAAGAAGTCTTGGCCTCCCAAGTATACGTCCAGTTCAACCTGTAGACTAACTCAAACGCAGTTCTGCAAATCTTAAGGGCAGTACATCAGAAAGGTAGTGGAGCAGTCGTGGAGCCTTCTACGAGCTTCAGCAGCATCCCTCTTATCACTGCCTATGAGGTATATAGGCAGATTGCGAAGGGGTGCACTACTGGCACGCCAGGCCCAAATTGATTCCTCAGGTCATCTAGAAGACGAACTGAAGCAATGGTGCTACTCTTTAACCACACTCTAACAGGGGCCACAATTTCAGCCTATTAGAAAGGCACTATAATCGCACCTGTTTTCAAAGGAGGAAACACATGGAAACCTGGGAATTATAAGCTAATTGCCGTCATTGACAACAAGATTAAATATTACACTGGCATCTTACTTGATCATCTTTGTGAATGGACACAAGCTTGAATAACATCATCCCTTTAAATCAAACAGGTTTTGCAGAGAACACTGGTACTGTGACAAACTGGATGGCTCTGACATTAATCCTTGACTCTTCAATAACGAAGAAACTGACACTTTATCTATGTTACATTAACTACAAAGCTGCCTTTAACTGTGTTAATTGCAAATGCCTAAGGGAAAAGCTAAATTGTTGGGACATTCCCCTGCTCCCTCTGAGAGGGATCGTACATTTAAATTCCAACACTTGGGTTAAAATTAAGCTGGGCAATGCCACCAACCTATTAAGGCCCATTACAACAGCAAGTGGCCTCAAGCAGGGGTTTGTCTTGGCACTCATACTATTCAGCATATTTCTGGCTGACCTTCCTTCAGCCCTGTCCTTGATAAATTTGCATCCTCCAAAACTAGGGTCGATACATCTACGCCGACAACCTGTAATGAGCTGAAAATAAACAGTAAAAAAAACTAAGATCATGATCTTAGTTGTAAGCAGTCAAAAAGGGAAAATCAACTGGTTTCTCGATGGAAACAAGCTTCAGGAGATAAAGGATTACAATTACATTGGCTTCCTATTTGACAACAGAGGGTCTTTCAAATCCCAAAAAGAGGAAATTAAAAGAAAGAGGATCACTGTTGAGGCTGGGCTTGCTACTACGTATAAGAACTTGAAGGGGCACTCATTCAGTTCTATACTGGAAATTGCCAGGGCTCAAGTAGTACCAACCCTGGCATATGGCTCTGGGGACCTTTGGGGGAGAGACGTAACAACCTTGGGCACAGCAGTAAGGCAATATAGGGACAAATCTTTCACCTCCCCCGTTACACCTCATCAGCCCTGATTGGGCTAGAGTTTGGGCTAGCAAAACAGTCCCACGAGAAGTATACAGCATTTGTCTTCTGTCTCAAGCTCAAACTCGCAGAGGCACACACACTAAAGGACCACATATGGGAGGATATCATGAAAAAAGCCACATTCATCAGCAAGGGCCTACCTCGAGGAAACAATCAATCTGTTTGGGTTGGCTGATCTGTGGCCAGTTGTTGTGAGCCACAACACTTTAAAAACAACTGTCAATAAAACCATGAATGAAAATAATTTATTCACCAGATGACAGGGCAGATTTACAAAACCGCTCACATGCCTGGGTTACATTAAATAGCTACAAAGCCCTAAGATTGCAGGAATATCTTGGGATAGCCCTAAACTGCAGGATATCTCAACTATCGCTTAGGGATCCTGCCATCTTATATGCATAGTGGTCTCTGGCTGGGGACAGAAGAGGCAAAGAACTGCTGATTATGCGGCTCTGCAACTGAAGACCTGATGCACACCATCTGCCTTTGCAATTCTACCTTAGATATCTGTTGGGAATGGCTGCGCCCCAATCTGAAAACAGTTAGGGACGCACACTTGCAGACAAGCCATTCTGGCATGCCTTATCACAACTGACCCAATATCAATCTCGCTAACTGTTAAATACTTCTTGGGTGTAAAGAGAACCTTAAAGCGAGCAAAAACACCTAACTGTTAGCAGGGCACAAATTGTGCTACCACTCCTCATGTGGTGTCAGTGCACTCACAGACCTTTTTCCTATTCTAGCGCATCTTTTCAAGGCCTTCCCAATATAATCATCTTGTTTTTACCTTATTTAAAAAATAATCTTTTTATACTGCACTCATACTTTGTGACCTACATTGTACTTGTGCCACTGAGTTCTCTTTGGATTGTGTTTCTTTTACATATTGAAATGATTTTAGTTCATCTAAACAGTCATGGGGTATATTTAAGAAAAGTGAAGCTGCACACATTGCAGCACCACTGTCCTTGCTCCCCTTAGCGCCCCCTACTGTGTGCATCAAATTTAAATACGGCGCACCATGGTGCAGGGTCGGGGGCAATAGCATCAACATTTTTGACCCTATTGATGTATTGTTCAGGATTAGCACCAAAATGTTGGTGCTAACCCTGAACATTACATAGGTGCCCATTGTAACCAATGGTGTGCCCCCTTTTAATGCCTGCTCTGAGCAGATATAATTTGGCACAAGGGGTTACAAAGTGGCACAATGCATGCATTGCGCCACTTTGTAAATATGGCGCAGCGTTTATGGCTATCTAGCGCCACATTGGCATCAAAATAAAAAATGATGCAAATGTGTCGTTAGATGGCACTAGGCTCTCTTACATCTGGGACAAAGTCTTTCATTTCATTACCCAGTGATGATTTAGTGGGGGTCCATAGAAGTTAAAAGATTAAGATCTACTGGTCTATGGTTTTATTAGTACTGTAAGAAAAGAAATCATGTACTGGAATGCAGCACAGAGTAAATATCCGTGACTGAGACTGATTCAAGCATTTCATCCATCACTTTTTTTAGAATTGTATTATGATGGAAAACTTACTAGTATTGCTTTTACTATCATTCACACAAGACATGAAATGGCATTTTAGACTCTGCTGTTTCTATTATAGAAGGACAATGCCTGATATGCATAAGGTTGTCCCATGTGTGTAGTGGCCCATTGAACAAAAAACGTGGGACTGCAATTCAAGCCAGAGTAACTACTGAGAAAAAAATCAAATATTCACCCATTGCTTTTTTGATTTCTGAGTAATACACCCTACATTTGATGAGATGTCCTGATATGGGTAATCTGTTTTCTGTGGCTTAAGTCTTGGCTTCACTGAGGAGATATACAAGGACAGAGATTGGTTTGGGGTTGCTGTTCTTTCTGTTCAGAAGAAACGTGGACTAGGAGATTGGGTTGGGTTGTTCCCATTTGGGCACAGACACGGCTCATGTGCATATGATTCGTGTAGTTAGTTGGTCAGAGAGCAAAGAAAGGATGCACTAGTAACTGGCACACATCTGAGAAAAAATACTAGTGGCTCAGGTTAATTCAGGTATTCCACCATTGCTTTTTGGTTTGTGATTGAGATGCACTGATTATGATAGAGATGCCTGTATGTTGATCCTGGGCTCATTGTGCCAAAGTACTTAAGATTCACCACCTGATGTGTCCCAGAAGCACCAAAGTCAGTTTGTGATTGTCTTTGTTCCTATTCAGAGGGTGGGTGACTTGGCAGTTTGAACTGGACTGTTCCAGTTCAATGCTGAGTGATGGGAACAAAAGGGCTCAGTTTGCTTAAGCTTTCCTTAATATCAAGAAGAATCTACAGGCAAGCACGTAATGAGTCTCACATGACAACTCCTATATAGCAAAAAACATGTTCTGATTCACAATGAAATTACAAAATTGTTCACTCTCTTAAATGTGGCCCAAAACGAACACTGCAGCAGTATCATTAGCATAGAGGAGTCCATGTAGATCTTGGCACACAACAATATATGAAAATTTAAAAAAACGTAAACAATAAAATTATATATACTATTTACTGGGTGATGATGAAGAAAAAATTGAGACAATCCCATTTTTCTATATATAAAAAAGAGCAAAATTATATTAATTTTAAAAGGGTAAAAGCTACAAATAGAGTTAGGAGTAAAGTTAAGAGTAGATGATGTGGTAGGTGGATTTGTAGACCCAGAGGTTCAGCGAGGTATAGGTAAGTGCAAGGGTAGGAACAATGCTCGTTGTATAGATGGTGCCAGAGGCAGAGTTAGGTGTTGAGGTTGTGGTAGTGTAGAGATAGGAGATGCTGTAGATATAAAGGAAGGTTTCAGGATTGACATAGGTGTAGATTTAGGTATTAAAGTAGACATAGAAATAATGATACAGTTGGATGTAGGAGTAGATGTAAGTGTAGGCGTTGAGACATGTAGCTGTTGCCTGTGTAGGTGTGGAGACAGTGCGAGATAAATGTGTAGGTGTGAGAATAGAGGTAGAGTTAGAGTAAAATTGAAATATGAATGTAGAGTTAGAGGTAGGCATATGTTAGATCTACTTATAGTGATAAAGTGGGTGTAGGTCTAGATTTAGTATAGAGGCAGATAAAATACTACTGGTAGTGTAAGAGGTTGGCTTCCGGGTTGATGTAGATGTAGAGTTAGTTGTAGAGTTGAAGGTAGGGCAAACTATGTATAGGTATAGAGCATGTATGTAGTTGTACAGAAGTAGTAGAGGAGGTTCTTGTAGAACTATCTATATGTTTCTAGGAAACTATAAGTTTAGAAGTAGAACTACATAATTAAGGCAGGGGTTTACATAAGTGAAAAGGTAAACGTTGTGGAACTGAAAGAAGAAAGAAGAAGAGGTAGAGCTAAATGTAAACCTCAAGACCGAGGCTGAGGTGGAGGCGAAGGTCAAATTAGGGGTACAGGTGGAAGTAAAATTAGAATTAGAGGTAGTGCTAATGGTAACAGCAGGATAACAATATCATAAATGTAAAAATGTGTGGTTAGGCTTTGGGTTAATGCACCTTTCTTCACACCATTTTCCTTTATTATGATGTTTTAGTTATTCTCAGCTTCCTACAAAATAACAAAATGTATTATTTTTCAGGTTTCTGTTCCACAGAATTTTATTCATTATATCATTTTTCATGTTTACATATGTCCCACCCCACACCGTTGCATGAAAAGTCTCTGCTCTGTGACCTGGTCAAAATCCTCACTAATTAGAAAGATTAGGCAAAGGAAAGTATCCAAATCATCCTGAAATTATGGAATCATTTTTTCACTCACTATGGCAATCTAGATTGTTACCAGTTATATACAAATCAGCCTTCATTGACCTCCAATAGGAATAGGTATGCCTCCCACAAGATCACTTTACTTGCCCCATTTTTGATGCGTAATTTTTCCATTGGATGTTCAGCTACATTTCATGCCCGGATTTATGTCATTTATATCTTGTGAGGTCAAGCTAAAGAGAAACATATAATGTGACTGCATAATATGACTCGTAATGGTGTTTGATGGCCAGTACAACATAGAAACCTTTATTTCTATTGCACTCATCGTGGTGATTGACAATTGCCTAGTTGGCAAAGTGATTACTAGTTATTGTCATGTTGGTCTATATTATGTACACAATATATGCTATAGTTTCATATAATTCTGTGTGGAGTCTCTTTTGTGGTGTATTTATTGTGTCACTGGTGTGAGTGTGTTGCACAAACGCTTTATACCTTGCTTCTTGGGATAAGCTTGACTGCCCTGTGACAAGCTACCAGGGATGAGCACAGGTTATCTTTGGTGTGTAACTTACTCAACCTGACTAGAGTGGTAGTTCCTGTCTGGCTGAGGTGCATACCCTAGCCAAACAGAAACCTATTTCTATCAGGATTGTATAGCCCGATAAGAGTCTGATTTTAGAGGCTACATAGTACTTTGAGAATGGACCTTTTTCTTCTTTGTTATACATGAGTGTCCAGCGTTTCTGCAACTACTGCTCTAGTTACACTCAACCAAACAAGCTCTTTCTAACCCATATACAAGCTATACCAGATGATGCAAAACATTTGTTGTTTTCATCTATATTAAGAAAGTTGACTTGTGTGCAAGAAGTAATATAGAATATATGATGATATGAAAATTAAAAATGTCTAAAACAACTTTCCTCAAGAGAATTCATAATAACAATCAACTATTTGAATTGTATTAATTATTGTGCTTGGAAAGCCTCTTTTTGTGTTAATCTGAGAAAAATATGTTGCATGCTTATTCAACAAGGTGATGGGTTAAATTCAGGAAATGCAAAGGACACTGTAGATGATATGACCTAAGTCTCCTATGTGATTTTCCTGTAATCACCAGGAATACACATTAACTGGTGAAGACTTATTCTGGGTTTCTCCCCACTTCTGTATCTTCTAGGCTAGGCAAAAGTAGCCCCTACACAGGGTGGATCAATACTTTATAGTTATAGTTACCTAGTGCACAAATTATAGGTACTTGAGATAACTGTAATTATAACTGCTGAAGTTCTATGGTTTTGTGTGTGTAAAATCTGAACCTGAGAATTTTTAAATACTATTTACTAACTATAATGTTCCTGCAACCTTTGTTTTTTTCAGTGAATGTCTATGGTTTTTATTCTACTATTTGTTTTTTCAGTCATTTTTTTTCAACATAAAGTAATATTTAATTACCATACGTTAACCCAGCTGCCTGCTGCCTGGCCTTGCAGCCGACTCCTTGTATGCATCCAACCCCATGCTGTGTACAGCTTGCGGCCAGGCCCTGTGGTCAATTCCCAAAGGCACCCAACCTGCGGGTGCCCTCCTTGGGCCACTTTTGACCCCAGAGACACCACACCCAGGCCCCAGTTTAGTTTTTATGTAGAGGGGGCACACAACCATCCTTCCTGGACTGATTTTGCCCTCAGGGACCCCATCCCCTGCTGCCCAGAACATTTTCTGGGGAAGGGGGTCATGTGTCCCCCTCCCTGGACCGATTTTGGCCCCATAACCCCATTTCACATGACCTGGCAATTTTTTTTTTAGGTGAAGAGGAATGTCGCCCCCCTCCTTGAGCCATTTTTGGTCCTGCATATCTCACCTCCTGGGGCCCACCATTATATTTATGGGGAAGGGGGCCATGAATCCCTCTCTCCTTTCTGATTTCCGCCCCCAGGACTCCATCCCTCTGGGGCGTGACCCTATTAACATGTGGGTAGGTGGCATACAGCCCCACTCCAGGGCCAATTTTGGCCCCGGGTGACCCCATCTCATGGGGCCTGTCCAAAGTTAATATGGGGGAGGCGCACACAGCCCTTTTCCCCAGGTGAATTTTTGCCCTGGGGACCCCATCCCCAAGGACCCAGCCAAATATTAAAGAGGGCATGTCCCGGCTCAGGAAGTGTGGGTGCCCAGGTGCCCAGGAAGGGCACTCAGCATGTTCTTGTTGGGTGGTGTGGGGGCCCCAGCATCCCCAGCAAGCTTCCAGCATCTAGCGGGGACTGGCATTGCTTCTGCCCACAGGAAATAGCTAAAATGCAATATTCAGGTCTGTTTCCCTGCCCGCAGTAATGCAGGCATAGAAACATATGTGAAATATGCTCTCAGCTGGTGGGGGCATTTTTAAAGCCACTATTTTGGGACCAGTTCAGACTTCATGATTGCTCTCACTTTGATAGGAGCTTTGAAATTGGGCACACCAGGACATAGCAGGAGTCGGCCCTGGAGGATGGGATCCCCAAGGCCATTAATGGCTCCGAGACTTGGAGCCACTCGGCCACCTCGCTTTTCTAAATGAGGCAGGGCCCTGGGTGTTTTGGTCTCTGGGGCTGAAATCGGCCTGGGGAGGGGGGCTGCATGCCCCCATCACACTTCTTAACTACAGCTGGCCTCCCTGGAGATAGTAAATGGCAAAACTGGCAAAAGACAAGGGCCACATGCCCCCTCTCGCAGTTCGTTTCTATGGCAGAGCCAGGGGAGTGGGTGCCCAAAGCTGAAATCAATAGAGGGAGGGGGACTACATTTCCCCTCTCACTTTTTAAAAGGTTTGCCAGGGCCCCAGCGAATGGGGTCACTAGGGCCAAGACTGTGCTTGTTTTTTTGTCTCAAATCCATAAATGCTCTGCAAATTGATGGCAAAATAAAAAATGTTTTTGGGCCTCAGGTGAGATACCTCTGGGAGCCCTCAACCAGGCCTAGGGCATCAGGGTATAACTCCCCTGACCCCTTGTGTTTTTTTTTTGTGTTTTTCTTAGGACTCAAGCTGAGCCCTGAGTAACAAGATGGCTGCCACCGCTTTTAATTACTTAAATACTACCAAATGGATTTACACCAAAGTACAAAAAAATATTTTTCTGAAGAAAGATCTAACTTTCTGTCACATTTGATGTAATTCCGTTTAGTTGTATGGACTTTAGTTGTGTCTAAAATCCCCATAGGAATTCATCTCAGCCCCCGCTTTACGAATCACCCCAAAACCTTCCCCACAGCAGCTGATGTGAATGGCAAACTAGCTTTGAAAATATTCAGAAGATTTGTCAATGTTATTAGCAAAATAAAAACGCTTTTCTTATGGACACTAGGTCCTAACTTAAACTATGCACATATATATATATAAATATATATATATATATATACATATATATATATATATATACATATATATATATATATATATATACATATATATATATATACATATCCTCACAAACACACACTGAACAAAGGTGAAAGTAATATTATAGTTAGATTAAATGTTCAGGTAAAGCTCTAAAAACCACATAAATTCACCAGTTATTGTTATAGTTATCTCAAGTAACTATAAGTCATGTCCTAAGTTAGCTATAACTCATGCCTCTGCCATGCACAGTTTTCGCATCAATAACTGCATTGTAAGTGTTGCAGTGATATTATGTCATAGTAAATGTCATGAGTGATGTAATATGTGGGATAACTAGTAGTGCATGGCTTGGCGTGAGTTATAATTGCCTTAGGACCTTATCCCCCATCCTTAAGCCCATTTTTTTAAAGGGAAGAGAGGCCATGTGACCCCCCCTCCTCAAGCCTCTTAATGCCCTGGTGACCCCATCCCCAGGGCCAATTTGTATTTGAAAGGGGAGGTGGGCACTTGGCCACACTCCTCAAGCCCACCCCCGGGCCATGCATATTTATTAAAATGCCCCTCTCCATAAGCTTGTGCTCTCAACTTACGCAGATGACACATTATTGTACATCAAGGACCCGCAGCGTAATGTTGCTCTGATCATTCGGAAGATTACGAGATACAGCGCGTTCTCTGAGTTCATGGTCAACTGGAGCAAATCTATTATGTTCCCCCTGACATCGGAGACAGTACAGGTCGATGAGGGATTCCCTCTCAGGTGGGAGGTAGAGTCAGTAAGATATTTGGCTATTAAAGTCCATACAGACCCTAAGATAGTAGTGGTCGATAATTTTGACACTGCATTCAAGAAGTTATTAGGGGATGTAGAAAGATGGATCAGACTCTCATTGTCCTTGATAGGCCGCATAGCTCTTATGAAAATGGTGGTGCTTCCTCGATTTTTGTTTCTTTTCCAAAAACATCCTGATGTTGCTGCCGAAAGCCTATTTTACTGTACTGAGAGTATTGCTCATCAGACTGCCCTGGGCGGGTAAGCAGCCGCGAGTGAAATGGTGCACTCTGACTCTTCCATACGAGCTGGGTGGTCTCGGGCTCCGGACCTGAAGACCTATGGTATGGTTGCACATGCTGCAGTGGGGCATGTCTGGTTCCACGGAGCTAGTGACACCCTGTTTTTAAAACAGAGCGAGAATTGGCCTCCCCGGTCCCACTACAGAGCAAAATATTCCACACCCCGAACAGACTCTATAGAGAGTTTGCGTCTTTGAACTCTGTTACACGAGCTTGGCACGAACTCCTGCACAGACAGGGACTGGTCCTGCTGTACTCTCCACATGTGCCATTGGGATGGTGCGCTTGGTTCGAACTATGGCAGGACAAAAAAATATTACAGACTATGTGCACCCTGGATATCAGTACTATGGGGGAACTATTCGCGGAGGGATCATGAAGAAATGGGATTCGATAGAGAGCCATGCTGCCGAGCCTACTGCGCTGCTTGATATCAGTACCACATGGTGGGACATGCTATGGCTACACTCTTAGGCGATGGTATGTGGGAGCCTCCAGGTGTATAGGCTGTCTCTGTAGTGGTATTGAATGACCAATCTTGGCGGTTGGTCTCCTGTTTACATACACAAATACAGACGACGTGCGCTCATGAGCTAGCAGCGGCATGACTGGAGTGGCAAAGAGAGCTGAATGTACAGATAACAGATGATCAATGGCGCTACTGCTGCTCCGTGACTCGTATGATTTCCTTGAAAATACTCTTTAAGTCCTTAAACAGAGTATACTTCACTCCCCTCAGACTTCATAAATATTGGCTACGAGCTAACACAAACTGTCCTAGGTGCGGTGTGGAGTGGGTTGGCTTCTTGCATATGTCCTGGGCATGTGATGGGGTGCAGCCCTTCTGGAGAGCAGTGTTCAGTGAACTGAAAGCAATAATTGGACAGCAACCAGATCATGAACCGATAATGGTGCTCCTAAGCTGGGATAGACATCTACCAAAAACATTCAGAAAGTTTTTGGCGGTTGGGCTACTGCTGGCCAAGAGAAGCATCGCTATGTAATGGGATCGTGGTCCGGTCCCGACAGTGGAAGACTGGCATAGAGACATGGTGTACTGTAATACACAAGAAGACAACTATAGTGAATTACTTCCCCCAACAAATAGGCCTCTGAAGCATTGGGAAATCTATAAGCAGTATTTGATTGGTAAGGAAACATGCGAGCCAAAGGTTGGTGACCCTGTGTGAAAGGAGGTGAGAGAGTTGAGATTTGTGCGAGTGTGGGCCAGTTCCTTTAACATCACAATCATGTGGAGGTCTCCAGACCGGATTATTGAAACCAATGTCCCTATCTCATATTATTGTAATATTTGTCAACATATACTGTACATGGCTACAATTGCACATTTGTACGTGAAAGTATTCAAAAGCACAAATAAAAGTTTTAAAAAAAAAAATGCCCCTCACCCCAAGCCATATTAAGCCTTTAGGACCCCCTTCCTCCGGGGCCCGCATTATTTTGAGGTAAATGCTCTGGTGTCCACACATGGGTGGGCTTTCTGGGACATAGCATATGAGTCATCTCAAGGGTGGTATCCATGTGGCTGTTATTGGGGTGTCACGTGGCCCCTTCCCTTAAACAAAAAAGGCGCTGGGGGATGAGGCTCCTAGGGCCTAATGGGGCTAGGGGAGGGGGGCCACATGGCTCCACTACCCTTCAAAATAGATACAGCGTGGGGGGGGTGCCCAGGGCCTGATGTAGCTCAGGGAGTGGGGCCACATGTCCTCTTCCCCTTCAAAAATACAGTGGGCCCCAAAGGATTGGGATCCCAGGGCACAAAGTGACCTAGGGAGGGGGGGGCACACACCCCACCCCTTAACAATACAAAGGGCCTTAGGGGATGGGGTCCCCAGGGCCAAACATAGCCTGAGGAGGGGATTGGAGTAATAACTTTGGACCTCAGGGAGAGGTTCCTTGGCACCAAACACAGCCAAGGGAAAGGTTGCATGCCCCCCTCCCCTTATAAATTCTTTGAGTCCTGAGAGTAGACATCCCTGGGGACAAAAACGGCCTGGTGAGTGGGGTCATACACCCCTCTCCCCAGTAAAAATAAAGGTGGTCCTGGCCCAACCTACGTTTTTTTTTTTTTTTTTTTTTTTGTGCAAGAGCATGCCTTTTTTAAAACATTTTTAAAATGTTGCAGCAGATTTGATGAATCTCTGTAAATTTGCAGCTTATGGGGTCTGGGCATTCTTGCCCCCTCATGTCTTTTTGATTTACTTTTTAAGGACTGAGGCGGTCAAAAGACCGCGACGGTCATTCCAACTTTCCCGATGGCCCGGCTGGCGACCGCCAAAAGGCCGTCTGCCGGCCCAGCGGGAAAGCCCCTGCAACGAGGAAGCCGGCTCCGAATGGAGCCGGCGGAGTTGCAGGGGTGCGACGGGTGCAGTGGCACCCGTCGCGATTTTCACTGTCTGCAAAGCAGACAGTGAAAATCTTTGTGGGGCCCTGTTAGGGGGCCCCTGCACTGCCCATGCCAGTGGCATGGGCAGTGCAGGGGACCCCAGGGGCCCCACGGCACCCGTTCCCGCCATCCTGGTTCTGGCGGTGGACACCGCCAGAAACAGGCTGGCGGGAAGGGGGTCGGAATCCCCATGGCGGTGCTGCATGCAGCGCCGCCATGGCGGATTCCCTGGGCCAGGGGAAAACCGGCGGGAAACTGCCGGTTCCCCTTTTCTGACCGCGGCTTTACCGCCGCGGTCAGAATAGCCCATGAAGCACCGCCAGCCTGTTGGCGGTGCTTCCGCCGCCCTCCGCCATGGCGGTCATGGACCGCCAGGGTCGGAATGACCCCCTGAGTGTTGAGTCCTAAGATGGCTCCAACTACTTCCTTGCTTCTTGTAGTGCCATGCAGTAAATCTAAGCAGCAGATTTGTCAGACCCGCAACAGCTCCGGGCCCTTAGATATACAAAGATTTTGAACATCAATTGCTCAAAAACAACCTCTAAACAGATTTACACCAAATTACAAAAAGCAATCTTTCTCGAACAAGCATAGCATTTGGTGTAAATCTGTGTCTTTAGCCGTGTCTAATGTTGCTATAGAAAAAGGAATGGGGAAAGCACATTTTGAGCCCATCTCCACTTTATTAGTTGGAGGTTTTGGTGTATTATATGATATGGCTTTGTAGCCTTATCATGCAGTAACCTCACAAATGCCATCTTGGGTCCAGTCAGATATGTTAACTTAACCTTAAGCTCAACTCTGGGTAGATGTGGCTGCGGGAAGTAAGTCTTTACAAAGGAACAATGTGTAAAGCATTTAACAGCACCAAACAATGAAATGAAAGTCATACAATATGAAAAAAAACAAGACACCAATTTATAAAGATAGAGCTTATTTTTCATAAATTTTTAGACACCTTAACCATCGGATTTTACAACTAATAAAATACTTTTAAAATAACCTCAAAAAAGCCTTTGCCAACAGAAAGTTGGGAAACATTGGAAAAGTTTGAAATAGCTAGCTCGACAACGCCAGACCAAGTCAGACAAGACAGAGGTCTACAAGGCTAAACATTGTACTTTGGAAGGTTACCTGGCCAACAGAGCATTTTTTAAGCAAGATCCAAACTTTACAGAATCACCATCATAAACACCAGTGGAGTGGTCTCGATGCTGAGGGATGCAGTCTTAATGATGCTATAGGATGCTCCTGACACTCTGCGGTCCTTGGGGGAGCGGGGGGAGTCTGGTCACATTCTTGATCCACAGGTGAGTGGGGAGACTCTGTCCATGGATCTTGGGG
The DNA here is from genome assembly GCF_031143425.1 of Pleurodeles waltl. Taxonomy (NCBI): domain Eukaryota; kingdom Metazoa; phylum Chordata; class Amphibia; order Caudata; family Salamandridae; genus Pleurodeles; species Pleurodeles waltl. The sequence goes on along the minus strand of NC_090437.1, from coordinate 214,954,379 downwards.
TCCCACGAAGTCCTCCTTGCATGGTTCCAAGGACTGCAAATGCTTTTGAAACACAGCAGTCTTTGGTGGAGGCCGGTATCTACCTTGGGTGTCAAATCCAGTCACAACCAACACTCACAATTCCAGCAGACAGCACCTTTTGGCTATCTCCAAATTGTTGTTAGGGGTGACTGGTGTCTGATAGCGGCAAAACTTCTGCTGTGGCTACCAGAGGTGCATCTTGTGCTCTTCCAGCTTTAATGTCCCCAGTGCCATTTTGGGGGACCAGCCAACTGACCCTTGGAGTCTCTGCTTCATACTCGGGCTGGGTATCAACTTTTCCTAAGCCAGACATGCAGACCAGGGTCCAAACTCCATTAGCCCAAGGTGCAGCGGGGCAGTCACTCTGGCATCACAGAATCTCTGTGTGCTTCCAACCAGTGCTCTTCCTCTCGTCCTTCTTCCAAGTCCAGTGAGTACTGAGGGTCAGTGTGCCAGGGGTGCCATATTTATCCCAGGAAAGTGCCCCAAGGGGACCACTGGTTCAATAGCTAATGGGCTACTGGGCCCCCTCCTACCTAGTGACAAACGTACTGTGATGTGTGGTACCTGGCTATCCAAGAATGACACTTTCTTGCCCCTTTCAAGATGGCACAAAGCTTCCACATTGTGAGGAATTTGGTAGCCCAACGTAGAGGAATGGCTACCTTATGACAACACTCCTGTGATAAAACCAGTTTGGGGGCAAGTGTCCCCTCTCTAGCCCTGCCTTCACACTCTCTACAAGAACAAAAGGCATCCTGCTTAAGGGTGTCGGGCCAGGAGGCCCATCAAAGGCGGCTTCTCTTTTGAAGCTCACCTCTGGGCTAACCCCCTGAGTGGCCATCCGGGCAGAGAAGGTGACACCTCCTTGCTACTGCACTGCCCTTTGTTCCCTAGCTAGGGAGTCATACGTCTCTCAGGCAGTCAGGAACCTGTCTTGGTATGCCTTTGTGAGGCTGCTCAGCAAGCAGAGAACAGACGAACAACTTTCTAAAAGCTGCCCACCATTAATAGTGATATTAATTTGGCCAAGACCTGGGCATCAGGTGGCATATATTGCTGCAGTAAATTTGGTACCTCACGTGAGCAAGGCTACGGCTGAAACGCGTTGTACTGGGCGGAAGCATTGGTGATTAAAGTATTTTTGGACTTCCATTTGTTGTCCGGGTAATCTTCTACACGGTATTAGAAGAATTGCGTATATATATATATATATATATATATATATATATATATATATATATATATATATGTATATAGCGACCAGTACACCAAAAGATAGTAAATCTATATCCATAGAACTATTTCTTGAATGCGTGCAAATATACTACTTTTTGAAATTCACAAACATTGGTAGGAGTAGACCTGGAAATCTGCACCAGAACCAGGTTTCCAGGCATACTACTGGAAATCAAACAACCTGAAGGTATTGGGAAGGATGCTTGAAAATAGTTTAACTAGTTGCAATTACTTAGGGTAGTATTCCAGCTCATTAGTTTTCACCCACTGTGCCACTCTTGACAGAGGGTCATCTACTGCAAATCACCTCTGACCCAGTCCATCATGAACCTCTGTCATCTCATCCCTTCATTATGCATCCCTCAATTCTTTTAGTTGTGAAATTAAAATCCACTTCCCTTGAATCTCACTGGCTAAGCTACTACCCTGGTTGGGTTAAAGATAGGGTAGGGCATGGGGTTTGGGTTAGAGTAAAGTATAGGGGTGAAGGAAAGAACTACAATATGCCCAGTGGCTTAAACTTCAACCTGTTTACTCATGTAGTTTTGCATTTATATTTAAAAATCATACAAACCATCATCTTTTCATAACAACATATATTCATCTAAATTTTTGAACACTACATTTTTGTATTTTTAAAATACCTATACATTTGCTACATCTCCACATTTATGCACTCTGATGATATATATATTCAAGGTGAATAGATGTGGAGTTTAGAATAGGAAACTATAGTTACCTAAATGTCAGAGAATTCATCTGGATGAAAACAGGATAATGATGATGTTTCTTAATGTGACTGCTAAAAATGGGTAAAAATGTCTGATTTATCCCTAAGACATCTTTATAGGAATCTTATTGCAGTGTTTGCTCCAACATGGAGCTCAAGGGCAAAGCAGAAGTAAGCCAGGGGAAGGCCTCTTCGAGAGCTCTTTATAGCCATCTCTCCACCAACAGCACTTAGTTGATTGACAAAATTTGCAATAAGGTAGTGCTTTTGTGTGGATAGGACTTTTAGTGATATATCCAGGGTGAACTTCCTAATAAGTGTTAGTAGTTTGCCCAGAGATCAAATAAATATGTTTCTTGATTCAGTAATAGATTGTGTGCATGTGAAGGATGCTGTACTGATCAACAAGGTAACATTTGCTGTCAGGTTTTGAAACAATCTTTCCAATATATGAGTTTTATTTAACCCAGCTAATAAGAAGCATACTATGGTATCCTCCTTAGCGTCTTTTCCCATTAGCTCTGCTCCCCCTCCGTTCCTTAGGACATAGAAGAAGCAAAATGCCATGGACAATTGTTTACGGGCAGGAAGGGACACTTTCCTGCATATAAACAATCATTCAAAATGACACTTTGGGTCTTCTCTGTGTGCTGCATTTTGCAGCACACATAGACGTGCCAAGTCGCCATTATGGATTGTTCATATGCAGAAAGAGGCACCTTCCTGCACATAAACAATCTATCTCCTCAATGCAGACACCCTTGCACTATGGTGCAAAGATGCCTGTGTTGGCGCTATGCAGCTTGATTCAGCGCCAGCGCAGGGGGAATGCAGGGGTGCATTGTATTCCTCTAAATATAATACTGTTATTTTTGGCACAGCACCATGCTGCTCCACTTTAGCATAAATCTAGGCCCATGTTTTCAAGGCTTTCCTAAAGGCACAGAGATCTTCACATTTCTTCAGATGAGAAGGGAGGTAACTCCACTTCCTGACTGTACAATAAATGAAACTCCTACCTCCCCAGCAAGCTCGTTTAACTTTGAGAACATTCAAATTTAAGGCTGAGGAGGAACGGAGAGTTTTGGAGTGACGAAACAAAGTCAATTTCTGTCTCAGATAATCTGGGTCACGGCCATTCAAAGCTATAAACACAAAACAACAAGCTTAGAAATCAACACGTTTGTGAATAGGTAGCCAATAAAGACTATCCGGGGCTTGAGAGCCTGATCTTGAGTATCAAACACCCTGCAGAATTCTGCAGGACTTGTAGTTTGTTTATAAGTCTCCGCTGTAAATTGACATATAGTGCATTGCAATAATCAACTTTTGAAAGGACTAGTGCAGTAACCACCAACGTCTGCAAGTCTATGGGGATAAAAGGCCAGGTTTTCCTCAGAATTTTAACAAAAAAAAAAGCTGAGGAAGTCACAGCATTAATATTTTTATCAAATGTCAGTTTGTCATCAAAGATGATGCCCATATTTCTGACTGTAGAAATTGGCAAAGGTAGGGCTGGATTATTACGCAAAAGGAGCACCTTAGTTTTGCTGGAATTTAACTTTAGGCAGTCATTGAACATCTTGTTCCCACTTTCCAACATACAGTTATAGAATCTGCAAGCTGTATCTTCTCGGTTGCCAGCCATCTAGACTATTATTTGAGTGTTCTCTCCATAACTGATGCCTGGGAATCCAAGTTTTTTAATTAGCATAGCCGGGGGGGTAACATAAAGATTAAAGAGTGTAGAGTTCAAAGAAGAGCTCTGAAGAACCTCACTTGGAAGCAAAAATATACTTGAGGAAAAATCATCCAGGGCCACATATTTCTGTCTCTCAGAAAGAAAAGATTTAAGAATGGCCAAAGCAGAGCCCCTAATGCCTAGGGAATAAAGCCAGTCAGTCAGTATACCATGGTTGACTATATCAAAAGCAGTCAAAAGATGCAATAGGATCAAGGCTGCCATTGATCATGAATCCAAAGTAGTCCTCAACTCTTCGGAAATAACTATCAGAGCTGACTCCTTACTGTGTGCAGCCCTAAAGCTGAATTGAGAGTTGTCTGACAGATAGTGAGTATCAAGAACTGTCACCAGTTCTTTGTTAAGAGCCTTTTCAATAATCTTAGCAGGGCAGGGGAGGTCTCATGTTGGCTGATAATTGCTTGGGACTGAGGGAGACAAGATCGATTTTTTAAGTAAAGGAAGAATAGATGCTACTTTCCATGCCTTCAGAAAGTATCTTTGACTAAGGAGTTCATTAAATATAATTGCCAATTGGGAGGCTAAAACATTGGGAGCCAACTGCACAATTTTAGGTGGACAGGGGGCAAGAAGAGAACCTGTTTTAGTTGATAAAAGATGTCCCATGATATATTTAACTGACAGGTTAGAAAAGGTTGAAAGGAGTACAGGAACAGAACTGGTGTCACCATTGTTATGTTGAGAGCTAGAATAAAGGAGGTCTTCACGTTTCCTCTCATGCCCATTCGACCCAGATACTAAGGGGATGGGTATGCTCTTCACGTGAGTCACACAAAGATTGATTGCTAAAAATCCTAATCGATAAATCAATATTAGAGTGTTTTGTACCGTAGAGAACAACTCCTTAGCAGAGTTCATTTCAAAAGGGGTGTATTTTAATAGGAGAAATGGCGCACCAAGGGTATGGGATTACATTCATTAAACATCTAAATCTGCAACAGTGCTCTACAGTGAGGAATACACCCTAAATCCCCTAATTAATGATTACAAAGAATCATTTACCATTGCGAAAATACTGAGGCACCCGTTGAGCATATATATAATTATTCTAAAAGAAAAAAGAAAAAGGCTTCCCCATTACAAGAGTTATTGTTCAAATATTACAAATGCACCAAATATTTCTCTATAATAGGCCCAAAGAAAAGCAGTAATGTACAAAAGTAACAAATTATATATATCCTATATTTAATTACAATCAGAAAACCCTCCCTCATCAGTTACCCTCCCTCCTAATCACATTATAATTCCCCTATTCCTCCAAAATATTTGAAGTATAAGTCCATTTCCTTTCAAGATTCACAGAACAGTCCATCAGTGTTCCTCTATAATCTTCAAACGTCCGTTATGATATTTTCTGAGTGTTCCTCCAAAACTTTTTTGTAACCAAACATTTGACAAACCATCCAAAATCCTTTTAACGATGTCACAGCCTTAGCAGAGTTATTTGTCATTATTATTTTACAAGTGAAATAGGCCATTTTTTCTTTATAAATTAAGGGCCTCATTACGACCCTGGCATCCGGCGGTACACTGGCGGTAACACCGCCAACAGGCTAGCAGTGTCCAGCCAGTGAATTATGGCCGTGGTGCATTAGCCATGGCCATACCACTGGCCCCTCCACTTGACCGCCAGGCTTCTGCCAGGCGGTCATAATCCCCAGGGCTGCGTTGCAAGGAGCGCTGCCCTGGGATTATGAGACACCAACCGCCAGCCTGTCCATGGCAGTAAACACCGCCATGGAAGGGCTGGTGGTAAGAGGGACTCGGGGTGCCTCTTGGGGGCCCTGCACTGCCCATGGACTTGGCATGGGCAGTACAGGAACCCTCCAGCACAGCCCCATTGCGCATTTCACTGCCTGAATTTCGGGCAGTGAAATGTGTGACGGGTGCTGCTGCACCCGTTGCACATCAACATTGCCGCCGGCTCTATTATGAGACAGCTGCAATGTTGATGTGACTTTTCCGCTGGGCCAGCAGACGGAAACGCTGTACTCTCCCAAGCAGAAGGAAAGAATGAGGTGACAGTCATATTGCATCAGCAGCATTACTGGGGGCAGAGGCTAGCTACTCCATAATAGAAAGGGAAAACCCTAGCAGTATTCTGGGCCATACAAAAGTTCAAAAATGTTGTTTGGAGTAGTGATTTCAAGATCAGGACTGACCACAAACCACTGAGAAAATCTTTGAGAGGAAAGGCTTAGAAGTGGTATCTAGCCGCATCAGGAACTTGATCATCATCCTACAGAAATACACACTTACAGTGGAATACATCCCCAGAGTAAACAATAAGGTGATGGATTGTCTGGCTAGGCTACCTCCCAACATGATCCTTACAATTGTTGTTCCAGGATGCAGAACACATGTCTCAAAGTGACAAGGAAGATGCATGGGGACAGCTAACCCCCCTCCATCACACTTTCAACACCCATGGGGTTTCTAAAGATTCAGACACTTACTCAGGAACCATGAGCTGTTAATGCAACTGATTCCGTACGTCCCTTGGTGTTGCGTTGAAAATTCCCAAACAAAAACCTATGGCATGCAAATGTCACACCGTTCTCTGATGAAGTGGATGACCAGCGGCAGAACATCAATGCCAACATTCTCCAGGACATCCTGGGTGCCATCCAGACACTATCTCCTGTTGCAGGGAGGACTCACAGCCTTGCAGGATCTCCACATGACATACCCAACTGACAACACACACCATTGGCTAGCTCAGACACAGCCCTTGACTCCAATGACCCAGGCAACATCTTCCAAAAACACAGCTGTATGAGTCCAGTGGGAGCTGGCACAGCAGGTGTGGGTGGGGATGGAGGGAGTCCAGAGGTGCCTCAGTCTGAATAAGTACATCTCTGTTGCAATCAGAGACACCCACTCTCCACTTTGTGGGCATCAGCAGTCCCTGGCTGACATTGCTGGTGTCCTGAGGCAGAGGCTGCAAGGCTGTAACAAAGTGTCTCCCAAAGTGGCACCAGTTTGATTGACAACAGGCTGGGGGCTATCCCAACTGTTTTGGAGTCCATGCACTGGATGCTGGACTCGATCAGGGACAACCTTGCTGCCTACCACAGTGACGTTGCTGCTGTGTTGTGAAACCAGCAGTTCCTTCTTGTTGCAGTGATGTCTTTCATCTTTCAACAGATGACAGCTGCCGGGACATCTCCAGCCCCTGATGTGTGTGTCTGCCTCCCCCCACTTCACCACCAGGACCACCCAGGACATGGGAGGTACCTCACTCATCAGAGGATGAAGATGTGGGAGGTACATCATTCACCCATAAAACCACCCGGTAACTACAGTCTATGGCACATGAACAGTATCTCCTTAGTTCCGTGCCTAAGATAATTCCAGTGTTGTAACAACTGGCAGTGTCCCCTCTTTGCTCTCCCACTGTTGACTTATCATGCATGGGCTGTCATTGTTGTCAGTCCTACCTGTTGGCAATGTGATCACTTCTCTTCTACACATGTCTCATGACACCCCCCTCCCTTCTTGCTCTGTGACTGTATGTCCAATGGCTTGGGGTCTCTCATGAGATCAATATCCTGTACAATGTACATCATCAGAAACATAACTTGCAGATGTAAATTAATTCACTAACATAACACATGTTGAATTTGTGTCTGACGTAGTAACTGTTTGTATTTACCAAAAGGAAATGTATTGCTTTGTGTAACACACCAAGCCACATGCAATGACTCAAACATGATAGAGGTGACTGATAGCTATGTGGACGGGCAAGTAATTTCTGAGTCTCTCAATCATATCAGATAACAGGTAGCATGCATGTATTGTAAACTTTGCACTTGCACTTGTATAGCACACTACTCACCCGTTAGGGTCTCAAGGTGCTGTACGCATACCGCTGTGGAACCCCTCCTGGCTTTTCCCTGTGAGGTGCCCACTCCTGGACAGCCCCAGGGTGAAACCAGGCATCCAAGCGCTGTCAGGGCAATTGTGGAGATTAAGCATGCTATTGCCCAGAGTTAAAGAGTGGGAACCATTAATTAGATTAGGCACCGAGGCGAGAAATATCTGGTCCAAGGGAATTGAGCCCAAGCTCCACCGATGGGGGAATTGAACCCTGGTCCCGGGCCAGATCTCTGCATCAGGGTCTGCCGCTCTAACCAGTGGTAAATTACTAGGTTTAATATTATTAAAAATCTTGCTTAAAAACCCTATATTTACTAACTTGCCAACACTAACCTAACCTATGCTCAATTATATAAACTTATCCCTACAGCTAACTTATCTTATATTAACATATGTTATACATGTAACGCCACATGATAGATATCAACCCCCACCCAAGAACAGTAGAACCCCAAACCCCCACCCGGAACAAAAACAATGTCCTAAATCTATCCTACACCATGCTAAATATGCCAACCCTAACTATCTAAAAACCCAACTTTTAAGAACTTATAAAACAAGGGGAAGGAAAGATATTCCACTCAAAGTCGTGTCCAAAGTTAGTGTCTCCTGGATCTGGCCTCCATAGAACGGAGACTTTTGTAGATTTTGTCTGTCTTCCACTCTAATTTGTCCATCCACAACTTCGGGTCAGCCATATCCTGCCACATTTCTTGCTCGAATATCTGTGCCCTGTGTGGTGGTCCTGGCTGGGGATGTGATGGTGCTGCTGTTGGCTGCCTTGAGGTAGAGGGTGCAGAACCTCAAGAACTCCCCCTGTCCTTCTTCTGTGACCTGGCTTGTGTGTGGGTGCTGGTTTCTGGCTGTTTTGGTGGTCTATCATGGGGAAACGCCTGCCAGTACCCCGATGCATTTTTGCGTGTGTAACACCAGCCCATCCACCTGAATGCTTTGTCCCCAGCACGGATGTGCTGGTATCATTCTGCCTGTTTCTCAAAAGCACGCTTCTGTGCTGAGTACATGTTAGCTGTTGAAACTTGTATGTAACATGTCATCTAAATGTGCATTGGGCAGAGGGTGAACAAGCATACAATATAACAGCATCAGCAGATCACACACGTTGGCCACCACAACTCACAGAAATACCATCAAGACCAAGATTGATGCACATCTGTGCCACAACCACCTTCAACATATTGTTTATGTCTAAGGTGTCAAAGCTAACCAATGTTGCACAATACCAGTGCACAAGCTTCTAACATATTCTACGTACCAGGTCAACATTCACTATGCTCGTCCTATACACCAGTTATGTGACCATGGTAGGTCACATTCATCATCCTAGATAGCTTGTGAAGATCATTCGGCATATCCCAGTTACCTTAGATTCATTGATATGTAATACAGTCATCAGAACAAGGCCTGCAAGTAACAAGTGGACTCACCATACCATTGTGCCTGATATGGCAAGGACAGATGTCTAGACACAGCACCATTGATGCTACATGTGACAGTTATTGTATGTGAGAATGTAGGGGGGAATACCCACTCATGTGAAAGAGAGATGCATGAATCCACTCCAATATCCACTCAATTCAATACATGTTGGGGCGTGCATGACAAAATGCATAGTCCGAAAGCAACCTAATGTGCCACACTATGCTACCCAATGCCTGTATATGTGTAAGTTCAGTTCAGCATGTTGTACAACAACATTCAGCATCCCCATCTCATATGTGGGGACAAGCATGCCCCACATCTTAAATGCACAGTGATCTAGCAACAGCACTGGCTAATACTGTTCATTATGTGAAGCGGCTTGCATTACATCATGGACCCTTTCAGGACTTGAAATATTTGAAGATGTACTAAGTACAGGCATGTCCTGTGACAATGCTGCATGGAAATCTTCATGTCATACACACTTGTCAAGAACTATGAGGATGACATGGCTTGCCAATAGTGCAACATCCAACATGAAGTATAGGGTATGAACAACATGGGTGTGCAAATTGAATGCAGTCTTCACATGTGGTATGTAGAGCTATGTCCTGCCTATTGGAGGTGCTTATTTGTGAGCCACTTGTGCCTCCTGTGTGTCACTTTTCAGAGGGCAAAATGAGAAGCAAAGCAGGCACATGGAGCTTCATCCTAAGCTCCTTAGTGACCTATTTACGTGGTCCACAATCCTAACATTCACTGAGTAGCTGTGTGCTATTTGTGGCACACAGATCAGTAACATACTATGGCCAACATATTGTCACTCTGCATACACGTTTTGAAACCAGTACGGCTGGCGCATGTCTTGACTGACATCACTGTGTTATCCGTGTATATACTGTGTCCAACAATCACAAGGCCCTTGCAGCACATGTTGTCACCAGTGCATCACTTAGTAGTAATCCGCATCCTGGCTTTAACATCTGGCATACTGTCTATATCCAAGGATGGAAAATGGAGTCCAGATTGCCATACAAATTAAGTCCAAATTGCCATACATGCAATTTTTAAATTGCATTGGACACAGCATACAACTTCACACACAACCCTTGCACTACACATTAAACAAACAGGCTGACACTTACTGGTAGCATCGGGTCTGAAAAGCTTGCCACCTGTCCAATGGTGTAGGGGGTGGGTCCACCTGCAAGACATGACATGAGACATGGCACTGTGAATGTTATACAATTAACACCATGGACAAATGTTATACATTACACATGTTTTTCAGATGGACATAGAAGAGTTAGTTTAGGAAATATTCTAGCAAGCCTTCAACATATCTCTGTGACAGCTATAGGTAGGCCTGGCTAACATATGCAGATATGTGCTGGTACCATACATACATGTCTCAGCTTCATTGGTCATGTTTTGCACAGGATATTCCACTGACATTTTTCACAAGCATAGCACATTGTTGTGTCACTCTGCACATACATGACACAGGGAACACACTCATCCATGATTCCCTATACTCCTGCATCATTTTTGTAATCTCATGTACATAACCATGGGCCCTTGATGGACATTTGTCCTTGGTTACCATGTAACCTTGCACCATGACACATGTGTGTTGGTTTGGGTGCACATCAAAATCTCTTGGCTAAATACACAGAACAAACACAGGAATGTGTAATTTGTCTGACTGATGGTGCATTGCTTCCATTGTCATGGATGCAGGTTGGTGCAGGCACACTAATCACAGTCCTGGCCCTTGTCATGACATATTCAAGTGAAACCTATGGTTAACAGACAGCAAAAGTAAAGTTGGAATCAGCTACATATAAGGTATACGTTCCCACAGTATCACCAACCTCGATTCCCAGGTGGTCCAATAGGTCCTGTTCCCGGGCAATTAGGGTCTGCCACCGGTGTTTAAGCTGGTGGTCTGTCATATATGCGGGTGTGCTGGTGATATACCTTGCCCCACTGCAGCTTCCGTGCCTCTGTCTTATAACCAAGGATAGCACAGCCACCCATGACCACTATATTGGGGTGGTAGTGGCAGACAAGCCAAATGAAGCCTCCCAGCTCATCTGCAGTCATGCACTTTGCCCTTCTCTTCCCTGACATGTTCCACCCAAACTCCATTACAACCCAAAAACCTATATCAATACCCCAACTACACCAAAAAACTAATCTACCCCAGAGACAGACACCACACATTAAGTTAAAAACAACATAAAAAGACAAAAAACACAACAAAGAAGACTTTCGAGACACAGACAGCAGACATCACAAAAACTCGCTAAATACCACTCATCACACTAGCACCACACAACCTCACTCAACCACAGACTAAATGACTGTAAAGGGAAAGTGCAAGAAACTTCACTTTAACATGTTTGCAGGTAGGAAGTTTAATTGCATCACTTCCTGGACGTCAGCATCATGTGTTAATGTAATGTGTCGTTTTTTTTTATGCATGATGGGATGCATGTTTTTTTGTTGGACGACTGACATGGCACACTCTCTTGATTTTGACGTGCAGGAGCGGTGCGTCATTTTTTTCATATGTGATGGCAGAAAATGACCTCATGCATCTTTTTTTATGCAAACATTGAAATGTGCTTGTTTCTGTATGTTGGTCTGTGGGATGCATGGGAGGAGTGATATGGACTTCAAGTGTGCTTGTGTATGACACTGATTCCAATATTCTGGTCTTCCCATGTGTACAATGTGTGTACGGTGTGTGTACATTTGTGCAGGAACTTGCGTTGTTGGTCTTACACCACACATTTTTTTAACATTTCCTCTGTTTGTTTGGCCACAAAGTTTAGGTTAGCTGGCCCATGTGCGAAACATGTTCATGCATATGATACCCAGGACAACTGCATACCTAGGGATGCTAGTGACTTGGCCTGTTATGTGGTCCGCTAATCCAGTACTATGTTAGCGCATGTGTGTGACAATCTATGGTGTGGTCCACATTTGTAAATTACAGCTCATCATACATGCAAGTAATTGGGTATGGCAAACTGCTGTGTCATGGTTGGTCCATAGTGAAATGCTAGTGGGTGGTATATGTTCTTCATGTGGGATATGTAATGTACAGTGGTGTGTTTAGGGATGTAACATCCTCAAACCTTGGTATTCTTCATGAATAATTGTGCACCATCAGTGAAAAATATCTTTGCTAATATCAGTGTCAATCCTGCTATCCTATGTAAATACATGTGTACTGTGTTTACATGTCCAGAGGTTGTTTTTCACATACACCATGCCTTATGTTGCAGGTTTTCATCTGTCAGTGTGCAAAGTTACAGACCACACCAAGGCTACTGCACCTCGTGGATACATGTAGGATGAGTTTTGTGTCAATTCTGTTCGCACATACTCTTTGACTGCACAATTCCTCACCACGTAGTTTTTCAGGGACTTCCCTATTAGCATGCACTCTGCATGGTAGGGCTGCTGTCAGACAGGGATGGCAGGCTACTCATCAGTGCAGCAGTGGCATTTTAAACAACTCACAGCCTCCTTTGTGCTGCTGTGGTCCTGAGCTCACAATGTCCCCCTCAGGACAGTTCACTGAGCATGTGCGGCAGGCCCTTGACCGTGTACAGAGTGGATGTAGCCCCTTCACGGTATTTTACAGGGGACGGCATCCTCAAATGTTGTTATGCCACTGCAGTGCACAGTCAACTGCAGAAATTTAACTGAACAACTGAAGTCCCCTTCCCTATCAATTACTAGGGACTTACAGGTTGTTGATGTCAGCCTTACCCTATTATGTACTAGGGACTTTCAGGTTGGTTGTGTTGGACTTGTCTTATCATATACTAGGGATTAACATGACTATGGAATCTTATCTGGTATTTATTCCACTAATGCATTGTTAGGTCATTGGTAGATGGTTGAACAGTCATGTGTGCAGACACAGGGTACAGATAGTGTAATGTTCCACTTGCATCACTCACAATTATTTGTGCTGGCCAAGCACACATGTGGATTTGCTGGCAATGTGACTTGGATATTTGCTGACCTACACTGTGTCTGTGATTATGTCTATGGACTTACATGGCTACAATTTTGCTTTGTAAAGTGAGGATTTGACATTCTGTGACCATTCCCACTCTTTAAGACAGATTGTGTACTGTAGGTTTCTAGGTCAACGTTGTTGGTACAGTTTGTGCAGATTTTCCTTGATACACAGCTTCCTCATCCTCACTGTCCAGTCCTTCATGAATGTCATGGCAATTCTTACATGTGGACTTTACCTCCTTCTAGAGGCTGAACAACATTTTCCATACCATTTCCATTGTTTGCAAGATGAGATGACTAACCCCCACACATCTCTCAACAATAGCCACAGCACTTGTGTACTGTCGGAGTCACCTCCACATATTATCTGGCAGAGTTAGATTGAGGAGTGACTCATCTGGACTTCGACATTTGTTTGTTGCACATGCGCATTCACACAAAGCTGCATTTGTAATCCTTGGTCTGAATACTCTCGACAGCTGTGAGTAGGAAATCCATATTTCTAAATGTCTGTGTCCTTTTTCCCACATATAGGCCCTCATTACAACCCTGGTGGTCGGTGTTAAAGCGGCGGTAATACCGCCAACTGGCCGGCGGTAAAAAAAAATTGAATCACGACTATGGCGGAAACCGCCAACACAGACAGCCACTTTAACACTCTGACCGCCACAGCGGTAGCAAGAAAACCACGGCAGTAACCACCAACAGACAGGCGGAAGACAATGAACCGCCCACCCCATTACAACCCGCCCATCCGCCAGCTTTTCTGGGGCGGTACCAACGTCATCAAAAGCACAGTAGAAACAGTACACAGAAGGGAAACCACTCACCTCTCGACACTCAACGAAGAACCAGGATGCCATGGAGCCCGAATTACAGGTGTTACCAATGTTAGTGTATCTTCTCTTTTACCAGGAGTACGAACGGTGGCGGTGACGACCACTGTGAATACTGCACCTAGCACACAAAGGGAGGGGGGAGGAAAAAGAGAGTGACACACACATGCAACACACAACACCCCCACCCCCACCCTCACCCCCAACACCATAAACACAAACACATGCATCAACATTACATATACACCCCGTAACCCTCAGGAACAATGCCAGGACAAAAGGAATGGAGTCAAATGAGTGTCATTTTAGAAATAGTCAGATATACGTTACAAATTCAAAAACAGTATTAACAATATATACAATAGGCACATAAGGCAGTACATTGTCCACTCAAAATGTCCGTGGGCCACTGGGCCAAAACTCATAGGCCAAGCCCACATTTGACTCCTGCCTCAATACGGCGAGAACACTGTAGGGGGATCAGGTCGAAAACACACTGGCACCTCAGGTGGATGGGGAAGGGGGGCACCTCAGCTGTAAGATGGGACAACGCCACTGCAACTGGAGGGGGCTACATGCCCACAGCGATGTCCTGGGGAGTGCAATGCCACAGTCTCTTGAGTCTCTCAAGTGGGTGGTTTGCCCAGTGATTGGTCCTGGGGAATGCAAAGCCACAGTCTCTCAAGTCTCACAAGTGGGTGTTTTGCCCACTGCTCGGTCCAGGGTGGTACAAAGCCACCATATCTCAAGTCTCTCAAGGGGGTGGTTTGCCCACTGCTTGGTCCTTGGGAGTGCAAAGCCACAGTCTCTCAAGTGGGTGGTTTGCCCAGTGCTTGGTCCTGGGGAGTGCAAGGCCACAGTCTCTCAAATCTCTCAAGTGGGTGGTTTACCCACTGCTTGGTACTGGGGAGTGTAAGGTCACAGTCTCTCAAGTAGGTGGTTTGCCCACTGCTTGGTCCTGGGGAGTGCAAGGCCACAGATTCTTAAGTGGGAGCTTTGCCCACTGCCTGGTCCTCGGGAGTGCAAAGCCACAATCTCTCAAGTCTCTCAAGTCTCTCAAGTCTCTCAAGTGGGTGGTTTGCCCACTGCTTGGTCCTGGGGAGTGCAAGGCCACAGTCTCTATAGTGGGTCGGCCTTTCTCTACTGGTTCTGGAGGGGACTTTGTGCCCAGTGTGTTTCATCCTGCCAATGATAGGGTGAGTGGATGACTTTCTCCACTGGTTCTGGAGGGGGCTTAGTGCCCAGTGTGTTTCATCCTGCCAATGATAGGGTGAGTGGATGACTTTCTCCACTGGCTCTGGAGGGGCTTTGTGTCCAGTCTGCTTCATCCTGCCAAGGATAGGGTGAGTGGATGCCTTTCTCCACTGGTTCTGGAGGGGGCTTAGTGCCCAGTGTGCTTCATCCTGCCAAGGATAGGGTGAGTGGATGCATTTCTCTACTGGTTCTAGAGGGGGCTTTGTGCCCAGTGATGCAACACTTGGGAGGTGTCAGTTCACAGTCCTTCATCTGGGTGTCAGCGCCACAAGATTTGCAGTGACCAGGATGCATGTTAGTCCATGGAGGCAGGGCTAGAGTCCATCCGGCGGCGGCTACGGCTGCACAGTGTTGGTTGTGCCGGTGCTGGTGAGGGTGCTGCCAGTGGTGGAGGGATAGTCCATCCCATCTCCTGCAGCCTCGGACGCCTGCTTGCGGCGGTGCAGGTGGCAGTGCTGGCCGCGGTGCAGGTGCTGGTGCTGCCCGTGGAGGGGGGAGGCTCCAGCCCTTTTCTTGTAGCCTCGGACGGCTGCCCACTGGGGCTGCTGATGGTAGTGGTGCTTGCAGCGGTGCAGGTGGCAGTGCTTGCGGCGGTGCTAGCGGCAGGGCTCCTGGCGGTGCTGGCCGCGGTGCAGGTGGTGGTGCTGACAGTTGTGCTGGTAGCCACCAGCCCTTCTCCTGCAGCCTTGGACGGCTGAAGTGCCTTGCCTGGTGTTTTGTGCCCCTTCCTGACCTTGGCAAATGATGATGTCACCTTGGGTCTGGCAGCCGGAGTCTTTGAGGTGGCCTTGTGGGTGATTGTGGCTCCTTCCCATTGCTGGATGCTGTCCTCTTCTTCACCTTGCCAGGTGGCGGAATGGTTTTTGCCTTGGCAGGGGTTGGTGGCACACTGGCTGGCCTGACGGGTGCCCTCTTTGAGCCTCTGACAGCTGCAGGAACCACAGAGGACGTGGAATTGGTGGCTAAGGTGCTGGGCTGGGTTTTGGCCACCCTGGCCCGAGAGGAAGGACCAGGGGAAGGGGGAGGGAACAGGTCAGTGTTTGCCAGGAAAAGCGTCCTAGGGACATTGGGGCAGGAAGAGGGAGAAGCTTTGGGAGTGGAGGAAGAGGGAGTGGTTGTAGGAGGTGTCTGTCTGCTGAGTTTGGGTGCAGGTGCATGGACTGGATGCTGTTGTGAGGTGGATGGCTGTTGGGTGGGTGGGTGCTTGCGTTTGTGCACTTTGGGAGGAGGGGTCACAGACACAGTGGGAGAGGATACAGGGGACGTGTGCATGGATGTAGGGGTGGTGACTGCCAGTGAGAGGTGTGTAGTGATTGGCGTGCTGGTGATGGAGGTAGTGGATGAGGATGTAGTGCATGCAGGTGTGAGTGGAGACACTACTGTGCAGGAGGTGGTTGAGGAGGAGGAGGGGGACACAGTGGAGGCAGTGGATGTTGGTGTGTATGCATGGGGATGGTGCTTGTGTGAGTGCCTGTGAGATGAAGTGTGGTGCTTGTGTTTGCCTGAGCCACTTCTGTGTGTTGGTTTGGGTGAATGCTGGTCTGAAGGTGTGCTTGCGATAGGCAGGGGTTGACTGGATTGGGACTTGGTAGAGGAAGTTGGAGGGGGTAGGCTAGAGACAGGGACAATGGCTGTCATCAGTACAGAGGCCAGAGCCTGAAATGTTCTTTGTTGGGCCACCACGCCAGAGTGAATGCCATCCAGGTATGCATTTGTTTGTTGCAAATGCCTCTCGACACCCTGGATGACATTCAGAATGGTTGACTGCCCAACAGTGAGGGATCTCAGGTCAATAGCCTCCTTACTGAGGGCAGCAGGGCTGACTGGGGCAGAGCCTGAGGTGGCTGGGGTGAAGGAGATGCCCGACCTTCTGGGTGAGTGGGTACGGGAAACACGCTGAGGGGCTGCTGGGAGGGCAGTGCTGGTAGGGGTGGTGGTGGCTGTAACTCTTGTTGGGGTGGGCAAAGAGGTGTCCACCACCACCAGGGAGCTTCCATGGGAGGAGGAGTCGCTGTCTGTGGTGTCCCCTCCTGTCCCCGTCGTGTTGCTCCCCTCGCCCTCCGTCCCACTGGTGCCCTCACCGTCAGTGGATTCAGCCTCCTGGTCCATGTGGAATGCAACTCCTTCCGTCACTGGTGCCTCTGCTCCTCCACCAGATGATGCTAATGGACACAAGGACAGGGTGACAAAACAAAAAGGGGGGGAGACAGAGGATACACTTGGTCAATGCCAGCAACAACACTACCGTTGGCATACACAACTCACAGGGAACAGCACTATGCACTATTCCATGCCCTACCAGTTACAATGCTAGTCACCAGCCCATGGGGTACAATACCTAACGACCATCAGTTGCACACCTGAAGCCAACAGGTCCCTGACAGTAGTAGAGGCCCACTAACGCTATTGGGTTTGGAGTGCTTCAGAGCCTGCCCAATAAGGGACCTACCCTGCCATGTTTGCCCTGTCCTAGGGGCACCCACAGTCCACATCCCCACCGTGGTTAAACCTTAATGCGTGCAAAGTTATGAATCTGAATTTATACTCACTCCCTTGTGGCTGCTGTGATGCCCTCAAGCGCCCATCCAGCTCCAAATAGGCCGCCGCCAGGATGCGGAAAATCAAGGGTGTCAGGGTACGACGGGCATCCCTTCCTCGTTGGGAGGCCAGCCCGAGCTGGGCCTCTGCCATCTTCCTTGCCCAGCGGCACAGGTCCTCCCACCGTTTGCAGCAGTGGGTGCGCCGCCTGTCAAAGACCCCCAGGGTCCGCACCTCCTTGGCGATGGCACGCCAAATACCCTTTTTCTGGTGGGTGCTGATCTGCAGGAAAAAGACAGCAGAAAAGGAAATTAGTTAACTGCCCGGACCGTCACACTCATGGCCCACCATATCCCTCCCATCCCCTGATGCACATACGTTGACCACCATACATGCAGCACTCTGGCCAGGACGCCTCTGCACCCCCCTCTATGTGGCTTACACACACACCACTCCATCCATTCATGGCCCACGCATCATGCTCACAGTGTACTCACCTGTTTGTCTGGAGGACCGTAGAGTAAAATGTCCTGGGGTTGGACCCCATCCACCAGTCCCTCTAACTCCTCTGCAGTGAAGGCAGGGCCCTATCCCCAGACACATGAGCCATGGTCGCTTCCAGACACAGGTCACAGCAGCACTTGCAGCACTTGCAGTGTAGGTCCTCTTCTGTTGAAGGTCAGGTAGCAAGTGAGTGAATAGATAGAAAATGGCTGGAAATGTCCTCGGCGGTGCGTACCTTCACCGCTGGCATACATCTCCATTGGCTCCTGGAACCCATAGGGCCCAATGATAACCAATGCAAAGTTGCACGGCGGTCATCGACCGCCTACCGCAACGGCGCACAATGCCAGCGGAATTACCTTATTTCCACTTGTCCCTCCTCACAGGTCAGGCAGCCGCCATTTTAGGGGGGCCCAAGCCATGGCACCTAACTGCGTCACAGCAAACATTGGCACAGCAACTAACTTTCGGATTCACATACTGGTTCTGTAAATGTAGAAATGCATCATTATTGCAATAGATGTGTGATTATGACCCTCTGCTCACAGTTTTCCTCCATAGGCTTCGACCGCTGAGGTTGAATATGAGATGGAGACATCCTCCAGTGTACAGACCCCTGGTGGACCTTGCGACAATTATCCTAACCTACAGACTTGATCGGGCCATAATCCAAGAACTGTGTGCCCTATTGGAGCCAGACCTGATGTCAGCTATCCGCCAGCGCAGTGCAGGTCCTGTCAGTGCTCCATTTCTTGGCAAGTGGTTCTTTCCAAACAACAGTGGCTATGGCATCAGGGATGTCTCAGCTAATGTTCTCAAATGTGTTGACCAGAGTGTTGTCAGCCCTGCTGAAACACATGCGCAGCTACATTGTATTCCCACAGGTGGAGGATTTGGCCACAGTGAAAGCTGACTTCTATGCCCTGGGACATATCCCTAACATCATTGATGCCATTGATGGTACACATGGAGCATTTGTCCCCCCCCCCCGGAGAATTGAACAATTGTTCAGGAATACAAAAAGCTTTGACTCTATGAATGTGCAGATGGTGTGTTTGGCGCACCAGTACATCTCCCATGTGAATGCCAAGTATCATTGTTCTGAGCATGACGCCTTTATCTTGACGAATATCAGCATCCCATATGTGATGGCTCAACTCCAGAGGCATGAGGTGTGGCTAATAGGTGAGCCCAAGGTCCCCACCCAGTATATGTTGGTGTCTGGGTATGGTGTTGTCCCTAAGGGTTAGTGTGTGTCTAACAGTTGTCCCTCGATGTTTTCAGGTGACTCTGGTTACCCCAAGCTCTCATGGCTACTGACCCCAGTGAGGAATGCCAGGACAAGGGCAGAGGAACGTTACAATGAGGCACATAGATGAACAAGGAGGATCATTGAAAGAACCTTTGGCCTCCTGAAGGCCAGGTTCCGGTGCTTCCATCTGACAGGTGGATCCCTGTACTACTCACCCAAGATGGTGTTCCAGATCATCGTTGCATGTTGCATGTTGCACAACCTGGCCTTGAGATGCCAGGTGTCTTTTCTGCAGGAGGATGAGCCTGGGGATGGTCTTGTGGCAGCGGTGGAGCCTGTGGACAGTGAGGAAGAGGAGGCAGAGGAAGAAGATGTGGGCAACAGAAGTAATCTCATACAGCAGTACTTCCAGTGACACACAGTTATTTGTTGGACATTGTACATGGCAGCCTGATTTCCCTATGTCTATGGCCACTTACTGTACCCTTTGGCATCTCTATTTTCTGATCTCTGTGGCCCACTCTGACTCCTGGTATGTTTACTGCTGCCCACTAAAGGTCATGCCAATGGGTATATAACTGTACATATGACTTGCAATGTTTTCCAAATGTTGTACTAAGACATATTTCAATTCTTTGACAGACTCCAGATTTGTATTTGTTCCAAGGGTGTTTATTTAGGTGCTAATAAGTAGAGGGGGATGTGCAATGGGCTGGGGTGATGGTGGAGGAATGTCCAGTTAGAGTCCAGTCTCTTGGTATCACAGGTGCATTGTCCATTGGGGCATAGGAAGGGGAGCAATGGCAGTTCAAGGTGGACAGGGTGACAGAGTGGGACAGAAGGGTGACAATCAGGAGAGTCTTATTTCCTGGTGGGGGTCTTGGCAATGTTCTCTGGCTTCTGCCTGGATCGCATGGACCTTTTGCGGGGTGGTTCTCCTTCTGCAGGGGGTAGGGTGCTGGTGGCCTGTTGGTCCTGTGGCGGGGCCTCCTGTCCACTAGCGCCAGCGGAGGTGGAGGGCTGTTCTCTGGTGTGGCTAGTGTCAGGGGCCCGCTGTTTTGCCACTGTCTCCCTGATGGTGTTGATCATGTCACCCAGCACCCCTGCAATGGTGACCAGGATGGTGTAGATGTGTTTGAGGTCCATCCTTTTCCCAAGATACTGTCCCTCCTGCAGCCGCTGGGTCTCCTGAAACTTGGTCAGTATCTGGCCCATGGTCTCCTGGGAATGGTGGTATGCTCCTAAGATGTTGGTGAGTGCCTCCCAGGGAGTGGGTTCCCTGGGCCTGCCCGCCCCCTGTCACGCAGCAGTCCTCCCAGCTTCCCTGTTGTCCTGGTCCTCTGTTCCCTGAACCGTGTGCCCACTGCCACTGACCCCAGGTCCCTGATCGAGCTGTGTTTGTGGGTTTGCCTGGAATCCCTGTAGTGGTGGACACACTGCTGATTGACATGTCCTGGGGACAGTGGCATGGGCCCCCTGGGTGGGTGCTTTGCTGGTGTTTCCTGAGGTGGGAGGCTCTGTGGTGGTATGGGACTGTGACAGGGTAACTGACTGTCCGGAGGTCCCTGATGGGCCAGGTTGGTCATCCTGATCCAGGCGTGCAGAGCTGCTGTCATAACTGTGGGCCTCCTCTGGGGGGGACTGGATGTTGGTGGCAACTCCTCTCCGGTGATGTTGAGTAGGGGTCCTGTGGGGATGGAAATGCAGTGTTATTGTATCTGCGTGTGCCATCTTGTTCATGGGTGTGTTTCCCTGTATGGTTGTGATTGCCCTATCAGCTTTGCCTTGTGTGCGTGGTGATTTTGTGGGCTAGGTGATTCTCTCTAATGGGCATGCTGTGGAGATGGGTGTCCATGCAGGTCTGTGATGGGGGTCCATGGATTGGTGTGGCATGTAGGGCTTGGTATTTTGATGATTGGGTTGTGATAGTGGCGTATACGTGAGATGGTGGAGTGATGGTGGTGAGGGTAGGGGTAGGAGTTTGTGATGGCCTGCAGGTAGGGTGGGGGATATAGTAGTAAAGATTTGACTTACCAGAGTCCTGTTCTCCTGCTACTCCTGCGAGGCCCTCAGGATGCATGATTGCCAAGACTTGCTCCTCCCATATGGTTAGTTGTGGGGGAGGACTTGGGGGTCCACTGCCATTCCTCTGTACTGCTAACCAGGTTGCTACCATGGAATGCACCTTCCCCCAAAGGTTGTTCCATCTCTTCCTGATGTCATCCCTTGTTCTGGGTGCTGTCCCACGGCATTGACCCTATCCACGATTCTCAGCCATAGCTCCATCTTCCTAACAATGGACATCTGCTGGCTCTACCTTGATGACTTCCTCCACCATGACCCTTAGCTCATCCTCTGAAAACCTGGGGTGTCTTTGGGGTGCCATGGATGTGGTGTGAGTGATATGTGTGAGGATGTGTGGGGTGATGTGTAGGGTGCTGTGTTGGGGTGCGTGCTGTGAGGTGCGAGGATGGTGTATGGGTGATGGTGTTCCGTGTTTCAGATTGAGTGGGTGCTCCTTGCTTGTGTCTCTCTCTGTTGGCAATCTTTTTTTTCTCATAAAGGGTTGTGGATAATGTGGGTGTGTGTTTTATAGTGGTGTGGGTGTGATGTGTGTGTATGTGTGTCAGGTGTGTGTAGTTTGAATTATCTAATGATGTGGTGTTTTGTAAGTGTATGTGTATTTTGAGCGTGGCAGTGTGTACCGCCAATGGTTTACTGCAGTTGAAAAACTGCAGCGGTGATTCATGGGTCGTGATACTGTGGGCATATTCTTGTTGGCGTAATGGTGTGGGTTTTGCTATCGCCAGTTTATCACTGACCTTTGGTGTGGCAGACTTGTGTGGGTGTCTGTATAGTGACGGATTTCTCTGTGTGGGTCATAATACCGTCGCGATATACCGCCGCGGTCACGGTATGTTGGCGGCCATCAGTACGGCGGTAAACGGCATTTACCGCCAAGGTTGTAATGAGGGCCATTGTCTGCCAATGTTTAGTGACTTGCTATGACATTGCTTGACATGCATACAAGTTACCAACTGATTTGATTTTGACAGTCCTAGACAGTCAGGTGCATTGTCCTTTGTGGTTGACTCTCTATTAGTCATACATGTGAGTGCCACTGAGGGGTATGTTAAAAGTTGTTACCTGTGATTGCGACATTCAGACATTGAGTTATTACAGAGCAGACACTGACCCACTGTTGCAGGTACTGACTACTCTTGTCCTACCTAGGCTAGACTTTTGAACAGCAGTCATCACATGTTTTTTCTATGTGGTTGCTGTCAAATGTCAACCAGACACACTTGTGTCGGATGTGTTGCTATGTAATATGACTTGAGCCACAAGCTGTGCATACATTCCACCCGCACATTCATCTATTAGTGCATTGTGTGTAGTTGTTTGGAGTTCCTGAGTGTGTTCCTAAATGAATTTCAAAATGTTGTGGCCTTGTCATGCTTTCCAAGGTGTGGGTGAGTTTATGTGAAGGTTAAAAAAGTACCCTGAGACAAATCTGTGTTTAAGTGATTTATTTAAAGGTTTGTGCTCAGTTATGATAATTCCAGTCTCTGAGTGAAGAAGTTGGGCACAATATTGCCCTTTCTGCGTGCTCCAGTGGAAGAGTTTTGTTCTTTCCCATCCTCCTGTTATACATCATTGTCTTCATCATCCTTCCTGGGACCTCTACGTGATCCTCCCTGGGACATTGTTGCAGACACAGATGTTGTCCAAAATTGCACAGATTAGTATTCATTTGCACACGAGGGGTGGTGCACATAATAGTCTTCTTCCAAATACATCTAGACACCTGAACCTGGATTTTACGATGCCAAATGTCCTCTCAACCCCATTTCTGGTCCTTTTGTGTGCATCCTTGTAAGCCTTCTCGGCATTTGTATGTGGGTTTACATTGGGTCATGACCCATGGCTGGATGCCGTAACCTTGGTCCACTGCAATGGAAGGTGAGAAACAGTGTCAGACTTTCATTTGTGTTTTATTCTAACTGGCTTGGTATTGTAATTGGAGTGGAGAATCTGACAAACATCTAGCATTGTGTGGGTTCCTGTTTGCATGCATGATTGTACTGTTGTGTTGTGGTGCACTTTCCAGTCATTAGTTGAACCTCAGGGGCAAGTGACAGTTCTCCCATGCAAGATATGTGTGATATTGCAAAACATTGTACTTTTTCCAATTACTTTTGACTTGCGAAAGAATCATAGTTTATGATTTTGTACCTATTTTGTGTGTTGTGTGCCATGACATAGGTTTTGTGCCCTGTGTGTTGCATGTGAACCCCCCCCCACCCGGACACTGTGCACCTCCCTTGCACACAGAGCTGTAATTTACATTTCATGGCTAGCACACATGTGTGTCTGTAGAGATCATGCAAAGCGTGGCATTGTATCATGAGACATATTGCCATGTATTTGCCAAGTTTACGAACACCTGTGGCACAGGCATAGGAAGATGTGTTTGTCTGCAATGCCCTGCATTACCGGTAAACGTTAGATATGTGCCATATCTTCTAGATATGGTGCATTCCTGACCTCTACCAGTGCACTGGCAGTAGTTCAGCTGCCAAACTTCAATATAGGCACCCTTGTAGCAAGTTAGAAAAATAAGGGCTTTGTGGATTTGATTGTTTCTGTGCAGTAAGGTGTTCCTTCCTGCACATGACCAATAAATTACGGAAATTTCCTCTTTCAATATGTGCTGCAGTATGCCCAATGACAGTGTCAGGTGTTTGTGTCCGTAGAACAATGGTGATGCTAGCCCTGGGTATTTGATGGTGCTGCCTTCTGTTTTCAGATTGTCGTAAATGTGTGGCAGTGCCAATATGCAAGTTGTTTGACAGTGGCATGCCCATTGTGAGACCCATTGCTGACCACTTCCACACTAAGAGCCTGATTACAACTTTGGCGGAGGGGATTACTCCATCCCAAATGGGATGGATATCCCGCCCCCTGTATTACAAGTTCCATAGGATATAATGGACTCGTAATTCGGCCGGCGGGATATCCGTCACATTTGAGACAGAGTAATACCCTCCACCGAAGTCACAATCAGGCCCTAAGTGATGTGTGTAAAGAGGCTGTATTTTCACGTCAGCATTAGGGCACATGTAGAGGCTTGACACCACCTTTTAAATGCAGAGAGGGCATTGTTCCACCAGAACATCATTGAAGATGACAGTCCAGTGGTGCATGGGCCTTGTGCATGTGGCTGTACGTGAGGGTGATGTTCATTGGATGTGTGGAGTGATGAATGTTGCATATATGTTGCTCAGTGGTCATCTATGTTTCCCTGTCCATGTATGTGGAGTGTGGTGTGTGTACTGTTTGTCCCACATTTTTATTATGTTGTATGTGTTATGCCGTGTCTGCTTGCTTACTTAAGAGTAGGCATTGCCATTTTGTCCATCCTGGAAACGTTGGTTTATTATTGAGTGCCGGAAGTTGTAGGCATCATGCATGCTGCCAGGATATTTAGTGAGGATGTTGTTGAATATCCCGTGATGCTCCACAATGGGCAGCACGTTTATGGAGTGTGTGTGTTTCCTGTTCCTGAAAAGGTGTTCTGTTGCATCAGGAGGGATAAGTTGGACAGGACGGCAGTCCATTGCACCCAGCACGTGCGGGAAGCCAGCAATCTGGTAGAATCCTTGTTTTGTCTCCTGCTGCAGTTACTGGGTGTTGGGAAGTAGGATGTGGTGGGGAGTGAGGCAGATGATGTTGTCCAGTACCGTAGGGAGAAAGGCAGAAAAGGATGATTGTGAGATTCCACCAACTTGTGCTGCAGTATTCTGAAATGAGCCAGAGGCCAGCATGTGGAGCACGGCTAGGAGCTTGGTCATGGGTGGTATGGTTGACTTTCCACTCTTGCTGTGCTGTGGGGAGCAATGTGATGGAGCAGGAGTACAATTGACTCCCGCTTGAGGTGGTAGTGTCTGATGACCTTTTGTTCCCTGAGGCAAAGGATGGATGTCCGTTGGCGAAATATTCTCTGTCCTTCTGCACTGCCTTTGTGGCTGCTATTGTGGTGGTTGAAGGTGCTGCAGTAGTGCTGGTGACACTTAGCATTGTCGTTGTCATCATCTTTGGGTGCCAAACTGTATCAGTAACAGGTCCATGTTGTCCTGTTGTTTGCCAGAGGTCCTTCTGCGAGTTTTCCTGATATATTTGTGGCTGTGTGTCATTTTAATGCCTGGTCTGACCAGGCATTACAATTTTGAGGCTAATTATAGTTAGCGCCATTTTTCCTGGGCAATCCTAGGTGTTCGTCATTTTTCCTATGGCTTGTAAATATGGCGCAGGCAAGTTAGCATCATTTCTTAGGAAGGAATGCCTACCTTGCATATCATTGTCGTTAAATGATGCAAAGAAAAGCGGTGCTCCTGAAAAATGGTGCAAGCCAAGGAAAAGTGGTGCTCGAGTGGTCCGGCACCACTTCATAAAATTGACGCTGAGTTAGCAACGCTTTCGCTTAAAAGAAAAATGGAGCAAAGGCGGCACAAACATTTTTTCAATATGGGCCTATGTCCGGGATTAAAAAGTGAACTTTTATTGTGTGTGTTAGATCATTTAAGAGAGTCTTATACATATGTTCACAAGATAATGTCTGGGATTACAAAAGGTCTTTTGATTTGAACCTCACATCCTACAAGTTGTCTTTTATAAAAGTGTTTCTTACCTACTGGTGTAGAGTTAGGCCATCATCAGTGCTGAACCTCAGGACTATCCTTCTCTCATTCCTTCTTCTCAGTGTGGGCTATCCCTTCCCTTCTTTCTCTTTCCCTCTCTCTTTACCCTTAATCCTTTTCAGTGATGAAAGGGGGATTTGTTTTATCCTACTTAGTGGTTCTTCCCATTAGCTATGCCCCCTCAGTTCCTTAGGACACGAGAATGTTCCGTATTGACATTCAAACTGTGTGGAGTGTGCTCCCCTCAGTAAGAGCTTTACCTGTGCTGGGGCTAGAGTGTTACAACATCTCTCCAAGCATATCGTTCTCTTGGTCTTTCATTCGACCTTTCTACACATACCAATTTCTCTGCACAATATTAACGGTCCATTTATCAGTATGATCTGACAACCAAGGCTTTGGTTTTGGGTGAAATCTGGACAAGAAATGGTCTCTATATGGCTTTAGCCGGAATACCGGTGACGACCCAGCATGGTATTCTGTGACAAATTCCTGACATGTTTCTGACTTCTATGGCAATCAGTCTTTGAGGAAGGGCACATATTGCTAACATCAAATTGTCTTTGCTTCTTGCAATTTACCAGTAATTAAGAATGATGAAATACTACAGAGTATAATTTCAGCACAATACGTATGCCTAACCATATGCAGGAATGAGGAGTATTACAGTTAATGAACTGTTTCATTTTAAGTTATTTTATTTGAGGTACATAGCTGGAAGGTAGACTAAGACCTAGCAGCTATAACTACTGAAATCTTAGGTACCATGTTGAGCTTTGAACATCATAGGTGGCCATGTTTGTGCAAGAATAATTTAAAAGAGTAAGGGAGCAAATGGAAGCAGATTCAAAAATATTTGAAGAGTGCTTTATCATTAGGTTGCGTGCTAAATATTCGATAAAAACAGTTTATTCTGAATCAGAGTATTGTGCCATGAGCCACAGTAAGGCATTCGGTACTCCTCTTCACATAAAAGTTGGAAGTAATAAAAGAACAATTCCGTTAACTTTGCTAAAGATATTAGTTGTAAAAAACGGGGAGAATTGTGTGATACAGTGTTCAAATGCTTAAAAATCATAAATACCAGGTCACAGGGTAATTTCTGGATACCCACTGCAGCTTACACCCCTCACAGCTGCAGTCACTGCTGTTGAATGTCAGTGCCAACATTACCTACAAGCGATCACACTCAAGTGTGACATTTTGGATTGCGCTCGGTCACCTTAAATTGTCGGGATTCCCTGACGTCCTAGTTATATCATTATTAAAAGTATATTAAACAGTTCAATGTTCCACTGATGTGCTCTTTTAAAAAGGTAAACACACAGCTCCACCACATGCTGGTGTTTAGATATACATCCTAGTACCTGCACCAGAAAACACCAGCACAAATTAAGTATCGGTGTCATGAGAATCTCAAATTCCTTTTCCTTTTGAAAATGTTGTGCACTTTGTAAATAACTTGGAAAAGTTGGGCAACAGTGAATTTGGAGAAAAGTAAACTATTTTTGTGTTTTTTTAGACTGGTACCGCATAGGCATCAAGGGATACATAACTTGTTTCAACAGACTTCATAGGTTAGAATAGCACATTTTAGCCACACCAAGTCAGCCAAGAGAAAAAATAATTTTGTATCCCTTGCTTGAAGAATGACAGGTTGGGCTGGGCTAGCCTGTTAGTAGGGTTTAATACTAGGGAGATGGGAGGGTCAGAGAAGTCGCTGTTTAGGAACTGTACGAAAGGTTTCTGGAATCCTGTTTTCAGTTTATCGTTTTTCTGATGAAGCTGCTCGTGATCTTGCCCTTGTCCTGCTTGACGTTGACACGTTGATAGGATATGATAGCAATTATAGCACAGTACGTTATGTTAAGCTCTGTTGTGTTATATACTTGAATGTTATCTTACTCATGAAGTACTCCTCGACCTGCGAGCTCTCGATACTACATCATAAGTCATGATGAAGTGAACGGGGCTGGAACCGTGCAGTGTGGCGCAAAACGTGTTGAATAAATGAATACATTTGTTAGATGCCTATCTAAGAGAGAATCAGGGACATTGGCAGGATTTCATACCAAATAATGCATGACCAGTTTGGTGAGCAAAGGAATAGAAACTGGATTCTCAATTGTACTGGCAGTCAATAAACTGAGTAGAATGCTGGAGCGAAATCATCGTGTCTGCACATTTTAAGAAACAGATTGGCAGCCGCACTTTGACTTCGATTAAGCAGATGAAAGGCACTGGACAGAATCAAAAGATAGATGCCATTCCCTTAATTGATTGCAAATTGATTGAAACATCTACTCTGACGGCTTGGCAGGAAAAAAAGTGGAAATGCCAAGATCCATTTCGGAAATTTACTTTTAAAAAAGTGCTACAGATAACTGCGAATCATGACTTTTTAAGTGAGAATGGAGTTAATACATAGACCAGGGTTTCTAGCAACTTCTTCTGGTTTAGATTAGGTGACAACTGATTCAATGTATTTAGTAGAATCGTAGACTAAGGTGTCAGCAATAGAAACATTTCTGATTTCTGAATTCACTGGTTTTGGGTTTTTGAAGCCTCCAACATCCCTCCCAAATCATAGACAAAAAAGCGCTCTCAAGTTATAATATGTAGGCAGATGTTTCCTTCATTGCTTAGACTACATTATGTGAAGACATGACAAGCCAATTAAATGCCAATTAAATTTGTTCAGGAGATGAATGACGTTATACTATGGTGACTGATGGAGACAATGTTGTTTTGATTTTCTGAGGGTACCGTGATCAAAGAGACACGTAATGTCTCTCCACCCACCTCTGAATCAATATTTTTTCTACCATTTCCCAATTCAGAAGGGCACAGAAATGGATTTGCTCATGACAAGCCAAAGCAGTGGCGTGGGCCTTATTGGGAATATAGCACTGTTTCCTTCTGCCAAAGACACAGTCATCTCTCTCTGAAATGTAGATTGGGATGGGATATTATAGAGCAAATGACACAGAAATATTAACTGACATTCTTTGCACTTCTATGTTAAATGAAGCTGTTCAACTAACAAGATTTGCCCAATGCTAATTTATTTTTTAACTTAGCGACTGGCATTATTTTAGTTACATGTCATACTGGACGTGTTAAAGTAATGATGGGTGAAAAACATCAACTCAAAGTACTATTAGGGAAAAACGTTTACTCTCTTTATTCAAACACTATGTAAAGTCTCTAATATAACACAATTGGCGAATACCATGATCTGCTTAGATGTGAGTATAACTCATAATTTGCTGGAACATTATAAAATGATCATAACCCCGCATTTAGTACTATTTTCTTAAAGCAAAACACACCAACACATTTAAAATGTACCCAAGGATGCGTTTTGTACGGAGAAAATAGCACTAAGTGCAACAGAATACGAATAGCAGCAACTAGCAGCCACTAGCACTCACTATTCGAGCAAGAGTAACCACCTAATGTTTGTTCATTTCACATCAAAAGCATAACACAAAATTACTCTACTCGCCACAATTAAAAGTTCACACAGGCCCAACGTACTATGCAATTGAGAAATAGCAAAAACATGCTAATTGCCCTTGACAAATAATAGCATAATTGAAATAAGAAGCCAGTTTCTTAGCCCTGGTGCTAGACTGTATTAAAGTGAATGAGGTCTACATCTATGTGATTATTGGGGGTTATTACAACTTTGGAGGAGGTGTTAATCCGTCCCAAAAGTGACGGTAAAGTGACGGATATACCACCAGCCGTATTACGAGTTCCATAGGATATAATGGACTCGTACTACGGCTGGTGGTATATCCGTCGCTTTCCTGTCACTTTTGGGACGGATTAACACCTCCTCCAAAGTTATAATAACCCCCTATACCTTTCTTAAGAAAGGCAATTCCATCGCCATGTTTAATTGTAACATTATGACAACTTCAAGCCCTTTAAAGAACAACACATATTTTCATTCTGCCCTCAACCACAATGAAGTTTGCAAATTTAAGTGGTACATATGCAAATTACCAGTGTTTTGATTCTGACAGAATTTGTCTGTTGTGATCCAAAAATTCATTATCACTGGATATTTGCACATGCAGAACAGAATTTAAGAATGCAGATAATCTGATAGTACTGCAGCAGAAAGTGGATGAACCAAGAAGTTGTTCATGCACATTGTGGTTAACACCTGCAAACCTGAATGTGAGGTGGTATTCACAAAATCAACTTCCACCTTGCAAATGGGCAGAAATGTACCTCCAATGAGGAGTAAGTGGATTTCCAAGGTCAAAAAGGGAAGGGTAGACCACCATGTTTCATAGCACAGGGTTGGGGATGGAATACTGGAGACCTCATTTACATGCCCCTAGCTGCACACCGCACCACCCGAGCATCATTTTGTTTTACCCTTTAGTGTTGCAGTGTGCAGGTCCATATTTACAAGGTTACAAAAAGCCAATTTTCGTGTCTTTTTAAATATGGCCACCTTTCAAGCATAACACTGCATGAAATGGGCATTCCCTGATGCATTCCCAGATTTACAAGGTTGGGAATGTCAGATTCCTACACCAACTCAGGGGTGGCATTAAAGTGGAGCAAAGGGTAGAAAGAACATTCTCTCTCCTTGTTTTTCCTCATTCTGCAGCGCACCTAAAAAGAGGGAAGCACCATTAAGGATTGTTTATGTGCACGAAGGTGTCCCTTTCTGCACATAAACAATCATCCCCGCAATGCAGACACCCTTGCACCATGGCGCAAAGGTGCCTGCATTGGCGCTATACAGCAGTTTGTGCACTAGTACGGAAGAAAGTACATGGATATATCATATTTCTGTAAATACAATGCACCTCTGCACTTTCAAAATGACGCAGCACGGCGCAGCAAGCTGGCTTGCAGCGCCATGCTGCAACATTTCTTTGTAAATGAGTCCCTGGGTTTCTACTAGGAGTGTGTGAAAATCGCTTAAACCTATTGCACCTAATTATGTGAAATTTCAGGAAAAAAGCACAAAATTACATAAATTGCAAATATGTTTAGTGCTTGATGTTCAGAGATACTTTTTGGTTGAAAGCCTATGATTAAAAAATGCAAAGGGTTTTCTAGGACAACATGGCTTTTTGTTATGAACATACAGCTTTCTGATTTTGTAACAGATTACCAAATCACACTATGGTTTAAGAAACCAATAAAGATGTTGTCCCTTACAAACAGTGATTTGCTAAGGTATGCATCAATATTTTGCATCCTAAATCTCATGAAAGTTAAAAGAAGGTTTGTTGGAGAGCGAGCAGTGGCCAACGTGATCACTGCCAGCACTGAAACAAAAGGAAACAACCCTTGTCTTTTTAAATGCATGCCCCTTTGGTTTAAGGAATACAGGCTGCATTTAAAAAAGATGACCTTATTAAAAATGTATCACAGAAACTATCCCTATGATGGCATCCAATAAGAGTCAGTTAAACTTTAAGACCTACCTCATGAACATAGATGAGGTAGGTTGTGTTGCTACCCATTACAATTCAGAATTTTGTGGAATGACATGTTAGTACAAAAGTTGGTTCACAAAAGCTCCTTTCCATTTGCAAAAAGTTAGAGCGCAATTTGCGATTACTTATTGCGGAAGCATATTTTATACTGTAGGCCCTAACTATGGGGGTTATTCTAACTTTGGAGGAGGTGTTAATCCGTCCCAAAAGTGACGGAAAAGTGACGGATTTACCACCAGCCGTATTACGAGTCCATTATATCCTATGGAACTCGTAATACGGCTGGTGGTATATCCGTCACTTTACCGTCACTTTTGGGACGGATTAACACTCCTCCAAAGTTAGAATAACCCCCTATATTTTAGGGCAAAATGTGTCCTCACATCCATTTTGGACGTGATGATGCCAAGTTCCAAAAATAGTGACAAACACACAAATACGACATATGACTGCCGCTTGCTTCTGGCCATTTGTGTTGGTCACATAGTCCTCCACTATTACTTGTAGCAACATGCAGTATTGACAGAAAAATGAATTATGTCATAGTTTCAGGAGTGTAACATTGTTACAAAACGTTGCTGAAATTGGGCAAATTATGCTGGCTTAATTGAATTTTCACCCCGACCTAGTTTCTATACAAAATAAATATTTTCCAAGGAAAGAAAAAACTAGAAGTAAAAAGTGCTTTTGCTCCTTTCTGAAGTACACAATGAAGTGGAACGTCATCTTGGGTGAGCCACTTGAGTACGTTTGGTGGACAGGAAATATGAATGAGAGCTTCATTATTCACATACATTTCCAGACATAACTCTGTTGAATGTTGTCAATCGGAGAAAATGCATTCCTGCAGGAAAATCATGATTTTGATTCATAGATTAAACCTGCAGAGAATGCAGATTTCAAGATGAGTGATATTTGTACAGCTGCATTATTTTAACATACATTTCAAAATCAGCTCCACCCGTGAATCTCTAAATGCTTATTTTGCTATTTATTTTCCTTACATTCTGATCGATTGATGATAGAATTGTAGTCAATATATATTTACAACTTGACTGAAAGCTTACTAAATTTACAGTAGTAAATTAGTTTATGACCTTAGAAAGTGATCTTTTATTTGGTTTACAGGATATCTGCTGTACCAACACATTACAAAACCAAATAATGCATAGGAATGTGCCATTAAAATAATGGGTAAAGAGATGCTATTTGGACCAATTTATTACAATTTGTGCAATAGCATGCCATAATATTCTTTGTAATTATTTACTAAGTGCGTCACTCACAGTGCATGGTGCAGTGTCCAGTTTTCCATGGTTTCTAATAGATTTCTTTGCATCATTCTTTCGGCACATTTAACACCTGCTCAGAGCAGGTGTTATAAGGAGGAACACCATTGTTTACAATGGGCCTCCATGGGCTTTGCGGGATTAGCATCAACATTTTTTATGCTAATCCTGCAAAGCTCCAAACTTTTCTTAAAATCAGGCACCAAGTAGGCAAAGTAAGCAATGACAGGGATTCCACAAGAGATTATAGAAGGATGAGTAATTACTAAAAAAAAAATGTCTTTTATACATTAAATAGCAAAACATGTTGCCTGCATGACATCAGAAGAAATCTTCAATTCACTAATTGTGCTTTTCATTGGAACTATTTGAAAATAAAAAAAAGCTGATATATAAAACCATCGACATTTGTCAGAAAGGGTAACATTTTGATGATGCATTCTGGTGCTAAAGGGAACACTTTTTGTTGACTTGATTTTTTAAATATATCCTTGTTCCCTTTTTCAAAATGTAAACAAACATTCAATGGCAGTGAAAAATGTTGTTAGAAATGTGAACTCTGGATGGCTGTCAATTTGCACTCTGTCCAAGCAGGGACCTTCACTCTAGTAAGGGTAAGGGAGTTACACTCCTAAGACAAACCCCTGCTCACCCTCTTGGTAGCTTGGCACAAGTAGTCAGGCATATCTCAAAGGCAATGTGTAAAGTATTTGTACCAACACACACAGTAATACAGTGAAAACACCACAAAGTGACACAACACCAGATTAGAAAAACAGCAAATATTTTTTTAAATGAAACAAGACCAAAATTACAAATATTCAACATACACAAGGAAAATTATGATTTTTTAAGTTAAAAAGAGTCTTAATCCTTAGAAATCAATGGATGTGTTGTTTTTACACAAAGTACCTGGTTTACATCACAAATAAAGCCGCACGGGCGAGAGTGCATAAAAAAAGTCAGCGATTCGACGATTCCTTACTCACAAGTGTGGCCATTCGTCGTTTCTTCTCCGGTCGTGTAGGCCATGTGTAATTTTTCTCTCCCACAGAAGAGCGATTTACGGACGGGCAACCTCAGGTCCGCGCAGGTTCCCGATAATTTTGACGCCCAGCAACAATGTGTGTGAAATTCATGTGCTCTGTGGTGAAGAGCTGTGCTGGATGGATGATATGTCAATTTTGGTAGCCGCCAGGGGGTGTTTTGGTCAATTTTCCAGCTGCAAAGCAGGAGGTGAGTTAATTTTTCAGCTGCGCAGCAGGTGCTGCCTAGCTTTTTCTCCCACACGGCCCCTGTGCCTGGGTTTCAGTCTTGGTTCCACCAGCTTCTCCTTCCAAGGGCCCACAGACTGGATTTAGGCACCACTTGGCAGGGTAGGAGTTTCAGCAAGAGAGTCCTGATTCTGGCAGTGGAAGTATTTGATGGCCCTGAGACTTCAGAACAGGGGGCAAGCACAGTCCAAGCCCTTGGAGACACTTCACAGTCCAATCTTTGCCCTCTCAAAGGCTGAAGCAGCAACTGCAGG
Source organism: Pleurodeles waltl (assembly GCF_031143425.1). NCBI lineage: Eukaryota > Metazoa > Chordata > Amphibia > Caudata > Salamandridae > Pleurodeles > Pleurodeles waltl. The sequence continues at coordinate 214,919,888 of NC_090437.1, read as the reverse complement.
CCAACCCAGCAAAGCACAGGGCAGTACTCCTTCTCCCGCTCCTCAGGACTTCTCCTTGGCAGAGGTTCCTCTTGATCCAGAAGTAATCTAAAAATCGGGGGTTTTGGGTCTGTCTTTGAAGTAGGCAGACTTCAAAGGAAAGTCTCTTTGTTCCCAAGATCCTGCCTTGCCCAGGCCTGACCCCAGGCACACATCAGCGGGTTGGGGACTGCACTGTTTGAGGACAGGCACAGCCCTTTCAGGTGTAAGTGCCAGCTCCTCCCTCCCCACTCTATCCCAGGAGACTCATCAGGATATGCAGGCTACTCCTTAGCTCCCTTTGTGTCACTGTCTAGAGGGAATTCACAAACACCCATCTATCAGTCTCACCCAGTTGTGGATTCCACGAGCAGGCTTAGGCACAGAATTGTTAAGCAAGAAAAGGCCCACTTTCTAAAAGGAGCATTTTCAAACTAACAATCTAAAAACCATCTTTACCAAAAGGTGGATTTTGAAATTGTGAGTTCAGAGACCCCAAACACCATGGGCCACATGAACGAAGCTTTTTGCATGGCGCAAACAGCAAATTTTGCTGTTTGTGCCATGCAAAAAGCACATCGCGATGCTCATTCCTGTTTTGCGAGTCGGTAACCTGGTTACCGACTCGCAGAATGGGAATGCGACTCGCAAATAGGAAGGGGTGTTCCCCTTCCTATTTGCGATTCACATCGCGATGCAGAATTGCATGGTGACCGCGAACACGGTTGCAAAGCAATTCACAGTTACCACCAGTGTCACACTGGTGGTAACCCATTCGCAAAAGGGAAGGGGTCCCCATGGAACCCCTTCCCCTTTGTGAAAGGCCCTGCAAACATTTTTTTCAGAGCAGGCAGTGGTCCTATGGACCCCGGCAGGCAGTGGTCCTATGGACCACTGCCTGCTCTGAAAAAATTAAACAAAAAGTTTCATTTTTTCATTTGTATTACAACTCGTTTTCCTTTAAGGAAAACGGTCTGCAATACAAAAATAAAACTGCTTTATTAAAAAGCAGTCACGGACATGGTGGTCAGCTGTCTCCAGCAGGCCACCATCCCTGTGAGTTCTGCGAATCGCAAGGGGGTCGCAAATTGCGACCCACCTCATTAATATTGATGAGGTGGGTCTTTGCGACCCGCTTGCGATTCGCAGATGGTGTCAGGGACACCATCCTACATCTGGGTTTGTGACTTGCAAATTGCGAGTCGCTCAGACTCGCAATTTGCGAGTAGCAAACTCGGAAGTTGCTACATCTAGCCCCATGTCTCTAGCTGCTCCCAATGGTCAACTGCACCTAAAAAATATTTAAATGCAGTCCCTATGTTAACATATGACAGAGATATGCCTTCTAAGTGAAAAACTAATTTGGCAGAATTTCATTGTTAGGGCATGTAAAACAGATCAGAACATGTCCCACCTTTACCATACACTGCACCCTGACCAATGGGCTTCATTGGGCCTACCTTAGTGGTGCCTTACATGTACAAAAAGGGAAGGTTTGGGCCTGGTAACTGGATACACTTTGCAGGGCGAATTGGCAGTTTAAAACTGCACACGCAGACACTGTAGTGGCTGGTCTGAGACATGTTTACAGGGCTACCCATGTGGGTGGCACAATCAGTGCTGAAGGCCCACTAGCAGCATTTGATTTACAGGCCCTGGGCACCTCTAGTACACTTTACTAGGTACTTACTAGCAAATCAAATATGCCAATCATGGAAAAGTCAATTACAAATACAGTTGACACCGAGAGCACTTGCACTTTAGCACTGGTTAGCAGTGGTAAAATGCCCAGAGTACCAAAAACCAGCAAAAACAAAGTCCAGCACACAGTAAAAACATAAGGAGCAGAGGCAAAAAGACAGGGGAGAGTACACCAAGGATGCCAGGTATAACAAATGTGAAGTATGTTTATATGCACTAAATGGAGTCCAATTTAATTGCTTTTTTTAATGCACTAAATGTTTCACACAGGAAATTTTAAGAACTAGTAGAGCTTCTAGGTGTGTAGGAGCCATCACATAAAATGAAAGCTATTATGCATAATTGGCCAGATAATCCAATGTGAATTTGGCGAAATCAAATTTAAACTTTGTCCCTAAGGGAAAGGGAGTGAATATGGGTGAAAAGAGTTAGAATACAGTTGAAACAGAGAAACAAAGGGTCTCATTTACAGAATCCGATACATTGACTACATTTCATCAGATTTCATGCGCTACCCTGCGACACCTTAATGATGCCTTGGATGCACTGTATTTACAATGCAGAGCTCCATGGCTCACGCTTTCACAGATACGTCAGAAATTGTGACGCATCTGTGGTGCTAAACTCATGCATTGCTGGACTAGCATCCAAAAATGACACTACTCCAGCAATGCGAAGGCTCCCTTAGAGAAAAGCTGTGAGTCAATTTAATGCCTGCTCTGAGAAGGTGTTAAAATGCTGATGCAGTGAAGTCACAGAACAACCCAGTAAAATGTTGTAAATTTCCCTCTGTCAGTTCTGCATGGCTTTTCCTGAGGGAACACCTACCTTCCATACATTATACCTGGCGCTGGTATAATGTGAAGCAAGTATTTACAAACTGACGCATTGGGCCTAATTTGTCCATTTGTAAATGTGGAGCAGTGTAAAGCACTGCTTGCGCCACCGTTGCATCAACAAAATAAATTACGCAACGGTGGTGCAAAGGCCATTTACTAGGCCCATGGCGGTGGGTGGCACAGGAAGGGACACTTTCCTGCACAAAAACAATCATAGGAGGTGTTTTTATCTCCAGTAGCGAAGTGTGCTGCTAGAGTGGCCTCGTAAATGAGTCCTTAAGTTAGGTTACTGTAAAATAATATTTGTAGCTCAGAAGTTACAAGGTATAAGGGAAGTCACAAATGTACCACAAAAAGTAGTTTTTGGCAGTAGGGAATGCAAGCCTAACCTACAGATAGACCTATATCTAAAAAATGCTTCCTTTTGTTTTGCTCTCCACAAATGTGCAAGTGCATTTCTTTTATTTTCAAACCCTGATTTACTAAGATAGCGGATTGCAGAGGTGAGGGCTAGCAGCCACACAACCCTTCCTAGGACAACCTTCATGGGTCACGATGATTAACTGAGCAGTATTGAGTGGGATACTGCTCCGGCCAATCATTACTGGCCCAGTGTTCCTGCACCTAGATATACAAGGTAAGAAATATTATGCTCTTCAGTATCTTTTGATTTCTTTTCATATTTGTATACCGGAGCTTCGATAAACATGTGTTTCAGGTGAACCTGATTACATTGTTGCATCGGAACGAATCACACATTCGTCAGCCTCTGTCGTATTTGTCAATGAGTTGTTTCATTCGCAGGCTTTATGTCCAACGTGGAGCAGAAATGCATTTTCTGAATGATTATATATTTTTTTCTATGTTTAACTTACGTAAACCGTATAATGTTAGTGTTTCATGGCCCACACCTGGCTGCAAATGAAAAGCAAACTGGTGCATTGGGTATTTCCATTCTATGTTTCACTGCAAGTATATTTCTCAACACAAAAAAGAGAATATATGGCAGCCTAAAGCTTGCTGTAAAACTAAATAAATAAATAAACAACCACTGCATATGCATTTAACATAACAGTACTGGTAATTTTATAGCAGGTACTGTAACCCCGTCATTTTTAATGCATATTTCATGAAAACATGATTCTCAATGTCACAAATAAAAGAGCATTTAAGGTTTGAATTATTGTAATCTGAAGAGATAGTCTAAACATATACTGATGATTAAAAATAAATATGCATAAAGAATGGAAAATACAAATAAATGATAAAACATAGCATTGGTCCCCGATCGCTGGCAATAAAGTGTATTTCATTTCAGGTGGATGTGCCCTTGCATTTAGGTAAACAGCCTTTACACACAGTGACAAGACAGCCTTTGGCCAAAGTGTACTGACACTCTGTCCCATGTATACAGTGGTGGGCAGAAACAAAATATGAATGACAGTTCATTACACCAATTGATAAAGAGAGCGGAATCAAATTCCTTTGTGTGTGTATATGTATTTTTATTTAGGAATATTTCGGATTACATTAGGCTGGTAAGCACTAACTAACGCTGTTTCTCGGCTGGACCTATAAAGAAATAGTTAAGATCACATCTTTTAAGAAGGATTCTAACAAATGTAAATGAAGAAAGTAAAGTAACAAAAGCCAAGATGAGTGAGGGTGTGGTAGGCCATAGCTGAACTCCTGTGTCCACGGAATCCTAATTTAGGTTTTATCTCTGCATTGATACACCCTGCATTGTACATGCCATTACACACACAGCTTGTGTCAGATCCTGTTAAGAAAGTCACAGGGGGTCTCACCCATGGTGGGTATGACAAGGGGCCATTTGATTTTAGATGCACTCTCGTCTTCTTTTTAAGGTTTTAGACAGTCTTTGGTTCAATATTCAGTTGGATAGTTTCCCTGAAGAATGGCAATGCCCTAAATACAAACGAGGATTATATTAATTTATGACTGAAAATTAATAATACCGGTATTTTCAATTATTTTCATCTCTAGATTAACACAGTGGATTTGGAATGCTTAAATCACAGTCTTCTAATAAATGTGTGTTTGATAGTAGAAGTTACACCCTGTAGAAGGATTGTTTAACAGTAGAAAACAGTAAAGATGATTGTCATTGGTGATGAACTAGTCGCTCTGAATCAACCAGATCAGTACTGGAGGTTGAGGTCATTAGCCACTGATGTTCCAGGCCCAATTTACTATGGCTTTCCAAACTGGACCAAGTAGAACAACTTCCAAAGTTGACTCAGGTTAGGTATGGCATCCTACTATGGCTCTATCAATTGGACCAAGAAGAACCCCTTCAGCACTTGACTCTCATGGTAGTGAAGGTGAGTAGTCACAGGATTTTCAGGGAAGTAATGTAGGGCATTTACGCTCTGCGCTCAACAATCAACTAACAGACACAGAAAAGACAATGTCCAGCCCATTTCTTGTCTAGAAAGCAAAATACTCCACTCACACAGTTGTACTAAATATTATACAGTCTTAATAATCATGCAAGTCAGTGTCTTTGAATGTGATTCTTCTTCAAGGTACTACACCCTTCCCCCTACCACTACTATTTCCTTCTGGTGGCACACTAGCTCTGGGTCCCCCACATTGGAAATTAGGAGGTAATGCGAATGAAGCAAAGGTGCAGCTTTTGGAACCGTCAGAAAATGCACATTTAGTCATTCAGTCTTAACCTATTTTAAAACAGGTCACAAGTTTTGAATCCTTGTTCTCCTTTTGGTGAAGTAGCGGCCCTCCCTTGTATCTTCTGTGGGGGCTGCAGGAAGCTGAACATCTACTGGAACACAAAATAATCTAGGTGTGGGATAGGTCCATCAGCACACCTGCCTAGCTTCAGGCTGTGGAGCTTACAGTGCCTGTGCACATCCGGAGTGGCTATTTCCTGAGGTTGTGTTGAAGTGGCCTGACCAGAGCCGAAGACAGATGCAGCTTTGAACAAGGAATGTATAGCTCCCTTCTGGCCCTACAGCAATCATTACATTTGTAGCCAAGGTTGGAGTCTATAGCAGTGACAGAAGTCAGAGACCCCGTTGTGTCCTGTGGTGAAAACAATAGTTGTATACCTCATCCAGATCTATGGTTCTCACAGATGTTGTAACCCACCAGTTCCTACAGAAATGAGGGAATTGCAGGCTAAAGCAATCATCCAGTTACAGCCCCAGCTAGGTCTAAGATGACCACACTGGAGCAGTTCCCACCACAAAGTGGGATGAGAGATCAGTGCAGTCCACAGGATTCACAGGTCCTCCTTTTCTCTCTCTGGTGCAGTCAGCTCTCCAGCATTGGCTCCTCCACTAAGGCGGAGGAGCGTCACCCCACTGCATTAAGTAAAAATAAAAATAAAATGATAATAACAAAATGTTATTATCATTTTATTTTTCATTGTGAGCCAGGTTAGGGGTGGCGGGGTTGGGCCGGAGGGAGCTGGAGGAGGGCTGAAGGGAGAAGGGGTAGGTGAACCATAAGTACGCATGTCTGTTTGGCCTGCCGTGTTGGGCCGGCAAAACAGACATGCACACTATGCATTTCTCCACTCAGCTGTATTGCACAGACCGAGGAGAAAGTGCACAGGGTCCCGCTCCCTGTGTTAGCACTGAACAAGGTGGCTCACACCAATCACAACACTGCTGTCAGCCTGGCGACAAAAGTGTCGTTATTGGCTGAGGGGAGTCTGGAGCCTGTGTGCTGCTTGAAAGAGGACGAAGACTGAGGGGAGATGAACATGTCTTCCAAAGGAAACCGTAATTGTTTTTTTTTTTGGGCAGCCACCACTGGAGCTCTCTTTGGATGTACACTGGGGACATAGTGCGTCTCTCTCGCCTTGGACATTTTCTCCTCTGGCAGAGAGAGGATGGCTGCTCAGACAACTTCTAGGGACTTCTGGTCAGATCAACAGCTCCTCCAGAAGAAAGAGTAGAGTTCAGGTTTTGCCCTCTCACCTCTTCGAAACAGACTGGCAAGCAGACACCAGCCCTTGTGGTACAACAGTTGTTTGCATATTCTGTGAAGAATTCCTTCCCTTCCTTAATTGTAAAGGACTTGGAAGTCGAATAAAGTGGGTGGGTTTGGTCCCTCTTTTATGCACAACTTCTAGACAGGAGATGTGCATCTACTGTCTCAAACTATATATTTGTTTGGGTTGGTCTCCCTCCGGTTACTCCTGAGACACAGGGGGAGATTGGCAAACATTTTGCACTGGGTTAGATTCACAAGAGCGATGCAAACCAGCCCAAATGTTTTTTTTCCCAATTTGCTTTCCAGTGCAAAGCTTGTTCTGCACTGGAAGGTACCCTTAAAGTAATGCAAAGCAGCACAAAGCACTGCTTTGCATTACTAGTACCAAGGGGGCATTACGTGGGAGGTACATGGGTGTTCCCATGCAATCACCCTTGCCTTTTGATGCAAAACCCTACTCACAAACAATAGTTGGTAGGGTTTTTGCACCAAAAGCTAATACAATTTCAAAGCAGGCCTTAAAAAGAGAAATGTTTTCATTTCTCCTTTCTTTTCTGACTTTGCATGCGTGCTGCACTGTGCAGCTTGCATGCAAAGTAGGAAACATTTTAAAGTATGTCTAAGCATAGTATTTTGTACTGGAAGGGTACCGTTCCCGTACAGACCCTATGCTAGACTCATGCAAAACCCTTGCACTATGGCGCAAAAGCGTGTGCATGGCACACGGTAGCTGAAATCAGCACCAGTACTGGGGAGAAGGGAGGAGAGTATCATATCTTTGTAGATATGGGGCTCTCCTACCCCTTCTCTGTGACGCAATGCAACACAGCATTTATGGCTGCTGAGCTGTGATTTGTGCCTTTTCTTTAAATATTGGCCCCAGTCTTTGTGTAGAGTGATGTTTCTCACAGCACGTAGCAGGTATTTTCAAATTGGAGCACCCAGAACAGAGGCACAAAAAGGATTGAGGTTAATGCACCTGATTTTCATCAGCCCAACTGAGGATTATTCAGGAACAGACTAAAGAACAGGCCTCACCTAGAAATGTAGTCATCTCCAACAATAGAGATTGATGTCCCATACCTCACTGCTTCCATTCATCACATGGCAGTGCTTATGAAGGCTCATCAGTAGCTCCTTGTTAAAAAGTGATTCATGGCATTTCTAAAGTTAGCCTTGCCTCCCTCCTCCTCACTTCAGTTTCTGGATCTCACCACTCCAGTTACATGAATGCCGACAATACACTTCAACTGTCTGTGAGCGCAGTCCTCACCCTCAACCATATAGTGTACTATACAAGGGGCTTCCAAAATGGACTCCAGCATCCTCTACCATGCAGGCTCACTAGATATGTGTAACACATATTACACACATTTTCATTCATTGAACGCATGCAAGTTTATGGGCATCAACATAATAGCACACCTTTACACAACTGGGCCAGTAGGCCTCACTGAGCACTCTCACAGTCATAGATAAAAAGGTCTGGTCATTCTACTTGTCTCTTCTAAAAAAACAAAGAATGCTGCTGTTTCCTGCTGTTCCCCCTATATTCGTTAGATTCAGGACGGGAGTCCACTACTCCCAACGATGGCATACTTCCCATGGTCACAGCATAGATCCAGGTCCTGCCATTGCCAGGCACAGGCCTAAGCCTCAGCATATACAGTCTATTAGCATGACTGCAGAGCCAAAATAGAATTAAGGAAACCAGATATACATGAATTTCAATAGATGGGCAGTGAAACCTGCCCGTATACCATGCAGTGGACATTCCCATCTCTGATGCTTTTGTCATGGACATTGAAGAGGACAATTGACCCATGTGGCCTGAATAATCCTGGAATGTCCATATTGCTGCTAAAAATTATTACATCTGTGGGTGCCTTTACAATTTCAAGATATTGTTGATGCAGCCCACAGCATCTAAGTGATGCCCCGGGATTATGGAACACCTCAAATAGAGAGACCTGGATAGTGCAGTTGTCGTATGCCGTCAGGGAAGACCACCTAAGACGAGAGGAAAGGGGCAGGGGGGTGACAGGTTGGCCTTTGGTGTGGTGAAAGGAGCTGCAATCTCTTTTGGCTAATGGGTGTGGCATGGGTGCATCAACATGCTTTCTCTCACACTGTCTCTCCTGCTGCCTCTCTCTCTCCCACACTAATGCCACCTCTTCAATCAATCGCCACACACAAACAAATCCCAGATCATTGACACAGTGGTCATGGAACATGAGATTGAATGAGAAAAAGCGAAATAAAATACGATGGCAGTGTTTTGGTTTTTTTTACAAGGAAAAGGAAACAACTAGGCCACTAGTCCCACATGGCTTTCCTAATACCAAGAATCACCCATGAATCAATAACAATGCCCCAGCTGTTTTGAAGTTTCCAGTATGCATTAGCATCAGCAGATCTCTTATAAGATTCACTTCTAATAAGACATTTGATTAAAATTAATGGCAAAAAGGAAATTAAGGCAAAAAGTGAAGCACTCACACACTTAAAGGATCTTAGCTTAGCAAGCCGTCGAGGGCCCTTGAATGAATTACCTCTCATCTGGCCGTTATGAAACTCATATCTGGGTACATGAATCTACCACATTAATACGGATACCGATGGCTGTAATATTTGTGCATGACACAGATTTTGTTACTGACATTCCTCTGATTTACTCTCACTTTCCTGTTTACCTATACCTTAACAAACTACCAACTGTGGAAGACCTGAAATAAGTTCCCCCTCTTACCCATATTTCTTCCTTTGTATCCTATCCGGTCTCTATTTTTCAAGCAACACAGCTATGAGAAATGATAAAAAAAGAAAGATAACAACTTTGGGCATGCATGTAAAGACGCATTGAGGACTAAACATCACCATCCCTTTTATTCTCTCTCAAATGCAGACCGGGATGTATGCTCCTCTTTGATTAAATTTATTTTTTGCTTTTTCCTACCAATTGTTTATTGACTCTCTTTGCAAGGCCTTAGGACTCTGGACACTCTCCTACTGTACTGCAGTGGAAAAGTGTGTGCGCCCTTACTACCCATGCCAGGAAGGGGTGCTTATGTGATTGGTTGAGCTGTCATACCCAGGAATGCCTTGTAAAAAGGTACACCACATACCTGGGGTACCTACGGTCCTGGCCACTAGTGGGACTCTGCACTGAGTGTGCCATCCACCAGAGGAACCTGACCAATATGCATTAGGCCATATAGTGTGGGCTTGTGGAGGCACAGGTGCCTGCGGTCAGGAAGGCATCTACCCCCACCTTGGCCAACCCTGAGTAGGCCTTCTGCTACTCCTAGAGCACCCCAGGGAAGGTGGAGCAGGTGCTAGGCAGCAGTCAGGGCAGGCATACAAGGGTGTCCCATGCCCTGGTAGGGGAGAACCCCCACACGAGATTCACTACCTAGGAGGGTGGTTCTTCCCTGAGGTTTTTCTGGTCCTGTTGGAGTTGCTTTATGGCCCTGGACACTTTCCCCCTGTAAGTAGAGTGTGAAAGCGTGTGCACCCTTCCTACATCTGATAGGAAGTGGCACTTACCAGTATGTGCACATTGGCACTTAGGTATTCTCATATATATACGGAGTCTGGCACAGCCTGCCGGGATGTGCCCTGTTGTACATAGGTGTTTCATGTATATACTTACCCTGGTATAGCTTTCCAGTATGTGCACATATGCACACTGGTGGTTTCATACATACTGAGCCTGGCACAGCTTGCCAGCATTTGCACATTTGCACAATGGTGATTTCATATATATACTGAGCCTGGCACAGCTTGTCAGTATGTGCGCCTTTGCACATTGGTATTGGAAGTGAGTGTGTGCAAGTGAGTGTATACTAGCCTGCCTGATATCCGTGGCACTGTGTAGCAGTGCATAGCGAGTGTGGTGGAGTGATTGCCTCGGATTGACTACACCACACCGCAGGGGAGCTGCTTAATGAAATCTCCTGCATAAAAGAATTTGGATCAGTATTGCTGTATTTACCTAGTGGATGACATGTTTTTGCTGTATTAAAAAAAATCACCATTTCAGCATCAAGAAATGTTGTTCTCTTTATTTAACTAAGGGTGGACTAACCTACTGCTTTTCCATATCAAGCCTTCAATTTTGAGGAAAATTGGTCCTACCTCATTGGTGACCCACCCTACAAAACAACCACGGGTATTACAAAACAGGGGAGCGGTGTTGGACCTTGTACCTTTCCTCTTAACCTTGTTCTGAATTATTATGGAAATCATTGGCAAAGTATGTACTCTCAATTGAACTCTCTATAATTAACACAAGTTTGATACCTGTCATCTGGTCTGTCAATTAAAAAAAACTGAGGCTCCTGCCTGGGAGAGCCAATATAATAAAAACATTGCTAATTTTCCTCTAATCTTTCCTTCACCAAGGGATTTTCTTTTACTTTTGTTTGACGGAACTTGATGTGCACCCATCATACCCCTGGAATTTGTTCAATTCTGCAGCCATCAAAATGATGTGGAGTACATGAGTAGGGTCAGAGATGCATTGTTACAGCCCTAATGTTAGGAGAGTTTCATTGACAGCAGTGATGTGAGGTTGGTTAGGCTCATCCAAAAAGCTGGAACACAATGGGAGGAATTGGGCAAGAAAAGTCTGCAAGTGAAAGATTAAAATGAGAAGTAGGTCCTGAGGGGCAATATATAAGAGCCCCCTGAATAGGAAGTAGATGCATTGATATTAAGTCTGACAAATCAATGTTTCTGCTAAATTAAAGGATCTGATTTATGATTTCCAAGGTGAAGGTAGAAGTCTATCTAACTGTAATACCGCCCCAACGGCAGCTTCAGCTAGCACAATGAACAGCTTGCATTCTTGGAGGCAATTGAAAGAGTTAGGTCAGTCCATGAGGAATCTCCTACCTAAGTCTCAATGAGTAAAAGGGGATCGAGCCCATGATCCTCAATAAGGTGAGAGATCTGACTATCTGTTGAGCAAGACAAAAAGTGTTAACCTGATCTGTGCAAGAGATTTACTCAAGAGCTGCAACAACCCAAATTAACATACAATTTAAACAAAGCAGCACAGCAAGTAAAGCTTCTGCACTGAGTTACATGAACAGGAAAGAGCAGAACAGCGCTGAATCTATTAAGATGTGCTGTTGTTCCTCTCTCTCCTTGCGCTGGCATATTTTTGCCATAGTTCAGGGATGTTTGGGTTGTGGTAAGTGTATGTATTTTTTGTGCAGGAAGGGGTTGGCCCATGTACTAAAATTTTATTTTAAGGCAGTGGATCTTAAACTGTGGTCCCAGGACTCCTGGGGGTCCGCAAAGCCTGCTCATGGGGGCCTGACTGTTATAAAATGAAATAATATTAAAATTAAGACATTAAAATAACAAAGTATATATAAATAAATAAGCAAAATGGAGAATATGACAACTTTTTCTATGTTCAACTGTGAATTAAATATTTCTGCATTTGTTTGATATATTTTTTTTTGTATTTTTGTATATTGTTTCGAAGCTCAAATAATAGACATAGCTTAGGCCAGGGGTCCCCAGCTTTCAATAATTACTGAGTAGGGGTCTCTGAATTCCAGTAAGGATTCTTTGGGGACACAGATGTCAAAAGTTAAAGAACTACTGCTTTGATCTATTTCTTTCTTTGTATGTGCGCTGTAGAATGTAGTACACATTCAAAGAGGGAAAAGTGAGGAAAAATGAAAATATTTCTCCTCCTTACACCTGCCTCAGGGAGATGCAAGAGTTTGGTGTAAATCACTGTCTGCAATCCTTTGTAGATTGGGATTTGCGTCAAAACCCAAGGTTGGTTGCATGGGAACGCCCATGCAGTACCACTGGAGCACCTCCATGACGCACAGTCTTGCAATCACCGCAGCGCACTACGTTTTGTTCTTTTAGGTTGCAATCACATTGTATTGAAATCCCACCAGTAGACTTTGCCTCAGGTTTGCGTTAAAAAGTAATCAAAATCAGGCACAAAGCCTTTGTAAATCAGGGACTATTAACCATATTTATACTTTTTTAGCGCCGCATTTGCGCCGCTTTTTGACGCAAAAACGGCGTAAACTTGCAAAATTCAATTGTATTTTGCAAGTTTGCGCCGTTTTTGCGTCAAAAAGTGGCGCAAATGCGGCGCTAAAAAAGTATAAATATGGTAATATGTTTTTAGGGAGGTTCTGGTCTTCCAATATCTCAGAAAGACACAATTACTTTAAAGTTAATAGAGAGTAAGGTGAGTATGTGAACATAACTCACCGGTAAATTCCTACAGTCTAAAGTGCTGCTCCGTGCACATAGAAAGATACATTGCAGCACCGTAGCATGTTCGACATGGCCTGGCTTGCTATATGGGTCTCCCCTCCCTTGTCATCGTTATTGACAATGGCAGAAGGCCTCTGTTTATGATTTTGCTTTAAATAGATCCCGATGTATATTATCCGTCTCCCCGCTTCAATGCTATGTTCATTGGTCTCCTTCCCCTTTGTATTTTATGTGGCAGCTTGTTCATTCTGACAGACTACACCAACTGTCATAATAATTCATCCGTTTTCCATCTGTAATGCCTCATTTGCAGGAACACAGCGATATGGGACCTGGTTGCTAAGCGACAAACTGCATTTCTCCCTGGAATTGATGATTTTGCCTGAGCAAATAAGGAGATATTTTATTGTTGTGGAGTCAAGTTTTATTACGTGTCACATCCAGAGTGTTAATAACTTTTGAAGGATGCATGTTGAATGTCTTCTCATCAAATAGCTAAAACGCCTGACATTTGTGTTTATGCCATGCAGAGAGGTTTTATTTGTAATTTTAAATGCACTATTTTGCAGGGGGCTGGCCTGTGAAGTAATCATTTCATGCAGCTTGATTGAAAGCTTCTGTAGCATTAGTTGTGAAGTACATAGAGCACGATTTCATATTTTACCTATTTGTTGTGTCACCAGGGTTGCGATGCTCAATGTTATCATACACGTGTGTATACTTTCTGTCTCTAGTCGAATCTCTACCGGCGATTTTATTCGTCTATGTTTAGATACATAGGAACTCACTTTTCACTACACGCTGCTCCCAGAGGTAGTCATGGACAATGCCTTGGTTTTAAAACGCTCCTATCCATTTGTTGCATTACTGCATCCTCGGCCCTAACACTCTGCATCTCAACAACATTATATGGGCGCTTTATTTTATGGGCTCAACATTTCGTATAACTCCTCTAACACACAATGGCTCCAGTACCACATAAGACTGATATGCTCATTTGAAATTTAAAGTCGAACAATTCGCTCACCATGTCCATTTGTTGCAATAAAGAGGCAAAAACCATAGCAGCACCATTTGGGTATTATCTTTCAGAACATTCTATAAAAACCATGAACAGAATCCGCAATGCTTACAAGTCTCAAAATTACGGGGCATGTTTCTAAAGGTGCATTTAGAATATTTTTGTATGTCTTGGTCAGCAGTGGGTGTATCCCTCCAGCAGTATTTTCAACTTGTTTAAAAAAAAACTGCTTGATATTTCTGCGTCCACCCAAAAAAATCATAATACATAGTTCAACAGTGCATGAAAAAAGAGAATTCAATGTAAAAACTAGAATACAATTCCAAGAAATATCAAACCCATCTTAACAGCAAATAAAATAAGTCTTCCCCCGTAACCAGTCAGTTAGAAATCGTAATTAAATTATTAGAATACGTTTTTTAAAGAGTCCAATACCGTTTGTTACCGTAATATAATTTTGGAGATTTTACCAACTACAGACAGACGTCTGTACCAGGGTAACGCTGTGCACCTCATCCAGACTTGTAGGGGACCTCCCCAGCATGTGACTTAACATGGACCTGTCCATACCATTATACTGGCGCTTAAGAATTCATCATGAGGTCAATTGAAGTGTTACTAGTAATGGAAGATACTGTAGAGGAAAACACAGTTATATCCCTTTTGAGGCTGGATTAAACATCTCTTTGGATTAGACCTGTTATTGCTCACAACTGTTTTTTTGTGAAAGCAGAGTCATCCTTGTGGTAGCTGGGACAGTGAGTGTATGAATGTAAGAAATGAGGTTATTGACTGAGGAGAGTGAAAGCCTTACTCAAACACCAATTTCAATCCTTCTAAGGGTGAACCACAAAAGTCTCTAATGTAACCTGTACTAACGGTACCTAGGCTAACCTTAGAGGCAATGTATAAAGTATTTGTGGAGAACAATAACAGTAAAAAAGAGAAAACACAGCATAAGAAAAAATCTCAAACCAATTTAGAAACATAGAGTCAATTCTCATGATCAAAATGATACCAGAATGACAACAATCCAAGCAGTAGAACTGGATATATCCAATTTCAAAGTTTTAGGTAGCTATAGCAGCTACAGAAAAAAGCCAACTGAGGTTATCTGGTCGTACTGGACTGGGACAAAGTCAAGGTGGACCAGGATGGTGCATGGGATGGATACATGGAACACGTTAGTCCCGCTGAGAAATGTACATTATGTCCCTGATACAGTGCTTTGCAATGCAGTGTGTTGGATCTGATGAGGAGCTGTGACGGCTGCAATGTGAGGTCCTGCATTGAGTTGTGTTGCACTACATCAGTTTCAACAATGCCACTGAGCAGGGGCTGCAATGTGAGGTCTTGAGTTGAGTTGAGTTGTGTCGCACTGCATCTAGTTCTGATTAGGCTGCTAATCAGAAACTGTCATGTGAGGTCCTGCTTTTAGTTGTGTCTTGGTTCCTGTGAACCCATACCTAGGCAGGTGAGTGTACCCTCTGATGCCAGCCAGGGGTCCAGGATCTGGGTAGCTGCCTCTTTGGGATCTGGAACTCACTCCAATAGAGGCCAGTTGGGCTCAGCTAGGTCCAGTTCAGCAATTCAGTGGTGCAATTTAAGTGAGGCCTCTGGAGCTTGTTGTATCCTGGTAGGTCAGAACAGCTGGTCAGCCAATTGACACTTAGAGATACTCAGGTTAGCCTGAGATGAAGGGAGCAGCTCAAGCAGCAAGGAAGTCCTCTAGGGGACAAGTCAGGCCTCAAACAGCAGGGGAGTCTTCTGGTAGCAGAGGGCCATCCTCTGGAGAACGAGCAAGCCTCAAGAAGCAGGGCAGTCCTCTGAGGAACAATGCAGTCCTTCTTCTGTAGCATCCACAGGCCATGTAGTGCACTGATGTTATATTTATAATAAATATTTATATTTATTTAGCTATTATATTTATACCTGATGCCAACCTTTGAAGTGGGGGGATTTCCAATACTACCCCCACATCTGGTTCTGGAAAAGTCTTTCCTTCCCGTCTCAGGGGACCAAGAAGTATGGTCCAGTGCTGGGACTGGAAACTGAGGCACTAGGGACTAGTATCAGATGCATAATAGCACTGTTGGCCAAACATAGTTAGTAAAACAAGTACAAGGCAAAGCAGAAATTGAGTAAGCATAGAGTGATACCTTTAGAAAACAACTAGCCAAAAAAGGAAAACTTACCAAATGTTCATTTGGAGAGGGATTTGGGGCTTTTATTGGCCTTTTGTACACTTTCAAACTCATTGGCTATTAACACAACTTCTAACCTAGTAAGATTTGAATCCTCTTTACATAGTCTGTTCAGAGATCTCCCCAAATAAGTATTGAGGAATTTAGACACAAGTGCTACCTTTTTACAACCTAGCCTAGTGACACTGATCGAAACGTGGAAAAATTGAAACCTAGATTGCAAGGGTTTAGGAGCTCTTCCCTAAGGAATTTGTTTGGTCACACTTAAGAATTTATAGGCACAAATTGACCTTGAGTTAGGATTTCAATACCTGTTTAATTGTGGTTGGTTAGATTTGCTCTTTGCAGCAAGGATTATTCAACTTCACTGACAAAATAAGGTTTAAAATCGTATAGCATTTAAAGCAAATCTCAATGGAAGGATGAACACTCATTTTATCAAAACATCAAATAAAATGACAGTTTTCTGCTGCTTACTCAGTTTTTTGCAAAAGGCATTCAATTCAAAAGCCGTTGTATTTGACATTGCAATCTGTGCCCTACAGGTTTAATGAAAGTCTCTTCAACTAGCCCAATCTTTGTTGAATATTTTGCTACTACTGAAAGCTGAAACGTAGGAGTAAAGTACATTTCTTTGCAGACTAAATCGAGCTTTGCATTAATCACAGTACAGTTTCAAATGGTAATTCACATTCGATAAGCATTGGGACTCAAAATAAAACTGTGGATAACTTTCTATGCATCACTGGAATTGCGCTTCTTTTCAGAGATAGTTTTATTTTTTAGCTCAGGGAGGTGATCCTTTGGTATTTTTGACAAATGTTAAGACTGTGGGGCCAGATTTGCAAAGAGGTCATGTGAATCAGTGCAGCAAGTAAATTTGCTGAGCTGCATGAACAAGAGAGAGTGGGACTGGGCCAAATCTACTAAGAAGTGGCACATTTCTGCTCTCTCCTTATGCTGGGCCACTTTTGGCTTCCATGTACCAACCAGGTACCCTTGGGCTATAGTACATTGGTGTCTTAGTTGTGATCAGCATGGTTTTTGTGCATTGAGAGGTCCCTTCCTGTAAAGAATTATGGCACAAGTCATTCTCCTCTTTGTTTGTGTGGTATAGAATGCAGCACACATGCAAAGAGTAAAAAAAGTGAGGAGAAATGAAAATATTCACCGCCGTTGCCAACCTCATGGAAAAGCATGATTTTGGTGCAAATACCTAACTACAATTCTTTGCGGATAGAGATTCGCATCAACACATTTGAGTGATTGCCTGAGGACACCTATGCACCACCCATGGAATGGCCCTTCGATATCCAGGTTTAGATTTGAGATGGAGTGTTTCTATTTGTGAATGGGAAATAATTGTGTCTTGGTCAGATTAAGTTTTAAGTAGGTGTTATACATCCAGTTCTGAATGAGATCAAGGTAGGTTCTGAGATGATGGTTGTCTCGCGCAGTGGAGATTTTCAAAGAGACAGGTATGCTGCTAACATATTGATGGATCTTGATGCTGTTGTTGGTATGTAGTGTTTCAAGAGGTTCTATTAAGTGGCTGAAGATAATATAATCATGTTAATCTTTCATAATTCTACTGATGAAAGGAAGTTGGGTTATACAGTAGTAGCTGGCTAGATCAGTCGTTTTCAGTAAGAAATATGTTTTTCCTGATTTGGGAGTGTCTGTCACATTTCTACAACTGAGAGATACGTTAAAAATATTAAGGAGGGTGTGATGGCATCTTCAAAGGTGATTTCCTGAATTGTGTCAGAATCTTGTCTTGATGGGGAAAGGCCTTGTGAAATTTGAGAATGTCAGTGAGTTCAGTGTGTGATGAGTTCCACATAGGTGTGGAGATGGATGGAGTATTGTTGGCTGTGTGATATGGGGTAATGTCTGAATTATCTTCCCAGTGAAGTTGTGATTGATGATGTCTCATTTGCTGATTGAATAATTCATGGGTGAGCCAGGGAGGGAGTTTATGCAGTACTTACCCATCTTCAAGAGCTCAAGCTTGAGCCTGAAAATGTAAGATTGGCATAGTTTGCTCTCTGATCCTGCATCCTCAGTGTAGTAGCACTGCTGCATGTAGGATTTGTTTTATAGTGTTATACCATGTGACAGAGAGATTTAAATAGGGTTTTTCTCTTCCAAGGTATATCTCATCATAACACATGAATGAAAATCCACCTGCTAGAGGCAGGGTAGAAAGATTAAACGAAGAAGGATGTTCCATATATTTTGGGAAAGGATGGGCCTTGTGAAATTGCATAGTGACAATTTTCTTTAAGTGCCAGTAATATATATACCTATAGCGTTTTTTGTTTGTTTTGTTTTGCAATTTTGGCAATATTCCACTGTTTTGCAACCATATTTTCAAACTTTTTTGGGGACGGTAACTTCAAAAATTCTGTGGAATTCTGTCAGCAATAATTGGGGCAGATTTGTTTGTTTCACTGTTAAAAATGTGTTTTTTAGTTGGCAGAGGTATGCACCCTATCCAAGTATGAACCACAATCCTAGTCAGGGTACCTCAGATGCACACCCCAAGTTAACCTGTGCTCACCCTCTGGTAGCGTGGCACAGAGCAGTCAGGCTTAACTTAAGAGGGAACATGTGAAGTATTGGTGCAACACTTAATTACAGTAAGACATCACAAAAAGACTCAGCACCAGTTTGAAAAAATAAGAACAAAATGACAAAAATCCAATGAGTACATAAAGAGGTGTGCAATTTCTTAAAGTTGATAGTTCGTTCTTATGTAAAATCACAGTGCTTACAAAAAATGTGGGTGCTCTCTTTAAGAGAACTACAGTAATTTTCTTCGGAGCAAGTATGGATGGCACTCGATTGTAGGGGCTTCATCACGGTCCTCTGACTGATTCATGGATCTCAACACCACTACTCCAGCAAAACTCGGGGCAATCAAGAGCGGCCACATGGGGCCTTGCAGGTTGGGACTACCTGAGTGGTTAACTATGCAGGAAGCAGCCCTAAGCTAACGTCAGTTGGGTGCCCCATTACAAGGCAACCTAGTGGGTCCTCCAGGCCGGCTTTCTTCAGTGTTGCGATGTTGACTCCAGGAGCACTACACATGTGTTGGAGTTGCAGAGGTGCAAGAGCACTGATTTCACAGAGCTGAAGGAGTGCAGCACAAGCACTGGGGTCAGGAAAGTGTTGAAGCTTTCCACATGCACTGGCGTTGCATAGGAGCAAAGTGCTGTTCTCACAGAGTTGAAGGAACGTAGCTCATGCGCTGGGGTCAAGAAAGTAATAGTTTACCACACGATGCTGCTGGTTCTCCCCAAGGTGGAGCACAGGTCCTTGTCACAAAAGCTTCTGAAGGAAGTAGATGCAAGGCAGATAGCAAGGTCTTTGATTTCCATGAAGCCTCGAAGAGAACAGGGGGCAGGCCAGCAAACCCATAGCGTTCTAGAGTGAAGCAGTGTTTGCAGAGGGCAAGTTCAGTCCCTCCTCACTGCAGAGGTAGCAGGCAGCAGGCAGCAGTCCAACACAGCAGAGACCAGAGCAAAGTGGCAGTCCTTCCTGGCAGCACAGCAATCAGTTTTCAGCAGGCCAACACAGCAACGCAGTGGCAAAGTAGCAGTCCCTCAGGGCATCTCCTCTTATTTGCAGTCTCCTTAGGACTCCCAAGTGAACTTGTTTGGTGAGGTTTAGGGTCCAGTACTTCTATCCAAAAAGGCCTTTGATGTGTTTGTGGCTATCTAGAAGACTATTCACAAAATGTAGCTGTCATCCAGCCCAGACGTGTATTTAGAGACAGGCTAAGGAACTGAATGGTTAAAGTAAGAAAATGCCAACTTTCTAAAAGTTTTAAGACTTACAATATAAAACCCGACTTCACCAGGAATTGTGATTTTAAATTGTGAGTCCAGAGACACTAAACTCCAAATTTCAAACTTCTCCCAATTGGAAATTACACTTAAAATATGGCCTAAGGCAATCCCAATGTTAACTTATGGGAGAGATGGACGTTGCAGCAGTGGAAAACGAATGCAAGGGTTTTTCACTCCCTGGACATGATAAACTCAAAAGTGAATGTTCACCGTTTTAAATACATTGCACCCTGACTTTAGGAAAACTAGGGCCTACCTTAAGGGTGACATATGTAATAAAAAGGAAAGTTTGGGCCTGGCAAGAGTGTACACTTACCAGGTAAAAATGGTGGTTTAGAACTGCACACACAGGCCCTGCAGTGGCAGGCCTGAGACATGTTTGAAGGCTACTGTAGTGGGTGGCACAATCAGTGCTACTGGCCCACTAGCAGCATTTCATTTAGAGGCATTGGGACATTTAGTGCACTTTACTAGGGACAAGCAAATCAAATATGTCAATTGTGGATAAGCCAAAGTCACCATGTTTTAGAGTACAGAGCACCTGCACTTTAGCACTGTTCAGCAGTGGGAAAGTGCACAGCATCTTAAAGACAGCAAATATGAGTCACAAAAACAGGAGGTCAGAGGGCAAAAAGTTAGGGACAACCAGGCCAAGGATGCCAGGTATAACATCCGCCACTTTAAATGTTCACCAGTTAATGCTCCCTGCATTGCTCTATGTCAATGAGTCTTTAGAATTTACAGCTCCTAAACACTGGAGTCCACCCCCTTGAAAATGCCCTCAGCTCCTAAACATCAGAGTCCTCTCCCTATAAAATGGCCTTGCCCTTTGCAAGAAGGGTGGCAGCACAGGGACGCAAAGTAGACCCCAGCAACTTCTACAGTTGGAGGATCTACATCCTGTTTGGGGTCCCCCATTCATCCTCGGGCCTATACATATTTGTGAGATATGAGAATGGTAGGAGCCCCTCACAATATTCTGCAGGGGGAGAGGCATCATTTTCAGTTACATCACTGTGGCAGTCGGTCTCCACTTCCCCCCATCAGCAAAGCTGTTGAGGTATTCATTTAGAGGTGTATTAGATTCAGAAGGCAATTCTTTGCAGCAGTAATACAGTAACCACATCATCTGGTTTTAGGGTTTTTGTTAAATAAATCAAACATAACTTGTGATACTACAAGCACTTGATATTGTTACATATATATGTACATATAGTCACTAAACCTGCAAAGGTATTTCCATGATGCAATGCAATACTACCTCATTTCAGTAAAGTAACGTGTATTTTTAAAATCAGTTGAACTTTAGAAAAGTGTGGTAATATAATTAGTTAACATAACTCCCTTTTCAACTATCCTCTAAATAAGATGCAGTCTGATGGTTTAGTGTCTCAAAGATGTGGGTTCATTTTCCTAGCAAAGGGTGACCACATAACTCCAGACAATTACAGACGCTGTCTCCAGTTCTGAACTTTTTACTTACAAATAATCAATTTCAGGGGTGTTTATCTAACTAGTTCAAATGAAGCAAAACAGACTAAAATGCTCAGATTGTAATAGGCTATTGCGCACAATTCCAGTACTGGAAACAGTATTCATAATGACCAGGATGGAGGTGATCACCCTGGTCTAGAAATACATGCATTTTGGAAGATTAATGCAATAAGGCCTTATTCCTCTAAGGTGGTATGGTGCATGTGGGCTACAGGGTAGAAAGGTAGGTTACTGAATAAAGGAACAGATATACAAAGATTTGATTTGCAAAAGATTTTCACAAATTGTGCTCCAACTTTTTGCAAATTGATTCAAATGTTGTGAACCAGCCTATGTACTAACATGTCAGGTTGCATAATAACAATTCTAAATGGGTTGCAATTTGACCTACCTCATCTATATTTATGAGGTAAGTCACAAACTGCAGTACTCACTCTGATTGGATGCCACCACAAACATAGTGGCTTGCTGGGGTCAGCAGAGCAGACTATCATGTCGGTGATCACATTTAAATAAAAGTACATTTTAATAAACAATACAACCCATTTTCCCTTAAGGAAACAATTATGCATTAAAAAACATACTTTTTTAACATAAATTTGTTTAAGAGGTATCAGTTGTCCCCTATAGCATAGCTCACCACCATGTAAACTTTGTTTTCATTCACAAGTGGAAAGGGCCCCTTGAGGCCCCCTTGCCCTTTTTGAATGAGTTACCACCTTTGTTGAGGAGTCAGTAGTCTATTGTTGGTTTTCTATCAAAATTGTAGTAGAAAACAATTGATACACTGGATTTTGAATCGTCATTTTGAAGGGATGCCCCAAACAAGCCCCTTTCAAATTGCGATGCGTTATGCATTTCTAAATACCAAATTGCAAAATGGTTTAGTAGATTTAAAAAAAAGCCATTTTGCAGGCTCAAACCCAAGGTTTTTAGCGATTTACAGACTGCTAAATGGTTTTGTATATCTGTCCCTTAGTTTCCCAATTGCTGAATATTGTCAGTGTCTATTTATAACCTTCTCAAAGTAATGATAACAACTTCCAGAGCCCCACCAGTTACAAAAGGGTGCTCACTTGAACCAAAGAGCACCCAGCACCTGATTTAAAACCTCCTTATGGAACTTTGATTCTTCATTTAAGGTGCAGTTTGTGGAGTTGTGTCTGCAAGCTGAAGTAAAACTGAAGAACATTATTTAGCACATATGCAGTAGCCAAAACTTCAAATAAAGCATCCTTTGAGCTAGAAGGATCCAAACTCATCAAACTGGAGCCACTAGCATGAAATATGGTGATCACCTTGATGTAGAATTGAGTATTGCAGCTGCCCAGCCCCCCTCCCCAGGCCTATCCCGGCCCCAGGTACCCCTATGCCCCTGGGCCTAGTCATGTGACGTAGGTGCCCCCAAGGGCATCCAGTCACAATGTTGGGGACCACGAGGGGAGCCTGAATGCCCGCAGTCCCTGGTGGCTCCCTACCTCCTCTGGGAGCTGGCATTGCTGTCACAGAGAAGGAGCTGCTAAATGCAGCCCCATCTCTGTGAGAGCAATGTTTCCTCTGTTTCCCTGCCAGCCTCTCCACAGGCAGGGAAACAGAGGATACGTCCGCTCACTAGAAGTAAGAGCTTTTTGAAAGCTTTCACTTCATCCTAACAGAGCGTTTGCTGTGGCTTGGAGGCTACTGTCAAGGCTGCTGCTAAGCCACAGCAAACAGTTATGCCACAGTAGTGGGCCCCCTGGGACATAGCAGGAGCCGTCCCTTGGGGGTGGTGGTCCCCAGGGCATAAGAGGCTCCTTGAGGGGACTACAGGTGAGGCCACAGGGCCCTCCCACACACAGTTTCCTGCATGTCCCAGTGAGGTGGTGGTCTCCAGGGCTGCGGGGGCCACACAGCTCCTGCACACAATTACACAAATGCTCTGTGACGGTGCTGGTCCCCAGGGCTGAGTGGAGGCTGGGCAGCCCCACACACTAATTTACATTTGTGCCTTGGGAAGAGGGCAGTCCTCTGGGCTGCAAGGGGTCAGGCGTCCTCCCCACACATTTGTGCACTCATTGCAAATATCAATGCACTGGGACTTGGCCGTCCAGGGGGCTTAGGTATTAAGAAGCACAGGAGCCTACACTTAATTTCTTTTTTTTTTTATTCTTGCTGCAGATTTCTGACCCTGTTTTATGTTTTTTTAATTTTGTTTCCTAATTATAACATCCCCGTAACCTATGTTTTTTCAGTATATATATCTATATATATATATCTATATATAGATATATCTATATATATAATAATTATTATTTTTTTAATTGTATTTTTTCCCTGAATGAAACCTTGTATTTACTCCTGCATGAGTATGGAGGGAGATTCAGAAAGGGCCCCTCTTCGTAAAAATAACTGTGGGCTCCAGGGAATGGGGTCACCGTGGGCTAGAAACAGCCTGATTAGGGGGGGCATGCACCCCCAATTAAAAACAATAATTGCATCATTCCCCCAGACAATGGCACAATCCAGGTGTTTTAAAAGAGAAGTGCAGGAACTCGAGCCCCAATCGGGGGGTTTGACCTCAAGCAGGAGAGGGACCCTACCACTAGAATTTCGAGGTCAGGGTATCCCTACCCTGCCCCTTAGTTTTTTTTGCATATTGTAGGACTCTTAAAAAGACTGCCACCACTTCCATGTCAATGTGGTGGCAGCCAATCAGATGTCAGCAGGAGATTTGCCGGTTCCACTGAGTTTCCATGTCCCTAGGTATCAAACGTTTTTGAACAATAATTGCTCAAAAACTATTGAACAGATTTATACCAAATTACAAAAAGCACTTTTTAAGGACCAAGATCTAGCCGATCTAGCTCTCTGCCAAATATGGTGTAAATATGTTCAGCTGTTTAGGCTGTTGCTGTATCTAACGTTCCTATTGGAAAATTAATGTTGAAAATGCTTTTTTGGACCCCCCTTTTTATTGGGCCCACTTGAATGACCACCCCGAAACCTTCCATGTGCAAAGTAGTAAAAATAGCACCTTATTTTTGTTTCAGTTTGAGGTTATTTAGGAACAACAACAAAAAGAAAACAACATTACAATAAGTAATATAAGTCCTAGTAGAAGAAGCTTTATTCGGTATGAAAACAAATTCATCCATTACAATACATAATCACCAAAACATTGTAAAAATACCAATAAAAACCATGTATAATAAAAGCACCCATCATAAAAACAAGCACATATAATTATATATATATATATATATATATATATATATATATATATATATATATATATATATATATATATATATATATATAAAAATACAAATAAAAAATAAAAAGCAGAAGAAGATAAGAACCTCATTCATAAAAAATTGGCCAAAAAAAAAAAAAGTAAAATCATTCTAAAAATTCTACATTTTTGCGCCAAGTAGTTGCTCCCTTCAGGAATGATCCCAGGCCCTTCCATACCAGTACATCTGAGGCCATTTGCAGCCACATGAAAGCAGGACGGTATTGCACAAAACCCTTGGGCCTAAGAAGCGGTAGTAGAAATCGGGTTCTAAATGGGGCATAAAAGATACAGAACAGTGTAAAATGGATCAAGGTCTGATGGGACACCCCATCACAGGGGCAGGGTCTAATACATTTCTCCCCATACTGACCTAGGGGAAAGCACAAATTACTTCTAATGATCCGCAAGCAGAAACGAGTTATGAGAGACCTTTCCCTCACATCCTTGATTTCTGAGAGATATCGCTCAGGACCCACTCACATCTTTAGCATAGTAAATTCCCTGATTGATTTTTTCCTTAGAGCCTCCCCCTCCCTCTTGGTCTCCTGGATTCTCTGAAAGTTCTCCTTAACCCATTTCTTATCATAGCTAGTCAGGTACTCGGGATAATCAAACAATTCAGGCCGCCCCAGGTCATGTGCCATCTTCCTTATATGCGACAGCCAGGGAATATGCTTTACGTTGTCGCAGGCCAAACAATCCCTTAGGATATCCCTATTAAGAGAGGCATGTTTGTTACTCCACACTGAAATCCATAGCAAAAGGGGAGCCAGCTGGGTAGTGTGCTGTACATACTCAAGGTCCAATTCCAGGTGAAGGCAAAATCCAGGAATATTTTGCCCAACACCCAGAAGTCTTCTACAGAACCGATTTTCTCCCACCATAAGGGCTCGGGTATCCTTAAACCCCCAAAGTGCTGAACCATACAGAAGGACAGGTAGGCATTTCCGCCTATAGATTTCCAGCAGGGGTTTATTAGGTTTACTCCCTACCCTAGCCGCAAAGTCAAAGGTTTCACCAACTGTTGCATGAAAAAGCACAATCCTTCTAGCAATACAGGGTTTCCAGGATCCTTTCTCATCAAAAATGACCCCTAAGTATGGGAACTCATGGACTCTGCTAATAATTTGATCCTCCACCCTTAACTCCCCCAACCTACTCATAGGTTTACCACAAACCATAAAGTGCCACTTCTTAAAATTAACCTCCAGTCCCAAAGCTGACATAAAGACGACATAAGCTCTAACTACTTCTCGGAGACCATTCATCGTGCGGGCCATAAGGACCGCGTCATCCGCATACGTCAGCACAGGGATATCAATACCCTTCACCTTCGGGACATCCCTGCAATGTTCGATCAGAAAATCTGACAGTCCATTTGTGTATAAAAGGAACAAGATAGGGGCCAAGACACACCCCTGGCGCACCCCCCTTGAAAGCTTGAAAGCCTCCGAGCATTCCCCATTTGGGCCCACCCTCACGTTTGCAACTGTCCCAAAATGGAGATATCGGAGAAGCTCTACAATATTAGGGTCCAACCCTGACTGAATTAGCCTCTCCCATAATAAAGACCGGTTCACTTTATCAAAAGCACAGCTAAGGTCCATAAAAGCAAGATAAAGGGTACCTTTCCTGGCCTGCGTAAATTTGTTGATTATCATCAGTAAATTAAGGCACTGTTCTTGCGTGCCGAGGCCTTCCCTGAAGCCATAATGATCCCGACTTAAAATATCATTTTCTATCATCCAGGCCTCCAGACCGCCCAAGATAATCCATCCCAGAATCTTCACAGAGGAGTCCAACAGTGAAATAGGGCGATAAGACTTAGGATCATTGCGATCACCCTTTTTAAACACTGGGACTATGCATGTCAATCTCCAAGAGGCAGGAATGCCCACAGTAACGGCTGCATTGAGAACATTTAGGAGAATGGGTGCCCATAACTGAGGGTTAGCTTTATACAGGTCCATCGGGATTGAGTCTGGGCCCGGTGCTTTATTATGCGCACAACCCTGTATTGCATCAATAACCTCCTGTAGTGAGAATCTGATTGCTAGGTTAGGAGTCACATCATACACATTCTCTCGCATATTTCTTCTCAAATATACTACAAAAATGAGTTACCCAGGCCTCCGGGGCTATATTACATCCAATGCCCTCAGAGGTTTCTGTTTCAAAGGGACCTCTATTCACCACCTTCCAAAACAGGGCGGGGTCTTTCAGAGCTGTAGCACGCTCTAACTCTTCCCAGGCTTTATCTTTATATTTTAGCTAACTATCCCTCAGGGTCCTTTTATACCTTATTCTAGCTTCTTTTACGAGAACCCAATCTCTAGGGTGAGTCTTGGTAGCCATCTTTAAATTTGCCCTTGCATCATAGCAGGCTTTGTCGTACCAGCCACATTTACGTTTATTAGGGTGGTTGCCTACTAAGACGAGACAGTCTCTGACTGCTGCATATACTACTGTTATCGCATTATAAGTCCTAGTAACAAAAATGGAACAAGAGTATTGAGTGTAAAATACAGTGCTTGAAGAAAATATTTGCTAAAAATTTATGCAAATGCAGGAAGGAAAACATTATACGTTGTAGGAGACTGCATAAATACATAAGGAATATGGGGGCAGGGGAAATGAAAGGCAAAACGTAGATACAATTTATAAATTAGACAAATGGGAACAGCAAAATAACTTTAGACATGAAAAGAAACAAAAAGAAACATCTTGTATATAGTTGTATGAAATCCTACACATCATCTTATTAGTACGAAAAATGGTAATCAGATAAAGTTAAAGACACCTTCCTGACATCATCTGACATGGTAAGACTGTTATTAACAAGTGAAGTGGAAAGGGATAAATACGTAAATACGAATAAGAAATCTCTCTTTATGACTAAAGATATAGACGAAACACAGTTGGTGTCTAATCTGTGATGAAAGAAAACAGCATTCCACCACAACCTGAAAGTGATGTTTTGAGCTTGAGCTTTTGATGTTATTAAATGTAAAGCAACAGCTACCAATAAATCTATCAGCTTGTAACTTAGGGTAGTGTGGGGCCACTGAGGTGCCAAACTACCTAGAAAAGTATTAGGTAAGTAAAAAGGAATAGCAACTTTAAAAACAATTGAGACCACACCAGTTTCCAGAATTGATAAATAAGGGGACATTTAAATAACATATGTTATAAATCAGCATTGGAGCATGAAAAAGGCCCAATGTTAGAAATGGGGTCTTTGGTTGGCAGTCAGGTTACTGTCTGTCCAAGCAAGGTCCCTCACTCTAGTCAGGGTAAAGGAGAAACACACTGTCAGAGTCACCAGATCCTCGGGGTCTGTGTACGTTCCCAACACGTCGACCACTGAACAGTGCCAAGACTCTGATAGATAAATCACAGAGACTGAGAGAGTTCAAGAGGGGAAGAGGGGATTAGGAAGGGAACAGCTGGGAAGGAGACCTATAGCAAGAAAAAGGTTAGAACACACAATATAAAAATTATATCTCCTGAAATCAATACTAGACTATGATTCTAAACCTAGTCACTCTGAAAACATGAACAATCAAAGAGTTAAGTTTAAAATGACTAAGTTTCAAGATGGCCGAATACCTGTGGGGGAATCAAGATGAATTAAATGAAAACGTTCTTATTCAAGTACTTTCCTTTACATGAGAATCAGAAAAACATTCTGACTAAATTTTAAACCAGTCATATAAATCCTGTTTTGAGAATGTATACTAGGACCATACAATATTGCATCATGGAACTCTGGCCTTCTGTGTACTCTTAAAATGTTTCAACACAAATTGCTCATATTGCAGATATATATATATATATATACATAGTAATTACCATAAAAGGATTGTGCACCATGAATAACACAATATGGATTCAGGAAACAAATCACATAACTTGTCAACTCGAATATTATATAATAAATATCTTAAAATAGTGGCATACAATAAACAACATGAATTAAACTTGTGAAGAGAATCATGCGTCTTGCTGATTCAAGTGTCACCATGTAAAATACCAAGAAATGGTAGCATGCCATGAACATCAAAGTCAAATCATCATTAATCGAATTGCGCGTCTTGTCGATTCGTAAAACACGATGTAAATGTCAAGAAATAACAGCTCACAATAAATAACAAGATCAAAGTTTAATGAAACGAATCGCGCTTCTTTTGCCGATTTTTAAGCCACCATGTAAATGTCAAGCGCGCAATGGACAACAATGTTTAAGCACCATAAAACGAATTGCGCGTCTTGCCGGTTCTTAAGCCACCATGTAAATGTCAAGAAATGGTAGCACGCAATGAATAACAAAGTCAAACCTTTATGAAATAAATTGCGCGTCTTGCCTATTTGTAAACTACCATATAAATGTCAAGAAATGGTAGCGCGCAAGTAATCTGTTACTCATTTTAAGAATTAAAACAAGAATATGAAAATTCTCAATAATGGTATTGGGACAGTCCAACCACCGTCTTACTGCCTGGAACAATGATCACCAATGAAGGATGAAGGGCAGAAGTCTGGAAGATCCAAATAGGCCGCCGGGACAGGAGCTCAGGAAAAAGCTGCTGCTCTGCACCGGGACCTCTGAATAGTGAGCACTGGGAGTTGGGCTGGCTCTTTTTTATAGAGTCTTTGCCCAGCCCATAACCACGCCCAGGCATGTTGCAGGGAAAGTCTCTAGAAGGCCCTGGAAAGGGGCCACACCCTAACACACTCTGAAAACCTGCAGCAGTACATTGCAAAGGAACAGTATTTGTAAGCATATTAAAAATACGTTTTCAGGATTGAACTCTGCAATGCAAAAGGTTAAACCACAACATATCAGCACAATGCATAAATTACATTGTTTTGAGAGTACTGGGTTTTTGCATTTTTGTCGCCAGTAGAGCACATACTGCTCTGGTGTTGACAGTACTCCCCTCTCCGAGACGCGCTCTAGGTCCTGGTTTGCTTGGATTAAGACGATGAAAGCGTCTCATAAGTACTAGACCATGAACATCGGATCCGGAAACCCATGAGTTACTTTCAGGACCATAACCTTTCCATGAGATTAAGTACCATAGATTACGCCCACTCAGTTTAGAATCCAACACTTTCTTGACTTCGTATTCTTCTTCCCCTTGTACTAGAACAGGAGCTGGATGAGGGTGGACCTTTTGGACTGCCTTTTTCAAGAGGTAAGTGCAGAACACTGGATGAATCCGTAAGGATCTGGGCAATTGTAGTTTATAGGTCACCAGATTTATTTGCTGAAGTACAGTATAAGGACCTATGAATTTGGGGTTAAACATGTGCTTCTTCTTGAAGTCTATATGTTTTGTTGAAAGCAACACTTTGTCACCTGGTTGATATTGCTGC
Source organism: Pleurodeles waltl (assembly GCF_031143425.1). Lineage (NCBI taxonomy): Eukaryota > Metazoa > Chordata > Amphibia > Caudata > Salamandridae > Pleurodeles > Pleurodeles waltl. Next base: position 214,889,862 of record NC_090437.1, on the reverse strand, counting down.
CCCTCACAATGTTTCTTGTCATAATGCCTTTTATATTTTTGTTTGGCTTTTTCTAAATGCTGTTGAATCAGTTTCTGGGTTTGATCTAAATGCTGAATGGTTTCTGACACAGCTGGAGTAAGAGAACTTTCTTGAGGAATTGTGATGGGCAAGGTGTCAGGATGATAGCCAAATAAACCAAAAAAGGGTGTAACGCCAATAGAAGTGTGGAATGAGTTATTGTAAGCTAACTCAGCTAACCAGAGCATAGATGTCCAAGAATGAAGTGCCTTTTCAGCGTAGGCACGTAGGTATTGTTTCAAAGTCTGATTTAGTCTCTCCGTTTGAACATCTGTTTGAGGATGGTGACTAGTAGATAGCGTAGATGTCACTTGGAGTGTTTTACACCATGTCTTCCAGAAATTGGAGGAAAATTGTGACCCCGATCGGAGAGGATAACTTTTGGCAGTCCATGATAACGAACCACTCTGTTCAGTAAAATAGTTGTCAATTCACTAGAAATGGGCAATTTTTTACAGGCAATGAAATGTCCATATTTCGTGAGACTATCTACTACCACCAGAAATACTGAATGCTGTTGAACCACTGGCAGACCGGTAATAAAGTCTAAAGAAATGTGCTCCCATGGACGACTTGGGGTTGGAAGAGGATGTAACAACCCTTTTGGTTTTGAATGACTTGTTTTAATGCGAGCACAAACTTCACAGTTGTTTACCATTGCTTTTACATCTTTTGTTAGGGTAGGCCACCAAAAATAGCGTTGGATCAGTTCAAGAGTTTTAGGAGTACCTGGCTGACCTGCTGTAGGTATAACATGCAACCAATGAAACACTATCTTGCGAAGTTTGGTAGTGGGTACGAACAAACGAGCATCATGAAAGGGTAAACCTTGCTTGATTGACCTTTTGGGATCTGCTTGGGCCCATGTTTGCCATTTTTCAACAGTGAAAGAGTTGTGAATTTCTTCAAAGAAATCTTCAGTTTTTAAGATACATAGGGCCTCATTCTGAGGCCGGCGGGCGGCGGTCGCCGCCCGCATGGAGGGAGCCACCATATTGACCGCGGAGGCCATTCTGGCTTTCCCGCTGGGCTGGCGGGCGACCGTCAGAAGGCCGCCCGCCAGCCCAGCGGGAAACCCCTCCCCACGAGGAAGCCGGCTCCGAATGGAGCCGGCGGAGTGGGTATGTGCGACGGGTGCAGTTGCACCCGTTGCGAATTTCAGTGTCTGCATAGCAGACACTGAAATACCAAGTGGGGCCCTCTTACGGGGGCCCCTGCAGTGCCCATGCCATTGGCATGGGCACTGCAGGGGCCCCCAGGGGCCCCACGGCACCCCCTACCGCCATCCTGTTAATGGCGGGAGACCCGCCTGGAACAGGATGGCGGTAGGGGGTGTCAGAATCCCCATGGCGGCGGAGCGCTCTCCGCCGCCATGGAGGATTCTCCCGGGCAGCGGAAAGTCGGCGGGAGACCGCCGACTTTCCGTTTCTGACCGCAGCTGAACCGCCGCGGTCAGAATGCCCAACGGAGCACCGCCAGCCTGTTGGCGGTGCTCCCGTGGGCCACGGCCCTGGCGGTTTTTACCGCCAGGGTCAGAATGAGGCCCATAGAGCCTTGTCAGGAGCAATGATAGCTCTGGAGGCTTGAAATGCTGGCAACGTGGCAGACTCTTGATGGGACAAGGCGTCAGCCTTACGATTATCTTTACCAGGCGGGAAGGTTACTACAAAATCAAATTCTGCAAAAAAAAAGCATCCAGCGTAATTGCCGAGGGGTCAAAAGTCTGGCGGAACTCATGAATTAAAGATTACGATGATCAGTATATACTGTAACAGTGTATTTGGCACCCAACAAATGATGTCTCCATTCTTTAAAGGCGTCACGAATCGCCAGAAGCTCTTTTTCAGCAATGACATAGTTCTGTTCGGCTTTGTTCAATTCCGAGACATATAAGCTACAGGATGAAGTTGACCAGTGTCTTTATTTTGGTGTGATAAGATGGCTCCTATTGCTACATCTGAAGCATCAGCTTCCACTATGAAAGGTTGATTCGCATCAGGATGAGTCAAGACTGGGGCAGTGGAGAAAGCTTCCTTCAAAGTCGAGAAGGCTTGATCAGCTTCTGGGGACCATACAAACTTTTCTTTCTTTCTTAGTAGCTTAGTGATTGGAGCCACTGTCTGGGAGAAATTATTTATGAACCTCCGGTAAAAATTTGCAAACCCCAGGAAACATTGTACATCACGAACAGTCTTTGGGGTGGGCCAATCAGATATGGCTTTTGCTTTCTTTTCTGCCATCACCATACCTTGGGGGGTAAGAATAACCCCTAAAAACTCAACTGTGGTAACATGAAACTCGCACTTGGTTAGTTTGCAATATAAATGGTGTTTTCGAAGGGCTGCAAGAATTTTCTTGACATGTTGGACATGTTCGTTTTCATTGTCTGAGTAGATCAAAATGTCATTGATGTAGACTATGGCAAATATGTCGAGGTACTCTCTAAGAACGTCATTCAAGAAAAATTGAAATGCTGCTGGAGCATTACACAGACCAAAAGTCATGACGGTGTATTCAAAAAGGCCATATCTTGTCTTGAATGCTGTTTTCCATTCGTCACCCTCTCTCATTCTGACCAAATGATAAGCACCTCAAAGGTCAAGCTTCGTGTAGATTTTTGCTCTCTTTACTTGTTCCAATAAGACCGGAATTAGGGGTAAAGGATATTTATTCTTGATGGTGACTTTGTTCAAACCCCTATAGTTGATGCAAGTTTGAAGTTCTCCATTAGCTTTTGTAACAAAAAACAAAGGCGAAGCTGCAGGAGACTTAGAGGGGTGAATGAAGCCATTCTCTAAAAATTGATCAAGGTATTTTCGTAAATGTTGATTTTCATGTTCTGACAGGGCATATACATGACAGTTGGGAAGTATCGCACCTGTGGCTAGATCAATTTGACAGTCATAAGATCTATGAGGAGGTCTGCTCCTTTCTCATCAAATACATCTTTGTAAGATGAATACTGTTTGGGCAGCTGAATTTCTTTCTCCGCGGCAGTAGCTATGTAAGAGTTGCAAACTTTTGGTACTTGAATCTTTTGGAGACATTGTTTGTTACATAGCGCAGATGAGAACACGATTTTTCGTTCTGCCCAATTGATCTCCGGATTGTGATGAGTTAACCATGGCAAGCATAGGATAATCCCATATTGGGGAGCATGGATCAGGGCAAGGATGATTTTCTCTTTATGTTTCTTTCTTTGATTCTTATCTTCACAAATCATCGACAAGGGGATAGTCGGAAGAGTTACCGGACCGCCAGTCAAAAGTTTTCCATCGACTGCCTGGATGATTTCTGGGGTCTTCTTTTCAATACATGGGATCCCCCATGCACAAACCAATTGGACATCAACAAAGTTCCTAGTAGCCCCAGAATCGACTAGAGCTTTTTTGAAATAGATCTTTTTACTGACCTGAACTCTTATTTCTAGTTTAAGATGTCTAGATTGTGAAGGGTCCACGGTGACATCCAAGAGCAACCCTTCTCTGCATCTCGGGTGTTTTAGTTTTCCAACTCGACTGGTGCATTGACTGCGACCTTCTGAACTGGACCTTGCTTGTTCTTTGGTTTGATTGGACAATCTTTGGCAAAATGTCCTTTTCGCCCACAATAAAGACATTGTCCATTTTTCCTGCGTAGGTCCTTTTCATCTTTGGTCAAAGGTCTTCTGATGGTTCCAATTTCCATCGGTTCCGGCGTTCTTTCTTTCTGAGTTCTTGAGTCTCTGTTATCATGAACGCGCCATGAATATTTTTCAATCTTTTTGCGCGTTCCTTTACGTTCTGCTAAACGATGATCAAGTCTCAAGACAAGATTTATTAATTCTTGACAGTCTGTAGGTTGTGGGTCGATTTGCGCTAAGATATCTTTTAATTCTTCTTTGAGTCCCTTGTAAAACAAGACCGCTTGTTTTTCTTCAGGCCAGGATGTCTCGGCAACCAGCCGGTTAAAGTTGGCTAAATACGACACTAGGTCTTGATTTCCTTGGCGTAAATCTAATAATTCACGATCTGCTGACTGTGTTACAGTTCTACGATCAAAAACTCTCTCAAATTCACGAACAAATTTCTCCAGTTATACAACAAGGGACTATTTTTACGCACAAGAGGAATTGCCCAAGTAGCTGCATCCACAGACAGATATGATAACAAGAAAGCTACTTTGGACTGGGCATCGGGGAAAGTATTTGGTCTGCAGGTGAAGTGTAGTTCCACTTGAACCAGGAAAGATTGCGCTTTCAAAGGGTCACCTGAGAAACGTTCTGGGGGAGCTAAAGGAATTGCAGAAGGAACATTTAGGGAAATCGGATTACTTCCAGAAGCCTGAGAAGAAGTACCTGGCCAAGACACACCTGTGGGACTTTGTTCCTTCTTCTCTACCTTATCTTGCAACTGACTCACTCTCTCTGCTAAGCTAGTTGTCAATTCTTTGGATGATACCACATCTGCTTGGAGCTGGGTGATAGCCTTGACTAACTCGTCAAGCGTGGCCATGATGAGAACATACACAAACCAGGAGGATAATAATTTGTGGGCTCACTATTCTGTCAGAGTCACCAGATCCTCAGGGTCTGTGCACGTTCCCAACATGTCCACCGCTGAACAGCTCCAAGACTCTGATAGATAAATCACAGAGACTGAGAGAGTTCAAGAGGGGAAGAGGGGATTAGGAAGGGAACAGCTGGGAAGGAGACCTGTAGTAAGAAAAAGGTTAGAACATACAATATAAAAATTATATCTCCTGAAATCAATACTAGACTATGATTCTAGACCTAGTCACTTATGAAATAAATTGCGCGTCTTGCCTATTTGTAAACTACCATATAAATGTCAAGAAATGGTAGCGCGCAAGTAATCTGTTACTCATTTTAAGAATTAAAACAAGAATATGAAAATTCTCAATAATGGTATTGGGACAGTCCAACCACCGTCTTACTGCCTGGAACAATGATCACCAATGAAGGATGAAGGGCAGAAGTCTGGAAGATCCAAATAGGCCGCCGGGACAGGAGCTCAGGAAAAAGCTGCTGCTCTGCACCGGGACCTCTGAATAGTGAGCACTGGGAGTTGGGCTGGCTCTTTTTTATAGAGTCTTTGCCCAGCCCATAACCACGCCCAGGCATGTTGCAGGGAAAGTCTCTAGAAGGCCCTGGAAAGGGGCCACACCCTAACACACTCTGAAAACCTGCAGCAGTACATTGCAAAGGAACAGTATTTGTAAGCATATTAAAAATACGTTTTCAGGATTGAACTCTGCAATGCAAAAGGTTAAACCACAACATATCAGCACAATGCATAAATTACATTGTTTTGAGAGTACTGGGTTTTTGCATTTTTGTCGCTAGTAGAGCGCGTACTGCTCTGGTGTTGACACACACCTGGTTAACCCCCACTCACCCCCTTTGGTAGCTTGGCATGAGCAGAAAGCCTTACCTCAGAAGCAATGTGTATAATATTTGTACCAACACACACACAGTAATACAGTGAAAACACTACACAATGGATACCACACCAGTTTAGAAAAATAGGACATATTTATCTAAATCAAACAAGACCAAAACTACACAAATCCAACATACATAAGTCAAAATATGAATTTTCAAAAGAATGAGGGGCATGTTTATACTCTGTTTACGCCGGAATTGCGTCATTTTTTTTTATGCAATTCCGACGCAAAACTAACTCCATATTTATACTTTGGCGTTAGACGCGTCTAGCACCAAAGTCCATGGAGTTTGCGTCATTTTTTTGCGTGGACACCTACTTTGCGTTAATGATATGCAAGGTAGGCGTTCCCGTCTAAAAAATTGACTCCGAGGCATGTGCGCCGTATTTACACTCCCGGGCAAAATTCAGGCCCGGGAGTGGGCGGGTCAAAAAAAATGACATACGGACGCTTTTGCGCCGTTTTTTAGCGCCTGGACAAGGCAGGCGTTAAGGGACCTGTGGGCTCGGAAGGAGCCCAGAGGTGCCCTCCGATGCCCCCAGGGACACCCCCTATCACCCTTGCCCACCCCAGGAGGACACCCAAGGCTGGAGGGACCCATCCCAGGTACATTAAGGTAAGTTTCGGTAAGTATTTTTTTTTACTTTTTTTTGTGGCATAGGGGGGCCTGATTTGTGCCCCCCTACATGCCACTATGCCCAATGGCCATGCCCAGGGGACAGAAGTCCCCTGGGCATGGCCATTGGGCAAGGGGGCATGACTCCTGTCTTTGCTAAGACAGGAGTCATTTCTATGGGGGTTGGGAGTCGAAAAAAATGGCGCAAATCGGGTTGAGGCGAAAAATTTGCCTCAGCCTGACTTGCCCCATTTTTTGGCGCCCAAGCTCCAAATCCCCCTACGCCGGCGCTGCCTGGTGTACGTCATTTTTTTCCACGCACACCAGGCAGCGCCGGCGGCTAACGCCGGCTAACATCATTGATTAAATACGGCCCCCGCATGGCGCTTCAGAATGGCGTTAGCCGGCGCTAATTTCTTTTACGCAAAACTGCGTTAGCGCAGTTTTGCGGCAAAAAGTATAAATATGGCCCTAAGAGTCTTACTCCATAGAAAACAATAGAAACGTTGATTTTGCACAAAGTACCCTATTTGCGTCAAAAGTAAAGCTGCAATGGCCCAGGGACTGGATAGGGCACAACGTGGCAGGGCACGAGTTCCAGCAGAGAGTACAGGTGCTGGCAGGGGAAGTCTTTGATGGCCCTGAGACTTCAGAACAGGGGGCAAGCTCAGTCCAAACTCTTGGAGATTCTTCTCTAGTAGGAATGCACAACAAAGTCCAGTCTTTGTTCCCTTTCACAGGCAGAAGCAATAACTGCCGGAAACCCAACAAAGCACAGTCACAGGCAGGGGCAGCACTTCTCCTCAGCTCTTCTCCTTGGCAGAAGTTCCTCTTGAATCCCAAACTGATCTTGAAGAAATCTAAAGTCTGGGGTTTTGGGTCCACTAGTTATATTCATTTCTGCCTTTGAAGTAGGCAAACTTCAAAGGAAAGTCTCTTTTGTTTACAGGATCCTGTCTTGCCCAGGCCAGGCCCCGGACACACGCCAGGGGGGTGGTGTTTGCATTGTGTGAGAGCAAACATAGCCATTCAGGTGTAAGTGACCACTCCTCCATCTACTCCAGCCCAGATGGCTCCTCAGGATATGTGGGCTGTACTCCAGCTCCCTTTGTGTCACTGTCTAGAGGCGATTCACAAACAGCCCAACTGTTGCTTTGACCTAGATAGGGAATCCACAAACAGGCAGAGTCACAGAATGGTTTAAGCAAGAAAATGCCTACATTCTAAAAGTGTAATTTTCAAACTATCAATCTAAAAAACAACTTCACTAACAGATGCATTTTAAATTGTGAGTTCAGAGACCCCAAACTCCAAATTTCTATCTGCTGTCAAAGGGAAACTGCACTTTAAGAGTATTCAAAGGCAGCACCCATGTTAACCTATGAGAGAGATAGGAGTGCAACAGTGAAAAACAAATTTGGCAGTACTTCAATTTTAGGACATGTAAAACACATCAGTGCATGTCCCACCTTTAATAAACACTGTACCCTGCCCATGGGGCTACCTAGAGCCTACAGTAGGGGTGCCTTACGTGTATAAAAAGGGAAGGTTTAGGCATAGGTTGAATTGGCAGTTTAAAACTGCACACACTGACACTGCAGTGGCAGGTCTGAGCCATGTTTACAGGGCTACTCATGTGGGTGGCACAATCAGTGCAGGCCCTGGGAACACCTAGTACACTTTACTAGGGACTTACTAGAGAAGATTTGCCTTTCCAAAGGAATTTTTAAACAGTAATCAGGGATATGAACAAGAATCATAGCAATAACATATAATATTGAGCGAGAAAGCATCATTTTAATAGAATCAATTCTGCCCCACCAAGAAAGAAAAAGTGAGTGCCATTGAGCAATATTATCATTTTCGTTTTGGTAATGTAATTCAATTGTAAAGTTTATTTAATCATCTGTGTAAACCACAATCCTAAATAGTTTATCTTGGAGGGTTGCAGCAAAAAGTTGCTTGCTACTTAAACATCTAAGGGTAATACCTCACACTCTTCAGTATTAATCAGAAAGTTGAGAAAAAGTAGCAATTTGTTAGAGAAAAGGAGGAAGATAAGTTGTAGGGTTGGAACAGTATAAAAGATAGTATAAAAGAATGTAATCTACATTAACTGACATCTTAATTTGGTGGGATCCAATTTGAAAACCTGAGATATATGTATCTTGTCGAATTTTAGTTAGAAATGGTTCAAGTGCAATAATAAGCAAAAGAGGAAATAGTGGGCACCCTTGTCACACCCCTCTAAACAAGGGAAAATAATCTGAAAGCATACCATAAGCATAAATTGCAGCTTTGGGGCCTATATATATCAAGAAAACTAACACAATCTATTTGAGAGGAAAACCAATCCATTTTCTGCATGAGGGTTCCACAGATGTAGGGGTGGTTCCCTCTACCTTGTGTGATGGGACAGTGCTTGAAGGGGCGATGGAGTATCTCAAAAGCCCCAGAAGCCCACAGAGTTGGAAGATTCAGGAGCACTGGCTAGCGGGCCCAGGGGTTGGGATTTGGTTCAAACAACTCTTGCCTCAAGAGAACAAGATTGTTTCGCAAGTTCTGAGGCAAATCAGAGTGGGATTCAAATCACCTGCTCCGTTTAAAAGTCAAAATTGAGAAGTTGGCTCAGTGTACACAGCACTTAGAGGAGGGGTTGGAAACTCTCCAAACAGTGACCTAGGAAAATTCTCAAGAGGTATCATGTCTTAAGTCTCAACTTGAGAAAAAACAGATGAAACCGTGGGCCATCTTCTGTTGGAATGTTAATGGCCTTAGTGTTGTTAAAAGACTTCGATTGATTCTGTAATACTTAAAAGATAGTGAAGCCCACATTTTGGTGCTACAAGACACTCACCTTTTGAGGCAGGAGTGTAAAGTTTTTTTTTCCAAGCTAGGATGGGTGGAAACTATAATAGCAACAGATCAATTGTGTTGCTCCAAAGGAGTGGCCCTGGTCCTTAAAGCGAATTCAGGGGCAAGCCTATTTCAGTGTAAGATAGATGAGGGAGGGCGGTGGACAATTGCAGAGATAAAGGTCCACAAGGTTATATACACTTTAGTTAGTTATTATGGACCAAGGTGGATGACACTACTTCTTTGTCCCAGTTGTTTGACAACCTTATTGTGTTTAAAGCTCCAATTATTCTTGGGAGGGATCTAAGGGGGTCATTCTGACCCCGGCGGGCGGCGACCGCCGCTCGCCTGGCGGGAACCATCATTTGACCGCTCTGCGGTCAAAAGACCGCTGGCGGCATTCCGACCTTCCCGCTGGGCCAGCGGGCGCTAACAATGTTAGCGCCCGCCGGCCCAGCGGGAAGGGGGTCTGCAACATCGAAGCCGGCTCCGAATGGAGCCGGCGGTGTTGCAGGTGTTGCACCCGTCGCGCTTTTCACTGTCTGCTAGGCAGACAGTGAAAAGCAGGCTGGGGCCCTGTTAGGGGGCCCCTGCACTGCCCATGCCAGTGGCATTGGCAGTGCAGGGGCCCCCAGGGGCCCCAGGACACCAGTTCCCACCAGCCTCTTCCTGGCGGTGTAAACCGCCAGAAACAGACTGGCTGGAAGGTGGTCAGAATCCCCTGGGCAGCGATGCTTGCAGCGCTGCCCTGGCGGATTTGCCCAGCCGGGGGAAATCCAGCGGGAAACCGCCGGACTCGGTTTTCTGACCGCTGCTTTACCGCCGCGGTCAGAATGGGCAGGGAAGCACCGCCAGCCTGTTGGCGGTGCTTCCTCCATTCGCGGCCCTGGCGGTCTTTTACCGCCAGGGTCGGAATGACCCCCTAAATGTCTTATTGGATAATGCATTAGATAGGTTGTCGGAAAGAATATTAATTAATTCACCAAAAATGAGAAGTTATTGGCTCGATATGATGGATAACTTTGACCTATGTGATGTTTTGCAAGGATTAAGAGGGAATAGTAGGGAGTATACTTTACATAGTAAAAAGAACGGTCATTACTCCAGACTAGACTACTTTCTTGTAGAAAAAAAAAGTGATGGAGAGAGTCACCGAACTGGATCAGATGCCCATCCAGTTATTGGACCATACGGCCTTACTGTTAAAAATTCAGCAGAAGGAGGGATGGGCAGAAAGGAGATGGACAATAGACAGAAGAATGTTGATGCAGTCACAGTTACTTCATAGGATATCCCAGCAGTCACATGAGTTTTTCTCCTGGAACATGGCATCAGCTCCACTTTGTGTGGTATGGGATACTTATAAGGCCTGGCTAAGGGGGAAGATAACTAGTTTAGTGGTTAATTGGGTGAGGCAGAAGTTGCAACATGTTGAATTTGAGGGGTAGATTGCAAGGGTAGAAGAGGAGTTAAAGGCAGACACACTTAGTGAGGCAGGGAGGGGTGTAGCACTTGCGCATCTAGAAGAATTACAGTTACAATTCCGCACTATGCTGTAGGACAAGGTGTCTCAGCAGTGGGAAGCCAGCAGAGTGCAAAACATCAAACAGGGGGAAAGTTGTGGTAAGCTGCTTGCTTGGAAAAGTAGATTGGAGGGGCGCCAGAATAACATCAAGAAGGTTATGAATCACAGTGTAGGTGTGGTGGTTGAGGGCAACCCCAAAATTAGTGCTGCATTTAAATCCTTTATTCAGGAATTATATAAGGAAGACTTAGATTCAGATTTAGGGGCAATAGAGGCATGGCTTGGGCGGAAACGGAAGCATCTCCCAAGATTATCGAGTGAGGACGCACAATTTTTGGGTCAAGAAATATTGGGTAGTGAGATTTTAGCTGCTATTAAGAGAACAAAGAAAAGGAAAGCGGCGGGTCCCGATGTGATCCCTAGTGAGCTATATGTAGTAATGGAAGAAGTCATCATTCCTGTATGAGTGCAGTTGTGTAATGCTATATTAGTAAGGAGAAGGTAAGGTCCCACTTGAATAAGCACAGTTTTATAATGTCAAAATGCCAATAGTTCAATGATTTTCATGAATAGGATTACCATGAGAACTTTGGTTGCTCCACTTTGAGTTTTATTTCAGATGACAAAAAATTCCCAGTTGAGGTACAGCAAAAAGGATCCCATAGAAAAACAGAAACTCTGCCAACACGTGTTTCTCCCTTCAGGCGCGTACGCCAGGGCTTTCTCAAGGCTGAAATAATGAAACGACATACGACTGAAAACTATAGTTCAATTATATTGTAATGAAGAGAGAGGAAACAACACCGAAATGTGGAGACCCAAGATCCATTGGGAAGATCGTGCGACATAAGGGTCTAATACGCAAGAGACTTATTTCAAGTGATTCAAAACCCAAGAGAATAATGAATGAAAGAAAGTTGAGAAATAATAACTAAAGAAGCAAGCAAGAAAAGGATTGTGGTTACAATTACTGTTACGTGTGCCCATGCAGACTAGAAGGTATGTGTTTAAGAGGATAAGAAATACAAGAGAAGGCGTGCAGAAATGACCTTCAAGGTATAAAAGAAGGTGAGCGACAAGTAGTTGTCTTGGATTCATGTTAATAGTGCTGGTCCTAAATGTTTGGTGGGAATAGGGGGATTAAAGATGAAAGTACTAGTTAGTATTGCGTAAGTGTACGACTAGTGATAATGTTGAAACCATATTAATAGTGCAGGTCCTGGGGATTGAATAAGAGTGGGAGAATTGGAAATAAAGGTGCTGATTAGTCTAACACAAGAGAAGATACCATTATCAAGAATAGATTTAGAACACTACATGTAATTTCAAACCTACCATACTATGTAGATAAAGTTCAGCTTGCAAAGACAATCAACTGTATAAATACTAATTCATATGGTAATCTGCAAAGTAAATACATATACATGACATGTAACACCTTAGTTAAGTTAGCTATCACCTTGAGTGAAAAAGAAAATAAACAAGGTAATAGTACCTCGTTATTAGAGTACCTTGCTAAAGAAACAATGTCTAATATGTTAATGTAACAGAAAGTACAGAAAAAAAAGAGCAGAAGTGAAAACAGTCAAGAGTCTGTAAAGTCACTCGTGAAAATCCATTGCGAGTAAATTACTCATAGCAAAACCCAAAAAAAGATAGAGAAAGCTGTTATTTATCCTGTAAAAGGATGTCAAGAATTTATATGGTATTCCTGTTGGGTAAAGTTAACGAAAATTTAGTTTTAAAAATATGGGAATTGGTAACCTCTGAATTAAAGAAAAATAGTAAGGGTTGCAGGGAAGTCCGAAAATGAGGCTAATAACGACTGAAAATGACATGGCATAAGGGGCACTGAGACAAAGCCCCCGTCTCACCTGTTTTCGATTGGTACACACATGGAATTCAAACGTTTGCGTCCGTCGCCATTATATTAAAACAAAGGCGGACACGACGGCATAGCACAGCTTTTTATATCCATGTTCGGAATAATTTGTGTCCTACCTCGATGTTGCTGATTAGGTGTAGGCTAAGAGGAGGGACTAAAAATACAGAACATCGTAATGTGCCATAGTCATGAGTAAGCGGCGCCATCTTGGATTTAGAAGAGAATCGGCACCATCTTATAGTGGTGTCACCCTCGTCCGAAATAAAGGACGCGGAGAGGAATAGTGAGAAAAAGAGACTTAATAGATTAATAATGGATAATAAAGAAGGTGATGATAATGGTGGTCCCTTATTGGGTTGGGACCAAGTCACATGGCAATCTAGTTTAGATAAAGACTGGTGTAACCAAAAAGGGCCTCACTCAAAAACCATTCTGCTATAATGCCAAGATTATATGACAGCCCTAATCAAAGGAAAAACACGGGTAGAATGGACGCTGTTTGGAGAAAGAAATATTCTATGAACAAACAAGCACCTAAAGTTGTTGAATATGAGGAAAGTGTGACTGATATAAACATTAGAAAGAGCAATGAGAAAACAAGTAACAAAGATTTTTTGAAAAGTAGAAGAGATAAGTTATCCTGCCTGACAACAATAAACACCCAGTGTTAATGGAACATGGATAGCACTTTACATTAGCCAATAATGCCATTCATGATCTTTGTTAAGTCCATTGTTCACTGTATCGTATTTAATTATCAGTCGGCTTTCCTCCTGGCGCAGTCGTACTACAGTATTACCCCCTCTTGGGGATACTATGATTCGTCAAAGGCCACAGAAAGTAAAAGTGCGTTGATGAAAATGAAATTCAGCAAAATGTTCTGCTTGTGGTGCCTTCATTTCCAATTTCTGGATGTTGCGGTAGTGTTCCTGAATCCTAGTTTTGAGTGGGCGAATGGTACTGCCTATATAGGTTCGATGATAAGGGCACCATATTGCATAAACAACATTAGTGCTTTCACAGTTT